>NC_089814.1:19929090-20234090 GCF_029633855.1 Hoplias malabaricus | reverse complement strand
TGCTCCAGTTAATCAAATGACTTTACAAATACACTCAAAATGTATATTTTTCATGTGTCCGATTATTGTTGAACATATTGTGGAGTTCAAACTGAAACATTCCTTTTAGCTATAATGTGAATGAACAGCATTCTTTCATTTACAATGTAGAAAATAATAATAAACAAAGAAAAAACATTGAACGAGAAGATGTCCAAACCTTTGACTGGTACTGTACATGAATGTTTCTTAATGAGAAAACATACAGATACTGTAAGATTCTGTTGTTATTGTATTTGTACACTGTGGACTGAGGGCCAACATCACTGTTCCAACTTTAAAAGTGTTTACCTACTACGTCACACTCTCTGTAAAAATGCACGGACATTTGTTTTACAGCTTTAAATCAAGACAAAATCTGGTACTATTACTTGACTACATATTCTTCATAGTGTTTTCACTCATTTGAAAAAAGGTTCTCAGTGTGAATGTAACAAACACATGTGATGGTGCCAACCTTAATCCAAACTTTTATATAATATAACAAATGTAGCTAATACAGTAAAAAGAGGACATCTACCATTGCCGTTCTCCCTGAATCTGAGGCACTGAGCTGTGTGTGAATGTGTGGTGTATTGGATGTGGGTGTGGCTGTGTTTAATGGGGTTTCTGCAGTCCCAGATTCAGCCGGTGTGAACTTCCAGACCTCCCTTCGCACTATAGATCAACTCTCACACTTTGCTCTTTTCAATCAAACCACGCAGGCACTAAATCACGGATTAAGGTGGAGCGCTCCATTCCCTGTCCCCTATTTTCCCATCTCATCAGGGAGCAAGCAGGGCAGGGGCGTCCCACACCACGCTGCTGATGGGTCCAGACTTTTAATCACTGTCTCTGACCTCATTCATCAATAACATATTAGCAAAGTTTCATTGCTGAGGAATGCTCCCAGCACATCTACCTCTTGCCCGGTGTTTCTTTCTCTCTCTCTCTCTCTCTCTCTCTCTCTCTCTCTCTAACCCTTTGCAATTTAACATATACTGTTATTTAACTGCGATACTGTTTTGCTCTGACAGAGATGATATAACTGTGTTTATGTGTTCTTGTGTACTATAGTGTCACAGTAAATGTGTGGATGAATTCTGAATGAGTGTTTGTACTTTTAACCCTACAAATTATCCAGTGCAGACTGAAGCCCAGCCATTCAATGAGCAGCAGACTAAGTAAAGCTCCCCCCTTTGCATCTGGCATTCACCTGATGAAACTAACTGTCCAGTACGAGCACAGATTTTTGAAGGGAAGATATTATTCATTAACGTCAAACATGAGCTAATGTGATAAATGCAATGAATGGTGATTAACTGCACACAATAAAGCCATTACTTTCTAGTGTATGCATATTGTAGACCCAGCTTCAGACGTATGTGCCAGTTTTGATCACTAACATCATACATCATCACAAGAAACGTTCATGCCATCCTGGTCCTCATACACACTTGCATATCTCATTCGTTTTTCTCCATCTCTTTTGTCTCCCTCTCACTTCCACCCTCTGTCTCTAACACATTAGGATTCAAATGGCTTTATTGGCCGTATTTTCTCTCTTTTCCCCTTTCTCTCCCTCACACTCTCCCCCATATCAATCATGGACCATGTCTCCACACTGCCTGACCTTTGTTCAGTCTCTCTCTCTCTCTCTTCTTTTTCTGTGACTCCGGGCTCTGCTTGCCTAAGCAGCTTGGTTGCAAATGATACCCCGAATATCTTCCATCCGTGGCAGGAGATTCAATACATTAGAATGAGTGAGGGGGTTAAAAGTGAGAGATAGCGTTAGTGATGCTATGGGCCTCATTCAAAGCTGAAGTGCCTTTGCATTAAAACTGAATGAAATGCATAAAGCAGCATTAGATCTAAATCTGGCAGTCGCCAGCTTATCTCTTTGTGCGTCGGAACTATTCTGAGTAAGGGAGAGAGGATGAGTATGTGTGTGTGTATGTGTATGTGTGTGTGTGTCAGCATGTGTGCTGGTGATGGAGGGGAGATATTGTCATGAGAGCAATTGAGAGACAAATGGAGAAGTGCTGAGGGGCTTCGTAGAGTCCCACAGAACTCGGCTCCATGCCTGTCGCTTTGGAAAGTCAAACCTGAGGCGTCATTAATAGATCCCACGATGATCCCTCTCTGTAAATTATTGTGTTAAGAACAAAACCCAGAACAGTCAGTGCATCAGTGTTTAAAAAAATATATAATAAAAATAAACACATTGTTGCCTTTCAGCTTAGCCAGTTCCAAGGCAGAAATATTTCTACCCTCTTTGTTCTTGAAATGTCTCAAGATTCTCAATATATATATATGTGTGTGTGTGTGTGTGTGTGTGTGTGTGTGCTGGTCATAAAATTAGGTTATCATCACAATCATAGGGAAGACTGTCCAAAAGATGACCATTGACAATTTACACAAGCAGGGTAAGACAAAAAAGGTCATGGCTAAAGAGGCTGGCTGTTCACAGGGCTCTGTGTCCAAGCACATTAATAGAGAGGCGAAGGGAAGGAAAAGATGTGGTAGAAAAAAGTGTACAAGCAATAGGGATAATCATACCCTGGAGAGGACTGTGAAACATAACCCATTCAAAAATGTAAGGGGAGATTCACAAAGACTGGACTGCAGCCAGAGTCAGTGCTTCAAGAACCACCACCACACAGACGTATGCATACATGGGTTTCAGCTGTCGCATTCCTTGTGTCAAGCCACTCTTGAACAGGAGACTTCATCAGAAGCATCTCACCTGAGCTAAAGACAAAAAGGACTGGACTGCTGCTGAGTGGTCCAAAGTTATGTGCTTTGATGAAAGTAAGTTTTGCATTTCCTATGGAAATCAAGGTCCCAGAGTCTGGGGGAAGAGGGGAGAGGCACATAATCCATGCAATTAAAGCAATAGGTCCAGAGTAAAGTTTCCACAGTCAGTGACGGTTTGGGGTGCCATGTCATCTGCTGGTGTTGGACCACTGTGTTTTCTGAGGTCCAAGGTCAATGCAGCCGTTTTAGAGCACTTCATGCTTCCTACTGCTGACCAACTTTATGGAGATGCAGCTTTCATTGTCCAACAGGACTTTGCACCTGCACACAGTGCCAAAGCACACAGTACCTGGTTTAAGGTCAGGAGCAATCTCGCCTGTCCTTAACCCCCATAGAAAATCTATGGGGTATTGTGAAGGGGAAGATGCAATGTGCCAGACCCAACAGTGCAGAAGAGCTGAAGGCCACTATCAGAGCAACTTGGGCTCTCATAAAACCTGAGCAGTGCCATAGATTGATCAACTCCATGCCACACCACATTGCTGCAGTAATTCAGGCAAAGGGAGCCCAACTAAGTATTAAGTGCTGTACATGTTCATACTTTTCATGTTCATACTTTTCAGTTGTCCAGCATTTCTAAAAATCATTTATTTGTATTGGTCTTAAGTAATATTCTAATTTTCTGAGATACTTAATTTGGGGTTTTCATTAGTTGTCAGTTATAATCATCAAATTAAACGAAATAAACACTTGAAATATATCAGTCTGTGTGTAATGAATGAGTATAATATACACACTTCACTATATATATATATACACATTTTTTTACTTCACCATGACTTGCTTGGCACCACTGTTATTACCACAAATTACGCTAGTGCCTTTTTAACAGGCTTTCGGACGGAGCAACAAGAGCACTTACCCTACAAGCTCGGGACTAATGGCCGACTGCTTGACCTCTTTGATTCAAAGGATGAAATATGAACGCGAACAAGTTCATAAAACACGTCAGGGTGAACGGGCTGGGCGGGATCCCCACTGTATTGCTGTCATATTATTTAATTGGATGTGAGATAAAGATTAGAGAACTCTATCCGTAGTAGGAGATAATTGATTTATAATGCATTAGCTGGGTTCGTGGAAAGCACTCTGCCATTTGCAGTGGTTCCCTGGGTGAATGTAGGGGTGAGGGTATTAGATTGGAATGGACGGGCAGTTGTTAGACCTTTAAAGTTGCAAAAGCCTTAACCAAAGAGCAGGCCTCCACTCGTATTCTACCTCCATTTGCTCGTTGGGAGGTCCTCTTTCAGTCATCTGAAGTGGTAATTGCAAATTTGTAGTGTCCATGTGCTTTTTACAGCTGGAAGCTTTCTATGAAGCCTGATTTTCTACTTGTATATTGTAAAATTAGAATTTACAAATCAGTAATTGATTGTTTTTCTTAACATATTTAATTAGTGGAGCACATTGGTTGTTAACAGGTGTCTTTGAGCAAAAAATAGATTAGAAGTAAATTATTATTGGGATTTTTGTTAATATGTACAAGAGGCATGTAGGTTTATCTAGGAGTCCATCAGTGATGTTGTGCAGAGACTATGCCGTAATAATCCTGGAGGATTTGGCAGCATAAAATAGCACAGAAGTAAGCAATAAAACAGAACATACAACATTTAAATTGTCTGAGTTTTCTTTTTGTTTCCATAAGAAGTATGATGGAGAGAATTCACGGTGGAGAGTTATAACTGTAAGGCATAGTCACTAACTTTAATATCTGGGGAAACACTGGAGATTGGATTTCTAATTGAACAGTTGGTAACACAACTTCTCTCCACATGATGAACTAGGGTTCAGTTCCCTGCTTGGTCAGGAACCCCATGATATACCTTGAGCAAAACTTCTAACGCTGCATTTTTGGAAAATGGCTTCAGTCCAGTTCTATAAGCGTAATTGCTTGCTGATTTCTAAATGAAAGTTGTTATAGAAAAATCAAGAATTGCCAACCGCTGGATCTTTGAAAACATGATTTGCACCAGTATAAATTTCATTAATGAAAACTATGATAAACGTATTCTTTGATGACCTATTTAACACAACACAAACTAGGTGAGAGCTAAAAGAAATGCTTGAAAGAGGGAACTATGACAAAATGTTTTTGCACTTATCATCAACAAATAAAAAAATTAATTGATAATGTTGAAAGACAGATAAATAACCTATTATATAAAACAGAGTATAACAAGGAAATCAAAACAGGAAATGCTCCATCTGGATGGTGTTTTCAGGGAAATGAGGCACACATTCATGTTTCCTTCTGCACTCTCTCGCAAATTGTGAACTTAAAATATTATGTTAAATTAATGTATAATGTATTTGAAGAAAAAAGCTGAAATAGTCCTTTCATAATATTGGATGTTACCTAGATTCTAAATGTAACATAACTTTTAAGCTATTGTTTATGTAAATTAGTAACAAATAATGCCTCTAAAACCTTTAAAAACTGTATAAATAAAATTAGGGGTATTTTCATTGTAATGGACTAAAACTAGACAAAAATATTCATTCATTCATTATCTGTAACCGCTTATCCAGTTCAGGGTCACGGTGGGTCCAGAGCCTAACTGGAATCATTGGGCGCAAGGCAGGAATACACCCTGGAGGGGGCGCCAGTTCTTTACAGGGCAATACACACACACACACACACTTTTGAGCCAATCCACCTACCAAAGTGTGTTTTTGGACTGTGGGAGGAAACTGGAGCACCCAGAGGAAACCCACATGGACACAGGGAGAACACACCAAACTCCTCACAGACAGTCACCCGGAGCGGGACTTGAACCTACGACACTAGCTGCTGCGCCACCGTGCCGCCCAACTAACAATAATGAAATGTTCAAAATGAGACTTAAACTAATGCATAACATAACTAACCCTAGTTGAAACACACACTAGGACTAAAAGTAAATCAAAATCAGCTGCCAAAGTGAACACTGGCTTGCTCTGCCGTAATGAAAGGTTAGATAATAATGGGTCAGGAACATAGGCATCAAAATTGTCAACAAGTTCCCACTTGCAATTATATCATGAAGGGGAGTTTATATACAGCATTTAGGCTTGGAACTTGTATTTGCAGCTGTTGTGATACTGCACATTAAGACAGGAAATGTGTTCGACCACCAGAAGGAGTGAGAGTTACATGGAGGGTGGTGTCTTCTGACTATGTTGACATCTGATGCTATGAGAGACATCTTGAAGTTTTGGTGCTGAGTGTATAGGCTAAGGAAATTGGCAAGGCAGTCAGGCCTTTATTAGCGTAGTGATGAACATGAGTTGTCCTGGAAAAATAATAGCACCAGTCCAAATCACATGCAAGGCAAGGTTAGATAATATTCTGAGGAGCTGACGTGTGAGAGATATTATAGCGAGGCAGTGTGACATGCCTCTGTGATTTGGAAACATACATGTATGTGTATATGGGAATGTTCCTGGAGAATAGTAAGGTGCTCTGTCAGTTTGGCCAGTTCTTCCATTGTTCTCCAGAGGGCAAATTTCTGCAATAAATAAGAATGCTGATTTTAAAAATGCATTCCACTGACATGCATTTGTTGTGACGCGTGGACATGAAGGTGAAGATGTATAATGGAGACTGGTCCCACTTCTTCCACTCTGGCCTACCCTGATGCTAGCCATGCAGTAGGCAGCACACAGGTTACATAAATAAATAAACAGATCATGTACCCCATAATTAGCCTCTATGGGACTTTGCACCATGTATAAATGGCCAAGTGCTTGAGGGGGGCGGGGGAGGTTGGGGGAGAGAGAGCCAGAAGAGAAAAGCAACTATTTGAAATCTTCAAGGCTTCCAAAGTAAAAGAAACAGTCAAAGGCAGGTTCCTTTATAGCAGTTGTTTGATGTGGAATATGCTGTAGCTGATATGTGTCGAATTACACCAATAATTATAAAACAATATTTGTGAGACTGGTAGAGAAATCAGGGAGAAGTATTTTCTTCTTTTGGCTTTGTGTTGTGTAAGATTATCTTTTCAATGTGCCAGTGTAGACAGAGTGTGAGGAAAAAAGAGTGCAAGAGCGAGACACCTGTTCATCAAGGTTAGATTGGAGACATGCCATTTTTACTCATTTTTCTCTTTTAAGAGTTCATTAATATGTTCTCAAGTGGTCTGTGTTCTCACTTTCTCTTAAATGCAACAGTTGAGGCCAACAATTTTTTAACAAAAAAAAATCCTACAGTAAATTGTTTTTCTTTTTAGCACCATATTAGATGTACAGATGGTTAGGACGTAGCATTTTCTTCAAATAATCAAATAGTAGAGGTGTTACTTTATTAATTACTGTTGGGGAATTAATTGGGAAAAATTGCGTACTTTTCCTTATTAAGTTCTGATTTTGCTTATTTCATTTTTCCCCCAGGTTAGACTTTTCCCATTTTCATCAACTAGCTAGGTCTCACATGATAATACTATACTCTGTTTCAGTTGGTGCCCTACTCCCTAAATAGTGCATTCCACAGGTTATAAAACTAATACTAGTTACTAGTAGGGCACTACGTCATAGGTTCAGTGTTGAGTTAATTCAGAAGCATAAATCGGCCTTAAACTTCCACCTGCTTCTAAAGTAACATCACTGGAGCTCTGCATGCATCAGCTCAACTTGTCTTGGATTGACTCAGCTCGGCACAGCTCTACGTGCTTTTACCTGGTTGCTTTTACACTAATTTCACATTGCCTGACTCTTGACCATGTGAAGTTAACTGCCTATCACTTTAGGAAAGGGAATTTGACCAACAGGCGACAAGACCATTCACAAGTCTACTATATTTTCATGACGTTTTGAAGGTCGCAGAGAGCCAATCAGAATGTAACTGGCCGAATCCTGACAGGGAGGCCAAACTAATACACAGAACTATGAGACTCTCCGTCAGCTTTTGGCCGGAGCATCTGTGGCTGAGACTACTTTTCTACTAGCGTAGTGCCGCCATGAAATATAGCCTGTGACGTCGCAAAACGCAATCTATTATGGGAACATCAGGCTTTGAAACCTCACAGATAAGCAGAGTTTTCTTTGCTGGAGATTTTTCATTTTCACTTTTTTCACCAGTTTAAGGAACATTTAAACCTCTTCAAATCACCACAGCGTCATTTGACGAACTGTGAGTCAGATAAAAACAAATGTGATCACTACTGTAGCTTAGAGATTGTACAAGCAGCTTATTTGTGCTGTAAAAATCTCTACTCAGCTAGCTTCATACCAGGCGCAGGGTCTGTTCAGTGGAAAAGCGCCATAAATGACAATTCTCTTATGTAACTAACAGGGGCTCTAGCATCACTTGATAGCATTAAACTGTGTGATGGGTAAAAGGAGGACCATCTTACCCACTCAGAGAGAGAACAAGGCCAGTTATTCTCTAGGACTTGCAATCTCCTGATGATAGGTTCAACAATTAGTGGCACTATGAAATAGCCCCCCCCCCCGCCAATATTGAGTGAAAAAATGCTTGTTATGGAGGTGGGATTATCAGTGTTAATCGCCCAACAGCTTACACACCACTGTCTGCCACCCTATTATTTGGCTTTAGCAGGAGAATGAGCAGATATGGCATTGTCACCATACTGGCTGTTAAGGGAAGATTGCACTGACCTTGTGCTGAAGCTTAACAATTCAAACAATCAGCTGCTAAGCACTCCTATTGAGAGAGAGAGAGAGGGCATTGGGAGAGGTCTGCTGCCCTGAACTTTTCCAGCACATACATAGCATCCTCCTACACTACACTCCATCATCTCTATCCATCATCATTAGAATAGCTGCTGATGCATCTTGGGAGCATTGTAGGCCAACACAGTTCTACCTTTACAACTGTTTTAGCTGTATTTATGTGTTTGAGAAATGGCCTAGATTGGAGCAAAACCACACACAAAAACTGACATTGATGATTGAAGTCTGTGTTGATGAGCGTGGGTAGAAAAACTTCCTTGCCAGCATGAGGCTACTCATTAGTTTTGAACATACAGTTCCATATACACTACATTCATTACACTAACCCAGTCCTTCACAAAAACACCTGTGGATTTCTGCACAGGCAGTTCACCAACCTGCAGGGGTGTACCTAGGCCCTGGCTACAATGCTATAGACCCGGGTCTTTTCTAATACCAAATTTGCGTTATAAAGCCCCAGTGGCGCTGTTGTTTTATTCATGAATTTTTGTGTACCAAATTCATTGCATTTCAACTAGAATCGCCATTTGTAGCCAGGTGAATTTTATGTCTCTGACCAATAGGGGTGCTGTTCTTTTCTCTGGCTGTGTGGAAGCTATGACACACTCTATATGCTCTGCTCTGTTTGAGCCAACATGGAGGAAGCCCTATCGTTGTACAAAGTCAGTCAGGAGGCGGTATTAGACAATAATTATCTTTTCTTCTAGGGTTTTTAGTAGTTTCAAATAAGCGACTTGAGGTTGTCCAGGGTAGTTTTTAGGGGAAAATTAAGGAAAAGCATTGTAATATAACCACATATTTAACTCTCCATGACTCATAAAACCATGACTTTGACATGAACATGGTTAATGTAGCATCAACTTTTCCAACCAAACTTGCTATGTGGGACATATGTTATGATAAGAAGTTGGTCATCTTGCATGTCAGTTTAAAGGCCTCTACGCTAAAACTTATTGAAATGTGTGATCATAATATTGGTATTATATGTATTGCTGTTAGCTTGTGTAACTAGTCAGAAATTACCCGTTAAAACAGTAACAGATTAAATATTTTGTTAAGTGTATTTAGCACAAATGCACAGTACACTAGGGTGTCAAATATGCCCTATGATCTTGTATGTTTTTGTTGACATTTTATCTTATTTATATTATTCTCACATATTAATGTAATCTCATAGTAAACCTACACGTGAAACCAATTGTACTATTAAAACAAAGCCTTTCTGATTTCTTGCTGTGTTTTATCTTTATTTGGTAAAGATTTCATAGAGCAACATTACTTGGTTTTGGTCTGTGGGAAAAAAAACCCACAATGCATTCATGGGGAGAACACACCAAGATCCTCACAGACAGCGAGCTGAGGCAGGATTTGAATGCACAACCATAAGATCAAGGAGCTGTGTGCCAGTGACACTACTTGAAGCACCACCATTCCAATGACTCCAACATGGCAAAGGCAATAATCAGTACACATAATGATGTTAAATGACCAACATGGTAATTAGTAGTCTACTCAGAATGGTCAACAGTTCAAACCGTATCTGACCAGGGATGGTGCAGTCAGCTATGACACTTATATTTTAGGTGAAACTGGTAAAATAACCTATGAATGTACTGTAGATCCAACATTTTTCTAATAAACTAAAATCTCAGTGTAATGTCTGCTACAAAAAACCAAACTGAAGCATTCTCATTCTTATGCAGCCGCTTATGTAACAAGCAGACACGTCTTTGGAGAAGAACCTGGTGTTAAAACAGAGCCATGTAGAAGGAGCTTTTGTGACTCAGCAAGTGCACACTGCACAGTGTTCTTTTGATTATGTGACACAGAGCGTCGTGACTGTCTCCCAAAGCCTCAGATGAGGGATTTAAGGTGTCATGCATATTATGACTTGTTATAGTCCAGAAGTAATGCATAAATCCTACATTATTTGAGCTTATTTTAGTTGTACAGATCCTGGTGTAGATTTCACTGGATCTTTCCTGTGTGTCTTATATTGTCTATGTGCTGAAGACTAAGGTAATTGAATAATTAATGAAAGTTAAATTGTCACGTGTTTGTGTCTGTTCCACAGCCTTTAGGCCTCGAGAGCTAATTGTGCAAAGAAATCTGTAGCTAGGCTGGTGGGTTTTGACCAGCTCTGCGGAAGAGTGTGTTTGTTTTTCTCTCTTGGAGTGTTCGGGGACATGGATTATGTTTTATAATTTCCTCTTGTCTCGTAACTCCTTAAGTAATTATCTGGCAAGCCACTCTCCATGCTGACTCGAGATATGCTCCTTCATAAGAAGCCCACACGCAAAACATTATTACCTGGCATATGCTTATCGACTGTCACTTTGCGGGTGGGAGGCAGCGGATCAGTGATTTATTTATCCAGTCTGCATAGCATCCAGACAGCGGCGAGGCTGAAATCTGCTTGTTTGAAGCGGGGTTGCCATGGCGCAGATGTGTCTTTTTGTGTGTGTGTGTGTGTGTGTGTGTGAGAGAGAGAGGGAGAGAGAGAGAGAGAGAGAGAGGGGGAGGCTGAGGTTGGAGTCAGCTCTATGCTAATGGGTGCCCATGGCCATGTGGGCAGCTGTGAAGTGGCCAGGCCTGCCACTCATCATGGCCACCGGGGCAGAGAACAAAAGGAGCCATGGCCTGAGAGAGAGAGAGAGAGAGAGAGAGAGATAGAGAGAGAGAGAGAGATGGGCACAGAGACAGACAGAAACAGAGAGTGAGTTAACAGGAATGAGGCAGATGGACAGAGAAAGAGAGACAAAGGGACAGACAGGGAGCAGCTGATACTTCTGCAGCACGTTCCATTTTAATTCCAAAATCTGTCATTGTATTCTCAGTTGCTCTGGTTGTTGCTTTCATCTGAGGTGTTGAAAGAAGAAAAGAAGGGAAATACATGAGGCTGATCACTGGAAATGAATGAATAGCTTCAGTGTTATTCTGTGGTCACTTCATGTGTCCCCTCATATTCTTCACTTTTGTGTCTCTAGCCTCATGACCTCCAGCACTCTGCTACTCACTAATATTGTACAATACAGACTTGCATTTAGACTCTTTATATTCAGTGTGATGCTGCAGTAATGAGACAACAAACTGATTATTGGTTGGTACTGTGTTATGGTGAAGTGTCGTTATATATTGCTTTTTTCCCCCTCATTTTAAATTTCCAGCTGGGTGCTAAACCCATTGAAATGATCGTTTTTTACATGGCATTCATCAAACGTGTGGCTGGAGTGGTATCAATTGGTAGCAAAATTATTTATACATTTTCTATACATACATTTATTATAATATCTGAATCTAAAATATTTCTTGAGGTTTGAGGTCAATGACAAATGGCAGATCTCCCGTAAATAAACATAGGTGCGGAACTAAACTGTGTTTGTTAGCTTCAAAATCCCTCACTAGAGCTTTTTTTTGTACATTCTGTGTCAGTGCCTTTCATAGTACTACCCTTTCCTGTTTTATCTAGTGTAGTCTTTTCTCTGGTGCTCTACGTGCCCAGGTTGTTTGTCTCAGGACTGTCTTGCTATTTCCTTCAGTATAGCATTTCTGCACATACGGCTAGTTTTCTATAGCAATACACTACAGTCCTCTTCCTCTCACCTCAGATAGACCCGAAATCAGCAAGAACACAGATAAGCAAAGATGGAAAGCCATATTAAAACAGCTGCTTATGCTTGCTTTGCGTGTTTGGAGGAATTGAGGCGTTCATGTGATCAAATAACTTTGAATAATTAAGTTGAAAATAATGTAGGCTCATTAACTAATTCTTCACATGGCTTGGAAATTTTTAATATGTCATGAAGTGTGTAAAGATGCAATCCCAGTTTCTGGAAAAGTTGGGTTTATTTGTCAAATGCGGGAAAAAACAAGAATCTAATTTCTTAAAGCAACACTTGGTAAGAGTTGGTATTTTTGCTCGTGGGCTCCCCCTGCAGTTGCAGAGTGTAATTTTCTTTTACAGAACTGTGGTGAAATCTAGAAAAGTGGATATCAGCACCCACTGACCCCTCGATTGGTTCCCTTTGTTAGCAGGGAACATACAACCTAGTGTTGTCTTTACACTCTTTTTAACACACACACACACACACACACACACACTTGCTTCCCATGACCGGCAGGAAAATCGGGGTGGTGGGAGTGAAGGATCAGCACTGTTGTCCTCCCCCAATCCACGGCTGAGGTACCCTGGAGCAAAAAGCAAGGCACCGAACCCACAACTGTTCCTCAGGCACTGGAGATGGCTGTCCACCGCTTTGGGTGTGTGCTGCCACAGATGGGTTAAATGCAGAACACACATTTCGCTGTATGTTGTTGTCACATCTTGACACTGTCTGCTTTGTTTTCCTCTTCCATGTGGCTCTGTCTGTTTGTTGTCATTCCTAGCTCCGCCCTCGTTTCACTTTTACCTCCGCCTCTTTTGTCATTGTCCCTCGTTATCTGTGTCAGGTGTGTCTAGTTATTTCATGTATTTAAGCCCTCTTCCCTCACTTCCTGGTATCGGTCATTTTGAGTTTGAGTTTGTTCATCTCTTTGTTTGTTTCATGGTTTCATTGTGTTTGTTTCACGCTCACGTTTCTTCGTAGTGTTTCTCGTTTGTGTTTTGTAATGTGTGATCTCTAGCTTGCCCTGTTTCCTGCTCGTTAATGTTATTTCGTGTTTCTCGTCTAGTGCGTTTGTTTTGTTATTTCTTTATTAAAATTCCGTGTTATAGCGAGTGTGTCCGCCTCCCTGAATCTACTCATCACACCCCCCTGACAGTTGTACAATGACAAATAATTGCACAATTCATTTTTTAAACTTTATTTTATCCACAAATATACAAGGCAGGGATTTTCAGTGTTTTCCCTGACAAACCTAATTATATTTTGTAAATATAAACAAATTAATCCTTTATGCTTGCAACTATGCAAGAAAAGGTTAGAAAAGTCATAAACTATTTTGTAAATATAAATAAATAAATTGTTGGCCATGGAACAAAAAAAGTTAGAACAGAGGAATATTTACCACAGTGTTACATCACCTTTCTTTTAATTATCTTTTATTTATATGAAAAGTGCAGATACTAACAGTTTACAGTTTTGCAAGTGAAATATTTGTCCATTCTGGTTTTGTCCAGGTCTTCAGCTGCCTTCTAGTCTGTGCTGGACATTAACTGTTACTGCTCTTCGTGATGTGCCATAGGTGACATATCTGGACTGCAGGCAGGCCAGTCAAACACACATTGTGTCTACAAAGCCAGACTGTTTTAGCATGTGCAGATTGAGAGCTTGTATTGTCTTTTCAGGAAAAGACTTTACCTTGATGGCAGCATATGTCTCTCCAAAATCCTAATAAACATCCCCTTATAATTATTAGCATCACACATACATTGCCAAATATTGGCTTTTGCACCTTTTGCTTGGAAACAGTTGGGATGGCCCCTTCAGTCTTTGGCACAGAGAATTTGACATCAGTTTTTCCCAAAGACAGGCTTAAATGTGAGTTTGTCTGACCACAGCACATATTTCCACTGACTTTCAGACCATCCGAGAAGAGCTTGGGCCCAGAGAACTTGGCAGCATTTGTGCATAGAATTGATGTGTCTTTAAAAGTGTTTTCCAGCCTTGCTCTACATTTGAGATTTCTCCAGATTTCTTGAGTCTTGGAAAAAATTTTTAAAAAAAATAATAATTATATATATATATACACATTATACACAGAAGATGGAATATGGAGACATGTTCTGTTTGGCACATATTGGTGAGCCATTAGCCATTTTACTTGCTTTTTTTAAGCTCCTTTATCTTTCTCTGAAATATAGTAGTAATGGTAATAATATTCATGAATCTGAGAGAGTAACGCCTTGCTGTCCTTGTGTATGGGAAAGCGAACTGTGATTAAGATATCACAGTAAATAGTGTGGTATTGGTCTTGGTTAGGGTGCATGTACAGCCTTCGCCCTTTCTCAGGTGAGTTAGCCTTAAGTCTCAGCTGTTTCTGACATTGCAAAGTCCGGCCATGCATGCTCGGAGACCTTTATTCAGCGCTCTCCACTGATCTGTCAGAATCACTCCATACAGACCGGCCTCCAGTGAGTTCCACTGTCGAAGCAAATCCACACCTCCACCTAGCAGAGCGCAAATGGGAATATAAAAGCCCGCCGCTCAACAGCCCCATTACCAGGAAAAAACTTCAGTGGAGTTCAAACTCCAGCGTGCCACTGGGACTTGATTACAACTGGAACCCTGGCTCCAACACTAGCGAGCAAGCCATGTGTGAAAAATGGAGCCGGCTTGTGGGCTGATCGAGTCCATGTGCACCGTGGAAGTGCCTAGACCCCTTTTTATGAACTGGCCATTGATCAGCCAAAGCATATGTAATTACAATATGAGTCGAAATGCAAGCGCTGCACATTAAGAGAGATTGTTTCCTCGTAAGGTCCACGCGGTCAATAGCCATCTCCAAATGAAGAGGTATTTTATTGACCTTGATGAAGGAACGGTTCGGCTGACCCTGCTGCCATTATTTCCTCTCGTGTCAAGCCCTGACATTTCTCCCCTCCCTCTCCAGTTGCGGATGTGTCTGGGCTGTGTTAGGTCCGTCTCTGCTGTGGACTATGTGTAATGGTCCAAGCCATTCTCACTGGCCCGGTCAGACCCTGCAGCACAATGCTTTGCTTCAGCACAAACAGGGACTGAGGGGACAGCACACCTATTTGAAACGCTGTCAAAACTCAGTTAGCAGCTCTGCTAAATCTCGTTCCTGTCAGCTGAGGTCAGGGAAGCTATATTCGACCAGCGCCATGGTCATCTCGCCAAGATCTGTCACATCTACAAGCAGGAGATAGAGAGAACACGTTGCGCAAATTGGTGTCCTCCAGGGAAAGATTTCGCATGTGCACCTGTGAGTAGGCCCACACTCCAGTGGTCCTTAATGAAGCATTGTTAAAGAGAAGTGCTTCCCTGTTAATAGCTCAATTATCTCGCAAAACACGCTGCAGTTTACATTTAGAATAAAGGTTATTTATATACTGCCCTTTACAGTTTCTCTTTACAGGTAGATAGTGGAAAGGTATAATATGCAGAACCAAGCAAAGGGAAGCATATGGTTCTGCTTGTCTGACCGTATGATAAAGACAGGGACCCAGTTCCCGGAAGACATTGAATTAATCGTATTTCTTTCAGCTAAATAAAGAGTACTTGCAAATTCCTTCAATGATTTATTCACGTCTCTCTTAGATCAGACTGAGAAAGAATACCTCTGTATGCCATTGTAAAATAGCTAGATTATTCCCTCGGAGTTATGTAAATCACCCAGTGATAAGTGCTCGAATTTGTATTCGAAGTCAATCTGGGGCCGGTTATTCAGCGAGTCATCAAGCGAGCATCCTCTCTCTCTCTCTCTCTCCCTCTCTCGCTCTCTCTCTCTCTCTCTCTCTCTCTCCATACTGACAGAATGAGCAGCTCATTTTCTCTTTTTATTTTTTTAAAAAAGTCTTTACTCGAGCCAATAACTGGAGTGAAAAGGCCGAAAGCGAGGCCGACCTAAAATGAAAGGATCTTGTTTGGAGTGGCTCCTCTCCAGGAGATTTTCTCTAGGAGCTGCTCATTAGAGGTGTCCTCACCTCTGTCCTGCCTTGCTAGAGCCGCTCCTGCCTGGGTAATGACTACACTTGTGAGCGGCAGATCCGGAGCTGGACCTCTGGCCTGGAATAAGGGCTTCGGCTCTCCACCCGCCTCCATTTCCCAAAGGAAGAGGCTGGATTAAGGCGGTCTTAACAGACGCTGGATTTAATGAAAGATCGGTGCGTAACTATAACCTTTTGAGTCGACGCAAACAAATCACTCAGTGGCCCGCTAATAGGGGAGAGTTCTCTCTCGCCTCGCCAATCTGGTTGCGTGTGCAGTATGCAAACAGGAGACCGGAGGTCCACCGAGAGCGAGGCGGCAGCACTGAGAAGCGGAGATTAATGCCCAGTCTGTCTCTGTAGTCTCCCATCTCCAAACCAAACCCTTCCTGTGAAACACTTGTTCCAGCCATCTGTGGATGGACAACTCTCAAGGTTTTCCTAAAAATGTGGATCTGCCTGCTAGTTTCCTGGCCCTCATAATTTGGTTAAGGTAATACCAATATAATGGTCCAATTTCTTGCTTTTACAGAACTGCCACGATCTGCTGGGAGATTAATCAGTTTTTATATGACTAGCTGCAGGCAGAGTTGCATAATGAGTGCATGGTGGCGTTTTCTGGCGTCTGCAGACTCTGAGAGCGCTCGACTGATTCTCACGCATTCGCCATGCTCTCCCAGATAAGCATCATTAAAAGATTCCTTTTCCCCAGGTTTTACAACGGGAACCTCCACAAATGTGCGAGAGAGAAACACATCCAAAACTGCTGATTATCTCTTTTCCCCAGCTTAAGTCATCACCTACTTTTCATTTATTTATGTAGATGGGTGACGGGTTTAAATTCTGAATGAACAGCAGTTTTGATTAAAAACAACTGAAATGGTGAAAATTGTCTGTTCAGCCTTATGTTGGAGTGAAATTGATATTTTGGATTGTTTTTTTCATGACTGCATATATTTCACTTTTGTTCCGCTCGTCTCCTGAATTTGTCGACATGTGACAGAAAAATGGACACTGCTTTAAAAGGCCTATAAATTACTCTTTATTACATGTGATTAATTAGGTTGTCAACACCTTAAAAGTCATTAATGATCCTTTATAACCGAGATAGGAAGTGTGCCAGTGACCTATTTATTTATGTTTTTATCTATCTATCTATCTATCTATCTATCTATCTATCTATCTATCTGTCTGTCTGTCTGTCTGTCTGTCTGTCTGTCTGTCTGTCATGTCATGTCATGGTATTTAGATCAACATTATCAATAATGTATAAAAAGAAAATCTGTTGGTGGTTAATTCAGTACATGGTTACATGTATCAACAAATATGTGCTGAAGCTGACAGGGTTTTGTTGAATGATGGAGAAGACAAAGTCATGTCAATGTCTGACAAGGTCTGAGGCTTAACAGTGTAGATGGATGTGGTTTCACTATTTGGCAAACGACGGGTTACTGTTGCCCTTTCTAGCTATGTGTTATAACTGATTATTAGTAACGCTTAATATATTGATAACATAATTAACAACTATAAATAAACCATTTCTAAACCTTTTTTATGTGTAGTCTTAGTCTGTAGTTGTACCAAAAAGTGAAGTGCACATGCAGGAGGTTATTGAAAGTTGTGAATTTGCTGGCCATATGGCATGAGGTTTGTTGCTTGTTGTTAGGAACAGGCCAGCTATTTGTCTTAGTGAATCGAGTAAACAAGCCTAACACATATTGATTCAATTTTGCAAACCTAATGTAATTTAAATAAAACTGATATGGACAAGCAGCTTTAATTGACTTCAGTTGCTTTCTATCTATAGATGTGTGTTTTTACTACATTTGTACAGCTCTTTCTTTTTTTCTGACTGTTAACTGCCTTTAAGGAGAATGTGTGCATTGTTGAAAATAAATTTATGTCTAAAGTGATGTTTTGTTTTTGTGGGTTTTTTTCCCCACTCAAAATCATCTCAAAATAACCTCTGTTTTTAAAATGTAGGAAAAGTCTTACATGAAATAGCATGTGAAATGGTACTTTTTTGAATGATTCATATGCTCAGGCCCCTGTGTGCTACTGTTTAAAGCTGATTGTGCTGCAGATGTTCTGGTTATATAGTGCATTCACTGCATATTGTTGAGTGAGAGGAAGTAAGCTGTGCTGCATTATAGAAGCCATATCGAAATAGTCTGTTCCAGATGAACCATTATTCATGATTTCTCTGCAATTTGTGTTGTAGCTGTCTAATGCAATGCTAAAGTAGTGGATTGGAACGTCGTGCCGTTTGCATCAGGTCGTTTCTAATGTATTTGATGGGTTTTTCCAGAGATTGTTGGAAGGAAAGAAAGAAGGAAAGAAAAAAATTAATATGCTGCTGATTTATCCAGCGGCAATGTGCAGAAGTCATAACATTGCATTTTCCTTCTGAACATGACAAGCATTAACCGTTCATCAGAACACACAAATACATTCAGTGTATGGGCCTGTTGAGTTATGCTGAGTGCTATCCCTTCTAGCTTCTGTCAACAGGGCAACGAGCAGAATGCTGAATTAATGCTAAAAATATGATTAATGAACATTGCTGCATGGATGTAATGTGTAGAAAGAAATGCAAAGATGATAAGGTTAGGGAAAGTTCACTTGTCTGGAGCGTGGAAACTTTGACTTTCTTTGCTAGTGACACGAGAAGCCAATTGTGACGTTATGAAAAGCTATGTAAACGGCAGCATACCAGTAATGTGAGGCTTTGAACTCCCTCGTACACTTTCAGCAGCGAGGCTACAGGGTTCCATTAGCTATTGTATGGCTTTTGGTCATTAGCTCTTGGCCTGTGGTCCCGTGTGTAATGCCAGCTGTTGTACAAAAAGGAGCTTCACCTTTTTCCAGCAGTTCATGTCCTCCAGAGATTGATTCAGGTCCCTCCAACCAAGCGTTTGTTTCCAATTATGGTTTCAATTTAGCGTTTAATTACAGTAACATTTTACCATTAAAAAAGCAATGAGGGAGAAGATAAGCCAGTGGAGATCTGTCCACGGTGTGGGTCACCGGTTCACTGTTTAAAAACCTAATTGTGTTTCAGATGGAGAGGATTTTAAACCGCATTTTAAGTCTAATCAAATCAGGGCATTAGATCCACCAGAAAGACATCTGCCCTGACAGCTTTTTTTTTTTTTTTGTAGAGGTCCTTGCACAGCATGGCTCTAATCAAAAATGAAATTTCCTTTCAACAGTCTGTTATCTTTGAAATGTTTTGCATCAACAGTTTGCTCCGCGTTCCAAATTAAATTGTTTCTTTCTTTTTTATATACTGGTGATATCAATAATCTTTAGACTAAATTGGCAGGGAAAATGGAGACGGATAGAATGATTTAATTCCAGGCTCTCTCTCCTGCCTCAAGAATTCCGGAGAGGTGCAATGCCACATTCATCCCTTTTATCAAGGGATTTATCGTGTGCTGCATTTTGGCTTCTAAGTGACCGCTCACCATTTTGCATTTGTGTCACGAAAATCAGGGGTTCAAGAGTGTTTGGATTGGATCTCAGATTCTCGCTGCGTTTTTCTCCTCATGAATAGCCTGCGTGCAGTCATCTCCCATGTGGATGAGTATCGCTCCATTCAGTGTTTTTTATCTTTAATTAGATGATTAACAAGTATTTCATGCAACATAAGTCTCGTGGAGGTTTTTTTCTTGGTCATTGGTGCTCTGAGTACATTTATTTATTTATTTATTTCTTAGGTAAATACAGAGAAACCTTTCATGGCTGTGCTCTTCATTAATTACTTCAGCATCATTTTGAGCTGGAGCCTTGATTCCTGCCAGCGCTGTGGCGAGGCAAAGCCGTGCCTTGCACCCCCCGCAATGATTAATCTGAAAGCACAGGAATCTCAACAAGAACGATAGGCCTCCTCTATTTCTCCCTTCACTGCCACTCAATGGAATCTCAGGAGCAGATTTCATATCAATGCATGCAAATAGATTAATCTGGCTTCATTGGAGCAGACAGCGAAGGAAAGAAAGGAGCGATTTTTGTAAAGCGTGTTGGCATATCTTACTATCAAAGTTACCCGTGGAAACATTGATTGAACATCCAAGGATAAAAAGATTTAGTACATTGGCCCGGCTCTGATGAATGGGAACAGGCATTTTTTTATGTGTCCTTCACAGAGGGAGCTCACAGGGCTCCAACGCACTGCGGCGTGTTTTCAGTTCTATACAGTCACAAAGTTCCCTCGGTTAAATGTACTGAGAGAGATTCAGAGAAGTAAAATAATTCCCAAGGCAAAACAGGGTCCATTTAACTAATGCAGCCACCACCAAATATGACTCATTGGAATTGCTTAGTGCATGAGAATGCCCTAATTCTGCAATTCTGCTTTTTTTTTTTGCATGTATGGAATTGCTGTGCATTGTAGAAGAGTATGCAGCTACCACTTTAAAATACGACTACACTTATAAAGATATGTATTGTTTAAAAACAGCATAATGCACAGTTAAAAATTAGATAAGAAAACACCTTAAAGTTCATTAATATATATATATATATATATATATATTTTTTTTTTTTAAACACAGATATAGTAGTGCACACTTTCTATCCTCGTTTCACCTTGCTCTTCCATGGTCTAGACCACCACCCCCACAGAGCAGGTATGATTTGGGTGGTGAATCTTTCTCAGAGCTGCAATGACACTGATGTGGTGTTAGTGCGTGTTGTGCTGGTACGAGTCAATCAGACACAGCAGGGTGGCTGTATATTTTTTAAACCCCTTAGCATCGCTGAGAACAATCCACCAACTAAAAATATCCAGTCAACAGCATCCAGCGTCCACTTACGAAGGACACAAACTGTGCAGCAACAGATGAGCTACTGTTTCTGACTTCACACCTACAAGGTGGACCAACGAGGTGGGCGTGTCTAACAGAGTTGACAGTGAGTGGACAAAGTGCTTAAAACCTTGAGCAGCACTGCTGTGTCTGATCCACGCGCAACACACACTTAACACTCCACCAGCCAGATCAGTGTCACTGCAGCGCTGAGAATGATCCACCACCTGAATCATACCTGGTTTGTGGAGCAAAAACATTAAACGATTACTGGATTAGGATCACTTTTTTTTGTGTTTTTTCTGTAATTACCACCGGCTAGTCGTACCATTACAGTTACCTAGCAATTGGTATGTATTCACATTCCCAGAGACATGTGAAGAGAGAAAGCATTGTACTGTGTATATATATTTTTTGGGCCCTGGATGACTGTGGCAGTCTCAGAGATGCCACTTACATCTTTTGGTGATAGGTGATACCAATATTTAGAATGTTGTGCTCTGGTAGTTGGTAGTTACCTTTCATTTTATTATGGGTGTGATGGTTTTTGCTGCAGTTGCTGATTGGTGGACTCCACAGTTCATGTTCATTCATTCATTAACTGTAACCACTTATCCAGTCCAGGGTCGTGGTGGGTCCAGAGCCTACCTGGAATCATTGGGCACAAGGCGGGAATACACCCTGGAGCGGGCGCCAGTCCTTCACAGGGCAACACAGACACACACACATTCACTCACACCTACGGACACTTTTGAGTCGCCAATCCACCTACCAACATGTGTTTTTGGACTGTGGGAGGAAACCGGAGCACCCGGAGGAAACCCACGCAGACACAGGGAGAACACACCAACTCCTCACATACCCCTGGAGCGGGAATCGAACCCACAACCTCCAGGACCCTGGAGCTCTGTGACTGACACTACCTGCTGCGCCACCGTGCCGCCAACAGTTCATGTTGCATACATTTAACTTTGTCACTCCAGTGTAAAAGTGAAGAAGCAAACTTCAGACACCAATCCTATTTTGACTGAAGCATAAAAATACATTAATGTAATTTATTGCCAAAAATGTTTCCTTGAAATGGTCAGCGTGGTGAGACTGACAGCATCACCTCATGCTGTCTTTAATAACTGAACTTCTGCTTGTGCAGACTGTGTTCACCTCATTAACAGTCTCTGCTATGATGCACTTCAAAGCTCAGCAAAGCCCAGCATGCTCCTGATGAGGACTTTGCTAATGGGATGTGGAAAATGCTGCAGTAGCTCCACTCTGCTACTGTTACTGATGCCATTTTCTGTCTTAAAAGCATGCAGATTCACTCACTCCCTGCCTTTCAACACCCTCCACAACTGCAGCACTGGATCTTTCCTAACACATGCAGAAGACAATGAGGAGATTGTTTCTCCTCTGCGTGTTAAATGGGTGAGAGGTTTCAGAGGTTGGAAAGCCAAACCCTAAGCACAGTGCCTGATTGCCAGTTGGCTGAAAGCCATGAAATAACTGGTAGGGGGAAAGCGGTCCTGAATCCATTAGCTTCAGGTCTGAGCCAGAATGAGCAGCGGCTTATTAGGGAGGGCCAGGAAAATGCAGCATCACTCAGGGGGTTTAGCTGCTCGGCAAACGCGCGCGGGAAGGTTGTTTACGTCGCTGTTTGTTCAGAATAAAGATCATGCCTGTTTTTGGTGGGTGGGCTCTTCAAAAGTGGACTGATTTATTCTGAGCTCACCCACCTGATTTCCATCTCAAGCGCAAATCAACACACGCTCGTGGAGCTGAGAGAAAATGGCAACGTATAGGCGGGAGGGCCGGAACGAAGGCTCTCGGAGCGTAATGAAATAAACGGTGAAATAAACATTTGCTTCTGATTACCACAGTGCATCGGAAATGACCTATAGAGAAATTATCCTGCAGACTAGACACACACACTGCCAAATCTCTGTTTACTTTCCCACTTAGGGTTTTATGTGAGTTTCATCTGATGGATATTTTTTTCTCTCTCAATTTCTACAGTTTCTTCATTTGATTGGTTCTCTTTATGATGTCCTTGAGTGGCCCAGATGTCTGTGCAATAGCTAAAATGTCTTCTCACAATAGAGCTTATTTTTCTTTTGACAGACTCTAATGATAATTATTATATGCATTGCTTTAATTCCCAGTGTTATGCTTCACTGTTTTGCAGGACTTATAAGATGTAGTGAGATTGTGTGGCCTTTATTTGCTATTATTACGATCTGTAATAACATTTACATTAAATAATATGGCTGGCCCAGAGTACTTGGGTATTCGGATGTTTGTTTGTTGATTAGATTTTCAGTTTTTAATTTTGAGATTCAGATATTAGATTTTTCTTTTCTTTTCTTTTCTGCTCCAGTCCACCTGTATTCAGTCTCAACAGCTAAATACAGCACTCTGATCTGTTTCCTAAACCCCCCACTCCACCTGTATTCAGGCTTGTCAATATTGTCCAATGAAGAAAACAGCCTACTTACAACCAAGCATTCCGACACCACAGTTCACAGGCCACCTCCATGAAGCTCTGGTTAACCCATGCATACACAGTGCTGTGCTCTTACTGGCAGCTAGAAAAACTGTCACTGTGGTTGTACCTTCTGCTGTCACTGTGGTGGGTAGCCTGAAGGCTTACATTTCTGTCCCCTTCAGTTAGGGAACATAATTATACAATATTCTGTATTAATTGTAGATTTTAAATTTGTGGGGTTTGTTTGTTTGTTTTTTACTCCCCATTTCATCTTCAGGACTTATGTTCTTTTATTTCATTTAGTCCTATAATGAAAGATTACAAATATTCACCTCTCTCTCCTTCTGGAGAAGAGAATGTAGTGTACCTTTAAGAAACCTAAATAGACTCTAAAACCACTTGTACCTTTTAAAGGTACATTGACACTGTTTGTACTTTTTGTGACCACCTTTTTTTTCTGAGAGTGTGAGCACACAGGCTAGCAGACGAGGCTACCAAGAGAAGAAGCGGCATTGAGAGCTGCAGCACAGGAGATTGGTATTTCAAAGACGACATCAAATGCAGCTTTTATGAATGACACCCCTCAATATTAATATTTGTGGAATTTGTGACAGCCATTCATTCATTCATTCATTATCTGTAACCGCTTTTCCAATTCAGGGTCGCAGTGGGTCCAGAGCCTACCTGGAATCATTGGGCGCAAGGCGGGAATACACCCTGGAGGGGGTGCCAGTCCTTCACAGGGCAACACACACCCATTCACTCACACCTACGGACACTTTTGAGTCGCCAATCCACCTGCAATGTGTGTTTTTGGACTGTCGGAAGAAACCGGAGCACCCGGAGGAAACCCACACAGACACGGGGAGAACACACCAACTCCTCACAGACAGTCACCCGGAGCGGGAATCGAACTCACAACCTCCAGGTCCCTGGAGCTGTGTGACTGCGACACTACCTGCTGCGCCACCGTGCCATGTATATATATTATAATATTGTAATATATATTGTATTATATACAATAATTTTAGTACTTTTTGTACTAGTACTAGATTATACTGTTGAGTGAATGGCTAGACTTCTTCATTGCTGTAGGTATTTTATAGCCACTTTGCAGATGTAGCAAGTCTAAATCTATTTGGAAATAAACACTTGAGAACATGCTTTTTTTTCAGTTTTACTTTTTCTATTATCTTTTTATTCATTTATTTTGTTTAAAAGAAAATGATAATCTTATATGGGTGGCATGGTGGTGCAGCAGGTAGTGTCGCAGTCACACAGCTTTAGGGACCTGGAGGTTGTGGGTTCGATTCCCGCTCCGGGTGACTGTGAGGAGTTGGTGTGTTCTCCTCGTGTGGGTTTTCTCCCACAGTCCAAAAACACACGTTGTAGGTTGATTGGCGACTCAAAAGTGTCCGTAGGTGTGAGTGAATGTGTGTGTGTCTGTGTTGCCCTGTAAAGGACTGGCGCCTCTCCAGCGTGTATTCCTGCCTTGCGCCCAGTGATTCCAGGTAGGCTCTGGACCCACCGTGACCCTGAATTGGATAAGCGGTTACAGATAATGGATGGATGGATAATATAATATAATAACTATAATTGATATAGCATTGTCACTAGCAGCCTTGTGTGATGTATATGTGCAGATCTCTCTAAAAATGTGTATAGATGCTTTTTAGAGTATGTGCCTTCCAGTGGTGGGCTGGGCTGGGATCGACCCCCACTTACTCGCATCTATTTGTATTTTTAGAAGTCTGTCATCTCACTGTGTTGACTGTAAATTGATTCCACTCTGATCACCTGTGTTGTGAGGCCATGCTGTTGAAAATGTGAAAATGGCCGGTGGTACGATGTGCTAGTCTCTGTGGGTTATTTTTAGTGCTGTTGACTGATGCCGGTATCCCAGAGGGCTGCCGGGCCTTCCATATCTCTGTGGTGGTTGTCAAGCCAGCCTGAGTGAAGGCCAGCTATGGAGAAGCCCCTTGGTCATGGGGACAGCTCACCCACCACTGCCACCCAATTATCAAATGGCAGTGGGCCTGCAGCAGGAGCTGAGCATTAGAGGAAGGGTGCAACCTGTTGAGGCAAGCTGTCAATTATCTCCAGGAGCCTGCTCAACCCAGCAGCATGTGCCTCTCTCTCACTGGGCTTACTCCAAACACTGAGCGCTCCCCTGCACACACACACACACATACGCACGCGCGCGCGCACACACACACACACACACACACACACACACACACACACACACAGCACTGGGATTCATTACTCGGCCCTCACGTCTCTCGGTCTGCTAATGAGGTTTCAGCACAACCAAAACTGAAAGATCACAAGCACATACCTGTAGGTCTCTCTCTCTCTCTCTCTCTCTCTCTCTCTCTCTCTCTTGCTCTCTCTGTATCTGTATCTGTATCTCTCTCTTTCATTCTCCTCCTCTCTTGCTCTCACCCTCTCTCCTCTTTCTCTCATCATCTTCCTCTGTCTCTCTCCCTTTGTTTCTCACTTCCTCTCTCACACTGTTTTCAACTTTCACTGTCTGTCTTCAGCTTTCCCTCTCTCTCTCTCTCCCCCCCTTTCGTGTGCTTCTTTTGCTTTCATTCCTATTCTTCATTTTTCTCTCGTTCTTTCTCATTTTCAATAGCTTTCTTCCTCTTCCTGCTTTCTCTGCTTTTCTCCCTCTTTCTGCCTGTGTTGTCTTCTCTCTTTCCTTCCTTCTCTCTCTCTCTCTCTCTCTCTCTCTCTCTCTCTCTCTCTCTCTCTCTCTCTCTCTGTCTCTCTCTGTCTCTCTCTCTCTCTCTCTCTCTTTCTCTCACATTTTTTTAATCTTCCATCCTTCTTCCCCCCTGCCATCCATCTGGTACAGTGAGGGCAGCATGTGATCCTGTCTGTCTCCTCAGTGTGTGACTATTTGCCTGGAGGGAGGGACCTCTGCAGGCATACCCTCCCTTTCTTTCTCTCTCTCTCTCTCTCTCTCTCTCTCTCTCTCTCTCTCTCTCTCTCTTTCTCTCTGTGTGAGTGTGTGTGTGTGGGTTTACTGTCAGGCTCAGAAACCCTTCTCTTTGTGCCACAGTGCCTGCTGATAATTATGTTTTTGGGTGGGGGTGGGGTAAAAAAAAAAAAAAAAAAAAAAAGGCCCCCTCTCTTATTTGTCGTTCTCCAAAGTGCCGGACGTAGCCTACTGGTGGAGGCATTTCACTGATTACGGATGCGGCGCCCTGTCTGTGTTTTGTCATGCCTAATTAATTACTTACTGAATTACGCACTTGCATTTTCAGGCCATGTCCAAAACACTATTAGTGTGTGGGTGGGTTTTTTTGGACTTAGATTTTTTTTTCTTTATGCTCCACTGCTCTGAGGAAGCTGGCTCCAGGAGATTCAGGATCCATTAAAAGCGACGCAGTGTCAGCGGCTCCTGGCCTTTACAGAAAGCAGCACCTTCACTGAGCTGCAGCAGGCACATTGTGGCAGGCTGTTAATTAAAGCTGGGCGTCAGCAGCAGCCTCAATAAATGATACATATCACTATACAAGCTTCCAGTACAATGTGAAACAGAGCAGCAGAGCCAAGTATACAACTTCTTTAATGTGTCTTGGATAAATTAGTGGCTTGTAAATTTTACAGGTAAGACATAGGCATGCAAAACCAAGAATGATTGCTGTATTTTCTTGTAGTCGAGGCTTCTGTGTAATTTTAAATAAAGTTTAAAATGTTTTGGATGGTAGAACACCTTATACGTATTGGTCATTTTGAGTGAAAAGCAAAATAAATAAAGGATGATTTCTGATTTTCTCCAGTACTGCAGTACACACATTGCCAACAAATTGTTGCTGATGGTATGACGGTATACAGATGTTTTAAAAGCAGCATTACTCATGCTGAACTTTGCTGATGCTTCAGCACCAAGAAATAACAACAGGTTGGTGGGGGATAGGGTAGGGGGAGTTTATGGAGATGCATATGGGATTAATCACTTAGGAGAACTACTTCATGGTGATGAAGTAATTATACAGAGCATACTGACCAACATGATCCCAGCTCAAGGCATTAGTCACATCAGTGCTCCCCACTGTTAATTTAGTCTTCTCCTGACAATCCAGCGTGGTCTCGTGAGTGAGGGCAGCTAATGAGGACTTCCTAAAGGTTAAGTAAACAGGGGGGAGGTGGGGGGACAAGAGAGGGCCAACATCAAAGATGGCGGGGTGTAGTTGAATATAATGCAGAAGGCAGCACTAATGCTCCTCTGAGCCTATGGTGTCATCAGGGTTGTGGAAAAACTCACACTTCTCCTCGCTCAGTTGGGTTTTGGGTTTTCTTTCTCCCAACCAGTCAAGAACTCTGCCATGTCTTTTAGAATTTTTGGAGTGCAGGCAAATGACCTGGCTCAGACAGGCTCATTAGACCTACTGTTGCTCAGTTCCATAGCGAGATTGCACTATATGTGGTTTAGAGATGGGTCAGATCCAATCCTGTATCGTTTTCGGGGCTGATATTGGCATCATTCATGCACTGGATATTGGCTGGTGGATCAGCCCATCATTAGTATGAAATAATGGCCGTTTTTAATAAATAAATAAGCAAACCCACCACCTTAAGTTTTTAATTCTTTCTTGTACATTTTAGTGAGGTACCATTCAGGGGCTTTAAAATTTGGACCTCTAATTCTTAACCTTAACCCTGTAAACAATTATGACTTTCTGCAAAATAGCACATTGCAAATGAAGCTGACTGATGGGGGTGGGGGATGTACAATTACATTTTTTTTAGTTTCAAACTCAAGTGTATGTATGTATGCTCAGGAAATAAAACGTACGGTACAGGTACATTTTCACTAAAGGTACACACAGTGTAAATGCATCTATAAAAGTACAACAGTGGTGTTAAAATCAGGTTGTGTTCCCTAAAGATTCATTACATTGTCTTCTCCAGAACGAGCTGTCAATAATTGTAAACTTTCATTATAGAACTGAAATTAAAGAACATTATATGTGTCCTGGAGCTGAAATTGGGCTTATGGAATCAACACAAATTTAAAATCTGCAATTATTAAAGAACATGGTACAATTGTTTCGTAACTAAAAGTACTGAAAAAAATAGCATTGAGTGTGGGGATTTCATAATGGACAAGCATTAGGAAGAAGGCAGTCAGCAGCACACGGAAATGAGCTTGAGTTCACATATCTACGTATGAAACTGCCAATCATATTTATTAAATTATTAATCAAAGGTGCCGGAACACGGTTTAGTATTGTTCCAGCCCAATTCATCTCCTACTTACAGCTACTCAGGGACTTGTAGGGCTTGTTTGGGACATAATGTAGCAACCTCAGTGCCTAGCTTCCTCATGCATCTGTATCTCAGAAGTTACTATTTTAAAATAAAGGCACTTCTAAACAAATCACATTGCCAGGATACTGATATGCTAACATTCGCTAGCCAACATAATTATGACTTTCATATTTATAATGGCACTCAATTCAGATATGTCTCGCATTCCTTGGGTCCCCTGAATACTGCTTTATTAAACATTGTTTAGGACAATTTAGCACAGATTGTGTATAACAATAGAGATACAGCTACAACTAAATTTAGCAGAAATGTAATTGATTAAATAGATTCATTTCTGATATTATTTTAATTAACTTTTTTGACAGACATTTGTAGCAACATAAAAACAACAGTAGTTTTGGTCTGTATCCTTATTGTGACATAGTGGTTGCAATGAGAAGCGATTGAAACCCTGAAATGACACAGGGATCGAACGGTTAATATATGGATTCATACGGTATATATGGGAAAGCTGTTTTTCTAGCAGAATGTAAACACTATTAAACTGCAGATTTGTAGCTTACAACATTCCCGTCAAATTGCACCTAAAGTCATGCCTGTACATGGTGTGAGATTTTTTTGGATTCTCAAATATTTTGCAGAGTAAAAAGGGTAGCTAAGAAAACTGTAGACAAGCTTGGCTCTTTGTGTATATGGTCAATGGTGACAATCAATGCTGTTTTTGAAGGCCAATCAATGGCAATCATTTGAAATAATAACACAGCCACACCGCTGAACTTCAAGTGCTGGCGTCAGTATTTTGCACTCCAATTACGCATAGCCATTCTCCCGCGCTCCCGGGGCTGAGTACTGAGCTCTGCGGCCCTCCCTCCCCTCTGTAAAGAAGAACCGGAGTAGTGTGCTGGCATCTGAGCTTGCAGGGCAGCAGCGGGGGTTCTTCACTAGGCTGTTTGTGCCTTCACACCCAAGCAGAATTCAGATTGATTTTTTTTCCCCCTTTTGCCACTGAAAGAATACAAAGCTAAACCCGTGTTGCGGCTGACATTTTACTTCCAGCTATCAAAACAAGACCGGTAGCTCCAGGGGCTCAAATTATTCTTTCTTTTTGGACACTGTTGTGAGACCGGCGGGCAATATTTTTTTGTGCCGTTCAAGCTTGTAAAGATACTCCCAGCGCCACAGGAAAAAGGCAGATTATAGCACTGCGATATGGTTCCTTGTATGTACTTTTTGATGACCTTGGTCGATTGTTGCAGTGAAATTCATTCAAGGATTTCTCTTTGTTTTAAGACTATTATAAGGTGCATTGACAGGAAAAAACAGCACCAGTTTCTTCCGTTATTCAGAGTTTTACAAAGTTGTAAATAAAAGTTGGGAAGGTTTCAGCCTTCAGTATTTTTTGGGGGGCTAAAACCATAGGCTAGTTTAAGTCGTTGTGCTGAACAGTTTTTTCTGAGATCTCCCTCTTATTGTTAATTCATTGAGTATCTGTAACTGTGTCATCCTGATCAGTTTCAGGGTGTGTCCAGTGCCAACAGGAATCATTGGGCACTTAGCTGGAACACACCCTGGATGTGGTGCCGGTCACACACTCACACATATGTACACTTTTTTGTAGCCACTCCATAATCACTGCAGTGTTTGTTCTGACTAAGACTGCACCTCTGCAGACTAATCATTCATTGATGTTGAGACAGTGTGTTCACAGTAGTTTAATTTGGTTTAGTTCTTTTTGTTGTTTAATGTGTACTGCCTGTTTGAGGTGTGTAAGTAGCATGACATGGTATGGGAGAGGGGTACTGGAGTTACCACTAACAATTTTATTTGAGGAATTTAAATGTGCAAAGGTAAGTTGTGAGATGATTTTTGTTAGGATTGAAGGATGCAGTGGTAAAAGCACCAGCAGGAAGGAAGTGGCCATTCAGTTAGCCAGGAGCTCATCAGAGCTAAGGGATGTGATTGGCCAAGTGCAATGTGGAAGAGCAGGCCTTGGGTCAGGTGATTCGTGGAAAGCTTTTAGTAAGGCCACATCACCAGAGAGAAGGCAAAATAGTTTTATTTATGAGCAGGAAGAGGAGGCACGGTGCACAACAGCAGCATCACAGGCAAAACAAGGCCAGTGGCTTCAATGGGAGAATCTAGAGAAGCTGAAGATTTCCTGGCAAGAGCTCTGAGCGATGGAGAAGAGTCATATAAAGTTTTTGCCGGAAGCAACCTATGTATTTCCAACACCGCAACATCTTGGACATAGGTGCATAGGTGAAGACCCTAGTTATGGATTACATAGGGGGTTGGCACGTTGAAGCATATTCTCTCAGTTTGTAAGCGTTGTTTGTCACAGGGTCGGTATACATGGAGACATAATCAGGTGCTAAGGGTTTTAGCATGTTTGTTGGACAGCAAAAGCCTAGAGGTTAATGCATTGACAAGTGGCTGTAGTAATAAAACTGTTAGGTTTGTGCGTGAGGGGGAATGTTTTCAAGAGTGTGCGCAGGCTACAAATATTGTTAGATGGGGTGAAGCACGAGATTAGAAATTGCTGGTGGCCATAGGTACAAGCTGCAGGGTGCATTGTGTTAACTAAACTGAGACCAGACATGGTGCTCTACTTTGGAAGTGTCAGGACCAGGTGGATGCACATGCTATAACACAGTAGACTTTATTTAAACAAAAGATAAGAAAACAGAGGTAGACAGACTTGGATGACTTGACAGGATACCTGGACAAAGAAAGACCTAGACAGAGAAACTTGGACAGAGAGACTTGGACTGAGTGACCTGGACAGAGAGACTTCAGAGAGATCAAGAGAAACAGACTAAACCTAGACTAGAGAGACAGATACAGAGGAACCTAAACTAGAGACAGATACAGAGAGACCTAGACTGAGTGACAGATACATAAGAAACCTAGACTGGGAGACAGATACAGATAGACCAGGATAGGGAATTACTTACTGACTAGAGACAGAGGGAAATACTGACAGACCAGAGACGGAAATTCTAACAGACAAACCAAACAAGTACATGAGGCACAAGGAAGGAACGGACAGAGCAGACTGACATACAAAGGCAAGTGAATCGAAAGCGAGGAACAGACGAGCAAAACAGACAGACCTGACAGAAATACAAAGAGAAAGAGGAATGTTCAACAACCAGGCACAGACACAAAGGAACATAAATACACACAAGGACACCTGAGAAAGATAAAGAGGGGGCAGGATTACAAAGGAGACACAGATGGAGACACTGACGAGAGGGTGGAGCTAAGGCGGGACTAGGGCGGAGACAGGAACAATAATAAACAGAACCATGTGCACACATGGTGGGGTAAATTGACACATGACCAGGGACCAGGGCGTGGCAGAAAGTAAACAGATAGTTTATTTCATATTGTTAACAGTTCCATTTGAGGATGCAGTAGATGAAGCATTTGAAAGGAAGAAGCTGAACTTGGACTTGGCAGCTGAGGTTAGGGAATGCGGGTGGTAGGCACACGGTGGAGATGAGGATTTGTAGCCAAGTCTGCCACATCCCTGCCTGTGCAGTTTGCATCAAGGACCGGAAAGTAAGGGCAACTGTGAAGGAGTTATCAGAAACAGCTGAAAGGTCTAGTCAGTGGTTGTGGATAAGGAGAGCACATATTACTTGGGGAAATGCACTGTAAAGGTGCTATTGTGTTTGTTGGTGATGTAGCACATAAAATATACATGGAACTGTTGGTACTGAGCATGCATTAATGGTGCCAGTGGGGCTAGGTACAGACACCAGGGAGGCCAGTGTGGATTTACATTGTTGATGGTAAAGGGTAAGTTACGTCTGTAAAGGTGGCTTGGAGTGGGGTGGGTCTGGGTGTCAGACTTCACTGTTGAGCATTCTGGAGTTATCATAGGCTTAATTCAGCAAAACAACAACAAGAGGAGGTGCCTACCTGATGACCCCTGTGAAAAGCTAGTGATGCATTGGGGGGTTTGGGTACTCGTGTTGGGCTCATTGAGTAACCATAGCGGTTAAGCATAGCTGGTTTCTAGTGGGTAGGCATAGGATACTATTAAATGTTGCTAGATCTAGCTGGTTATCATAAAGGGTCACAGCAAACTTTGTGTTGAGGTGTAGGAACAAGAGTGTGGTAGGCCCTATGTGAAGCGCTAATGGATTAGCATAGGATATTTTATATCTTATCCTGTGTATGATTAGAATTAGAATAAACAAAAAAAATGTCTCAGGTTTTATAGTGTATGGCAGAATGCAAAGCAGTAGCTCTGAGAATCAGTAGTAAAATCCATTCTAAATTTGTTTAATAAATGGTTTACTAACTCTGAAATTATTTTAGAATGGACATAATTGAACCTGGCTCTACTATTCTAGGCCTCCAAAGGTATTGTTAATGTGTATGAGTTAATTTATATTAATTTGACTTCATAATTACTCCTGATTGTGGCTTTAATGATTACAACTGATTTATTAAGATTTCCTAACCACTCAGTATCCCACATAAGCACTCAGTGACTCAGGGACTAGTTGATAGTGGCCAATGTGTACATTTTCCCCTTTAATAGATGTGCTGCTTTTACAGGAACACTTTTAGTCTTTCTGTAATAAACAGTGCCCTGACAGTGCTTCAGAACATGGTCTTAAATGTGATTTAATCATCAAACCTTCCCCTCTGCTACTGCTATTAAACAAACACAGGTTAATGAGCTTCTAGTAGGTATGATGGCAGGCAGCCATATTGCATGAGTTCAGCTGTTTAAAGGGGGTGGAGGGGTGGACAAAAGCTTTTAGTTGCTTTTGTGTGTACGTAGATATAAATTACGGAAACTACATTTCATATAAAAAATACAAAGTCCTTTGAATTCATTTCATGTATGAATGTGAGATTTTTTTCTCTCTCTTTCTTTCTGTGGGTCACCTCTTCTCAATGACCCCTAAATGTAATAGGCTTCCAACTGAACCCATTAATCACCGTTTGCCAATGTGAAGGCTGTAGGTAAAGGTTTCTTCCCACATGTCATTGGACATGCATGTTCTCTTAGCAGAGCAACGAGATTTATGGATTCTGATGTGTCTGGGTATAGTTTTGGGGCAAGGAGTAATACTACAAAGGCAATGTGAGCACACACATGCCTGTGGGGCTGCTAGCTGCCTCCTAGGAGGTCTTCCGTGGCCTGAATTGAGAGAGATCAAGAGTGACTGTACTGTGTGTGTGTGTGTGTGTGTGTGTGTGTGTGTGTGTGCAAAGTGATGGATGAAAGTATGGTTACTTGCACTGTTCGTCTCCCTCCTCCCGTACTCCTCCAAACAAATAGCTGCTGTTATCCTAGCACTGAAAGGAAGAGTCACCTTTACCCAATTGAAACAAATGAGAGATAACAGAACTGAGACATTAATTACCAAGCAGGTCTCCCTGCAAAGACTGCAGTAATAAATTACTGTAATCAAACATCCATCAGTTTTACTTTTATTCCCCCCTCTGATAGGGAGGTGCGTAGGAAAGGAATTCAGTTAAAGCTAGGCAGGGGGTCTACCTGCTTCCAGCCTTGATGCTAGAAATCAAGTACAAATAATGCGATGCTCTGAAGCAGAATGTTTAACACTAGTTTGAGTGCTTAAGGCTAAATTCACATTACAGGCATTTTTGCTCAGATCAGATTTCGTCCCAGTGTTTCCCATTGGTTTTCTTTAATAACAAATCTTTTTTTTTATTTGGAACCACTGGTGAGTTGTGACCTGGTCTTAATCCTGTACCCTAAAAGTTGAGGGAAAAATGAACTTCAAATCTAGGCTAAGTGTGGTGCATATGGATAATATGATCCAGTTTAATTTTCATATGTTAAGTGTTTTCGCAGTTTTACAGTGTCTCCTCGGTAAACAATTGACAGTAACAATTGACTGTAATCTTAGATTATGGCATGATCTAGGACTTTAAATATTTGGAGTGGATGGGTTTGTAGATACTTATTTATACATGTCTTGTAAACATTGTCCCAGTCATTCTAAATCATGACTCCACTTGCCTATTATGTTTGCAGTTGGACCTTAAGTTTACTTCCTGAAGTTTGTAAATAAAAAATGGAGGAGTTTGCATGGCTGTTTTTTTTCCCCATCCAAGTACTATATATCAAAATAAAAACAATAGAGTAGGAGTATTTCTTTAAAAGAAAGCATGCTGTTTCTCCATTAGGTGCCGTCTTGATTTTCCAGTTATGATGAGAAGCCAATTGGACCGTTTAAACATTCATTATCATCATGCCCAGTGGCAGCTAATCACTGCAAATTCACTTAGAAGATATATTTTTACTGATTATTTGTTCTAATAAGGTAATGGTGGCTGTCTACATTGGATATCTCTTCTGTAATTGGCCGTGTGACTTTAAAGACAAAAGTCTAATGGGAACTTTTTGTGCATTCTTAATGTTTTATTTATTATAAAAGTCACTGTAATGTGGCTTTGTGTGGTGCAGAAACTTCAAGGAAGTGCCTCAGTGGATGTTGGCTTGTTTGAATATGCAGCAGGCACCCTCTGCAGCCCTGGAGTCCATGGGGGGAGTAGGTTGTCCCTTGCCTCACCTCTCACTCCCCACAGGCAAGCTGTTTCCCAGCAGAGCGAGAGAGAAAAACACTTACTTTGGTGTTACTTTCTTCAAGAAGCAGTATCTAAGCCCCCCTGTACTCACGCTATCACGTAATGCATTCATGCACACAAATAAAGTAGAAAAGGATCCTGGACTTACAGCGCACACATTATTCAGCCGCTTAGTGGAGACCAAGCTATACAGAGTTTCCACTGTTACGACTGTGATTGTGTGTATTTGGACGTGTGTGTGTGTGTGTACCAGAGAGACAAGGCTTGCCCATGTGCTCGGAGCCCATCCAGTCATCCGTGTTCCCCATGTGTATCTCTCTACGGCTGACTGCCCCTGCTAAGTGTAGTCAAGTGCAATAAAGCCTGTGACAGGCTGGAGCTTCAGCTCCCCCCTCCATTCCCCACAAAAACCCTTCAGTTCACACTGCTAGCCCACCCCCCCCCCCCCCCCCCCCAATACTTACCTGGGACACCCAGTCCCACACTGTCAGCCTACAGCACTTACACATCACACAGTCATTTCCTCAGCTCTCTGTGTGCTTGTGTGGAGCAGCTCACTGGTGCTGTCAAAGTTAACATGCTAAATTATTTACAATTTTTACAGTTTCATTAATGCATTTTCTTTGTTTCACAATTTTGAAAAAAAAAAAAGGTCAAACCTACCTCTAAAAGTTCAAGCTGAACCTCATCAGCACTGAATGTCAGTAGAGAAGACCCTTAAAGGAACACTAGGTAAGTTGAGGTTTTTCTACAGCTCTCTAACAACACAGTTGTAAAGTGTAATTCATTTTACAGCACTGAAATCAAGGGGTATGCAGAGGTTGTTACATAACCACATATAAAGGTTACACAGTGCAGTTTCTGCAGTGCTGAGCCTGGAGTAGCAAAGGCAGAAGCACTGATTATCATTATTACTTTAAATCTGCGATTTCAATGTAAAAATACTACCTAGCATTCCTATAAATATTATCCCTTGTAGCGCAATAGGCTTTAAAATGTCTTTTAAAGTGGATGAATCATACATTCATTCATTAACTCATTAACTGTCTTTACCTGCTTCATCCTGGTGAGGATCGTGTTGTTAGCAACAGACATACAAAAGCAGCAAGAGGAAGTGGATAAATGTTTAAGCTCTTTTTCACATTCAGGGCACCACCTCTAGCAACTATTCACAAGCGTCATTAGAGAATACAGCTTCATGGGACCAACTGACTGTGCATGACACTGTACATCATGAGGACAAAAATTTGTGGAGACATTCTTCTCCAATATTTCTTATAAACTGTTTCACATTGAAGGACTGGTGCGATGGGAGGGTGACATGCCCAGGGTCTGTTCCTACCTTACGCCCAGTGATTCTGGGTATATTCTGCACCCACCACAACCATGATTAAGTTTGATAAATGAATGAACAAATGAATTGACTTTTGTCTCTTTACTTTCTGAGAATGCTTTAGACTAGATGGTGGAATGTTGCTGTGAGGATTTGATGACATTCAGCCACAAGAGCATTGGGTAGGTACCGTGTTGGATGATACGTTATGGAACGCTTCACTTCATCTGAAAGATATTGCATGGAGCTCCATCAATCCAAGTTACACAGCTTAATGCTGGGGGCCTGTATACGTCTCTAGATGTGTCTACAAGGAGTGTAGATATGTGGTGTCTTTATTTGCGTTTGCTTGTACTGCTGTAATGCTCAATTGCAGTAGATTTGTTATCAGTGTTGAATTACGAGAAACAGTTTTGTTATGATAAATGAGAAAGCTGATGATCACTCCGCTGTGTATAGGTGATTTTCTTTTGTGCTGTTGAAGAGCAAAGTCCTCCAGCAGAACAATGGTCCACAAGTTCAGAATCTCCCATCAAGCCATGTGTTTTTACCTGAATTAAACCTGGACTGAGACCTATGTGCAGCTCCACCAGCCTGATATAAAAAAAGCATGGCTCCTGCTACCCTTCTGGCTCCATTGTGGTGGTGATTTCCTACAAACACACAAATAAACAAAACCAAGAGTTTACTCATTGCAGACATGTGGTAAGGTAGAGTGCCTCTCTCTCTCATAATATGCTAGAGTGCAGAGACACATGGTAGTCTTCTCACTCTGGAATATTGTTGTGTTTGGCCCCGGCTCAGAATAGCAGGCTGAGATTTCCTGTGTTTCAAAGTGAAGATTGTACCAGCTGTTTCACATTAGTTTGTGTTTGCAGTGCGGAGTTTTCCCCTTCGTCTCTACCTCACTCACCCGCTCCCTCCATCTCCCTTTCACCCGGGGCCGCATTTAGTTCTGTTAATGAGCCTACACAGATCAGAGGAATGCATTATTGAATGTTAATGGCAGCAAATGTCATTTTCCTATGTTCTCCCTCAGCATCATCACCACTGACTTATGTAACACCCACATATCCAGCGTAGCCAACCATTAGCCATGTAGTAATATATTTCTAGCATATCAGACATAATATTTTCTTCCCTGTCTACATTGTATGCACTTTATTAGGTACACTGACCTTAATTTCACCTTTTTTTTAGCACTTTAGTTCTACAATTACAGAAGTACTCCATCTGCTCTCCTTTACCCCGTTCATTAGTGATCAGGTAGTGTTCAGATTGTGGATCATTCTCAGCCTAAGGGTAAACCTCGGGGTCCTTGGGCCCTCTGGGAAGATCAAATCATTTATGTGAAATAAAAAATGTATGTCTAATTATTATACTTATTTTTTATTGTCATGTTTGTTGCATTGAAGTTCAGCAGAAAACAGAAAGTGTTAGGTTAAATGATTCAGTTAGGATTTATTTCCTTCATGGCGTCCTGGTAGATACTGGCAAGTGAATTGTTAGGTGAATAGAACTTCAGGAGCCAAACTGAAGGCCTAATAACTTATGAGAAATTAACTACCAACATAATTAGTAAATAAAAGTGTAATTAACTAGTTAAATTTTTAGGAGAAATATCATGATTTCCTTAGACTGGAATTTCTAGAAGTCCTTAAAGGCACTTTTTATAAAATTCAGAGGATGTCTCCTCTCCATTCTGGATGAAACCGGATTATTTATGAAAACCTAGTGTCTGTTGTTAATCAGTGAAAATAAAAAACAAATGGTCTCAGTCCGGTATGCTAGGTTCTCTCTCTCTCTCTCTCTCTCTCTCTCTCTCTATCTGTCTATCTAAAATATCTTAATATTTCTGTTCAAACTTGAACTAAATGATCAATGATGATGACAATTTTACAAGCTTAGAATGTTAATGCAGAACAACCATGATGTCTGCACCTTAATTAAGTTTTGGAGAGTTATGATACAAAAGTTATGATACTAAAGTTGTTCGCGCTTTCATTAAGTATATAGTGTTGATAGTGAAACCTGAAATCTCAGTCTTGTCAACCTGTAGTTACAGTTTAATGCTGTAACAGCCACCATGGAGAGGTAAAGGCATTGATCAAACACCAAGATTCCTACAAAGCACATGCATAGCTCAATAGTAGCCTTCACGCCCACATGTTACTTTCACAGAGTAATTGCTCCCTGGAGTCGGAGACTTGTTATATAAAAACAGACTGCAAACTCAAAACAGTCAAACTTTTGCACTGAGATTTTTGGGGGAATGGCTGGCAGTGTGTTTATTTAATGCATTCTGTATTATAATTAGAGTATTTTAAGGTTTGACGTTTTGAAAGAGATGAGTAGCACAACTGTTAGTAGTGAGCAAGAGTTAATGTTTTTACGAATGGATGGGGATGGTGTGTGTGTGTGTGTGTGTGTGTGTGAATGTGCGCGTGCGTGCCATCTAATCCCTTTAAGACTGAGTGCAGGAGAGATATGATAGTAAGGTTTATACCCTGCAGAAATTCCTGAAATAGGTGAAGTGTGTGGGCTGCCTTGGCAAAGTCATCTAATCCCTCTAGGTTTCATTAGACAAGTAGTTTATGTTTGGAGGAAAATGAATTTGCTGTAAAGGATTTTCATTTTTCAAATGGGTGTGTATCTAGCAAATGTTTGAGGAAGACTTTCTTGTGTACTCAGGCAACGCTCCTTCCATCTGATTCTGCATTCTAAACTAAATTAATGTTTGTTTTTAGCCCGATGCTGTTGCAGAACACTGTACATTTTATAGCAGAAGCAAAATCCATTAACCTGTAAGTGGCTCTAATCTAGCTGTCAGAAGCAATGCAAGCTTTCGTCTCTTACATCCCCCTCCCACAAGAATGGATATAAAGCCCAAAAGTAAACAAAGTTTGTTGTTTTCCTTTGCTTCCCTTTTCTTTTAGCCATTGTTTTTTAAATCCTCTACAGAGATTCTTATCGTCATGAGGGTGTAAGAGTTCTCACCATGAACAGAACAGAATCCCATCCGTTTATCTGATGGTTGGTAATCAGGTGATATTGTGAGCTCTGAGATTTATGGATATAGGTGAAATTTCCCAGTAATATGCTTATATCTTTCTTTGCATTTCAAGGATTCATACAATCATCTAGAATATTTAGACCAAGTAACACCTATTGTCAAATCAAAGCCTCCAAGTACCACCTATAAATCTATAAATCCTATGAATGTCTTGCTTGAATATTTGTCATTTGCATGCATGACACAAAAATGATTCTAAAATAATTACTAAAAATAATAGAGCAAATACAAATAGTTAGGCCTAAACTGTATGCTTTAAACACATCTATTCATTTATGAGAACATATACAAGTTATGTGTTCTCTCTATTTTTGCCTCTTGATTTAGTCCTTCTGGGATTATGAGTTTTTCATGGGTTTGATCTTGGTTTGTATTTATCGTTTTCATTTTCCCCTTTTTCAATAAAATCATAATCGCTCACGTCTGTCTTTAGTCTTCTTTTATGTTCGGTAAGAAGTTGAAACTGGGCGTTTTTTTACATGGATTTCACAAAACACTGGGAGGTCGTTCCCTCCCTGGAAATATAAGCGTGAGGATGCTGCTCAGCCCTTCCTTTACAGACTGAACTGCTGTTTCTTCGTAGCCCATGTTGAATATTTTTATTATTGGTTTTTTACACAAACTACATTTACACAAATTAAGCATAATTATGAAAAATGTAAAAAATTATGTAGTTTACACAAGAACATTTTTCAGTTTCAGATTTGTAGTTATTAATTAATTCTTTAAGTAGTAATATTTTCAAGGTCACATGGTGTAGCAATTGGTGTAGATGTAGAAGTTCCATAATTGCTCTCTGTGTTGTTCTCTAAAGAAGCCTCGATAGCTCCAGCCCCTGTACAAAAAATTAATTTGTCAGTTCTATTTTAGGCCTTTGTGAATTTATGTAGATTATTTGAGACACAACAGAGACATGTGGTGATCCTATAAGTCTATAAACTGCTGGTTAACTAAATTAATATTATATTATATTATAATGCCCATTATTGGGATTTTTAGCCCTTTAAAATCTGTAACTCTGCTACATAATGACATGTGGTAGCAGAATTTTATATGGAGCTATAAAGACTAACAGGAGCCCTTGAAGTTTAATTGCTTTTAGTGCTGACATTTTTTGGAAAAATGGAGCCCTGAGGGCTGGGTTTCTGGACACAGATTAAGTCTAGACTGAAACAGATTTTCCGTGGACTATCTCCATCGACAATTAAATTCAGTCCAACACAAGGCTTACACAGTGTCTGCAATACTGGCCTGGGCTGGAGATTTTCATTAAAATTTGTTGAAATATTAATAAAAATGAATATTACTTAGGTACGTAATGTTACATGCTGTCAGGAAGTGAAGACTGAGTCCAGGAAAAGCTGTTCTTTCCTGTTCTCTCCTACAGTGGTGGACTGATACTGCTTCTTGTATTTATAATGAGCTGTGGTCAGTCATCTAAATCAGACTGGTATCTTTTCTTCCATTTCTTGTTCCCTGTTACATGCAACATCTAAGTGTCCCTGGGAAATTGGAGTTTCAGACATGCCAAAATATTGCTTCAAATGGATTGGGTTAATTTGCTGCCAGAATTCTTGTTTTAGGTTCATGTTTTTGAGATAGCAGACCAAGTATGACATCTTTATTGTGACTAACTTCATATTGGTTGAAAATGGCAAGAAAGGGATGTTTGGACTAGGAATAAAATGAAAACTGATTTCTGTTTCTTCATTGAAGGTTTGCTGCTGCTGTTTCTTTTGGCTTATTATAGACGTTAGGAGTGGGGATATTTAATATCACCATGGACCTGGCCTGGACATCAGTAAAAATGTTTGTCACATGTGAAATATCAGTATGATAAATGGCCTTTTTATTTTATTTTTTCACCCAATTAATTCAGGCTAAGTAGGGGTCCACTGTATTTCCTGTTGTTGTGGAGCGTGTATATATTTTAATCAATTATAGTGAAAGTAATGGACATTTTTAATGTCTAATTCTCATACTGGAGCAGCAGTGTTTAATGTATATGGTCAACTTGCCAGGATCTAAGTGTTTTATGTGGATCTCTGTTATAACATAAGCCTGATTTATAACAGAAAGTCTACATTTCATAAGTCCAGGCCCCTATTCACAAAGGATTTGTAGGTAAGAGTGCTGATCTAGGATCAGGCCATGTCCTGTCTGTGCAGATCTTAATCAGTCTCTGCCTGAAACCCTTAACTGATCCAAAAATAGCAGTGTTACTCTCGAGACTTAATGGTAGCAAGTCCAAATCTTTATAAAGGTTCCCTTAACACTTAAACCACTGAAAGCAAACAGGAGAGCAGTATTATTTTTAAATGCAAGAACATCCACCCCTGAGGCCATCGGCAAAACAAATCATCTTCTCTTAATGTACCATTTGCATCTTCTTTTACAAAGGAAGGACCGCACTTCCTCGTGTTCTTCATATTCCACGAGGTGCAGTTCACTTCAAGATTTCAGATGAAAGCATTTCTTTCTCCTCATCCTTAAATATCAAGGGAGGTTATGGCTATATTGTCACTTGGTTCTGTCATTAAATATGATAGATCACAGGCATCAAGATGAAATAAAAGGTTAAAAAAGAAAGGGGACTAAAAAAAAAGAAGTAAAAGGTGTGCTGACTGTCTGCGAGACCTTTCATAGAGCACCGCTCTGAGTTTGAGAGCTGGAATTAAAAAGGAAGCCATACAGGTATAGTTCAATAGCATGACTAGAAACATTCTCTCAGCATTTGCTTATATACTTCCACATTATCTGCAATGTATAGTGTCTTGTTTGGCGATGTGCCATTTTTTTCTATTTAAATATTCATGTTATATGAATTATACTAAGACATTACATCAATTAAGGTTTTCCTTATGTTTATTAAGTGCAGCTGCAATTTGTTGTGATAATTATGTTGATTACTATTGTAGGCATACGTGATTAAGCATGTAACCATTTCACCATAAGTATGATACCTGGAACTTACACCCTGCTCTTTATGGTTCTGCATCAAATATCCAGTCAGCTTTTTGCCATGTTCAAGCATTCATTCCTAAATATACATATTTACATAAGATATAAAGGTATATAGACATGTTTATTAAGATGGAAAAGCAAGTCATAAGCAGAATTAATTTGCAGTTGGGATATAATACTTGAGTTATTATACTTGATGCTTGAGTATTTAAACACTGTCCACTCTGTTGGGCATTGAGAGCTGATTAAATGGACAGTGAGTGTAGATACAAGGTAGGTGTTCCAAATAAAATGTTTGTTCAGTGTATATAATTTTAGTTGCACTTTATATTGTCAAGGAGTTTACCCATAGAATAAAGTTAAAACGTACTACATTTACTTTTACATTATAGATAAGAACAAAAAGCGTAGTCTTGAGCTATTCAATAAATATCACTACCTTATCTTAAGTTCTTGTGACTGAATATGATCAAATGCTGCCAGCAGTGTTCCAACATCTAGTGTAAAACCTTAGCAGCAGAGGAGAGGCTGTTTCTACAGCTTTGGAAGAAAAAACTTACAATTCATACTGCTGGATGAAAGAACCACCACGTAACATATTAGTAGTCTGGACACCCCAGACTCTTTCTGTACTGTGCTGTTATCTGTCACTATGAAAAGAATCTCTTATCATAGCTCTTGAAACAAAACTTTGTATCTCCAAAATAGTAACTTTAGGGGAGAAAAAAAAATCCTTAACTTTAACGGGATGTTAATCAAGATTTGGTTTACAAGGAATTTTGGAACATTTCTATGGGGTTTGTTTATCAAGAAACTAAGAAAAGAGTGAGTGGAGTTTTTATATTATGCAGTATTAGGCATTATTATTATTATTATTATTATTTAAATGTGCAAGACAGAGCTATCTCCAGGACCTGAGCTAGGAACCTCCTGAAGAAAACAGATACTCAGAATAATGATTTCAGATATCAATATATTCAAATAACTACCCATATCCCTAGTGATTACACAGGAGGAGGAAAAACAAATCAGTCTTTGTGGTTTCCGTAACCAAAATCAAAGATGTGTTTCAGACTGTTCAATAAATATAAAAGAGACATCTGATCCTTTTTAAGCACTTCACCTTCCTCTGCACGTTGTGACAAGGAAAAGCCTCCAGCGGTGGAGATATTGTCAGTAGAAGAACGTTTCAGCTTTAAAGTAGACAACTGTTTTCAGATACATGTCAAATGCTCTTCCTTCAGCGTCCTAATAGCTCCTCCTGATGCACAGTTCACTCACATGCAAATTATGCTGCTAAAAATCTTTACCATTTCAATTAGGTAATGCATACTCCAACTAAGAGGACACCTTGCTTTGGGGTTTAATATCGACATGGTCGACTAAAGAGATTTTGATGCAGAAGGCTGGGAGGTTTGTTTTCTTATGTCACCAGAGATGCAAAAAAAAAAAAAAAAATATATATATATATATATATATATATATATATATATATATATATATATATATATATATATATATCGATTAACTTATTATAATTCAAATGAGCAAACTATTCTACCCTCTTTGCTTCTTCCCTGCTCTGTTGTGCTACAAGTCATTTCTTGTTATAAGAAACTAAATATTCTATACAAAGAATTGTGGACACCCCTTCTAATGAGTGAATAGAGCTGCTTTATAGTGCTATGCACCGTATGCATTATCTCTTAGAAAAGCATTAGATCAATAGCCTGGTATGCTCTTTAGATGTACACAAGCCTAAGTTCACCCAGCTCAGTGTGAAACCTAGGCTGTGTGGTATAAGCCCCTCAGTTTGGTCTGTTCAGCGGTACATTTGTGATCCAGAACTAATTATCCAACATCAGTACCTGACACCACTAACACTCGTGTGGTTAATGCAGTCAAATCCCCACTGCAAAATTCCAAGAACTTCCCAGAAGAGAGAAGGTTGTTACTAAAGTTAATGAGACACAAACGTCCAGTTTACAATCCTTTATTTCAGATTGTGTGCTGCATGGGCATCTGTCTGCAAACATGGCCATGTAATATGTAATAAAAGATAAAAGTCCCTCAAAGCCTCCTGTTGTTTACTGTCAGAATGTCCAAGTGTATCATATCATCAATCCCATAACTTCATAAGAAAAGGATAAAACATGAGTAACATTTAATGGAAGTGGATGTAAAACCATTTCTATTGATCTGTCCATCATTAAACTGTAAACCCAAGGCAGACCCAGTGTTACCGGAATGTTTAAAAATGGAGCAACACTTTTATTTATTTATTTATTTATTTAAAAGATAGCAAATTATTATTATTATTATTATTTAAAAATAAGTTTGGATTTTTTTGTTGAATATTACAACCCTACATAGGTGTGTGTGTGTGGGGGGGTTGGTGGTCTAGAAGCAGAGAAAGCAAGTGAAAGCTAATCAATAGTAGTGCTATAGGGAGATAGCAGAGGCACAGTGGACAAGAACTTCAACTGGGGGGTTGGCTGGGGTAGGGCATCCCATTTGTGTGTGTTTTAGTGTTTGGGGGGCTGCAAAGAGTTGGGGGGTAGGATCGATTTGTACATTCAGCAATGTGCCATCCACATTCCCATTCTGCTGATAATGTGTTTGTCAAAAGCTCTGAATTATGTGAGGGATAGCTGTAAGACGGGGACACCGTCTCTGACTTAGGCTTAATTTAACAGTATTTACCCACACCTGAGCCCTTTTATCTCCCTTTTGGATTATGGGATATTAATAAATAAAAGCAGAGAGAGTGCCGGCGCAGTCCGAGGTATGGACATTTTGCGGGGTGACGAGAGGCTCTTAATGCAGCGAAATGGCGAGTTTTGTTGAGCAAAAAGAGCTCTAGCATCAATCAGAGAGTGGAAATGTGGCTCTCAGACACATTCTGCATTGTGGATTAGCCACCAACAAAAGTTCAGAGTTTCCTGATATGATGTTGTAGTAACACATTAAAAAGAGCATTTGGTCTGCTGTTCTTTCTCCTCTTCTCTTTCGTCTCTGCTCAAAAGAACTGGCTGTCAGTGCCTGCATAGACTGGCCTCTAGTCCGTTTATGCCAACACATCAGCTTGCAAAAAGGTCTGTATGATCCACAGAATAGAAATGCAACCACAACACATTCTGTTCAGTGCATAATTTAATTTCATGTCATGACGGAATTAGTTTTTTTTCTTCTTCTCCTGTTCGACTGCAAGCTACAGGGTAGGGGGTGGGGGGCAGTGGAAGATGATGATCTGCTGAGATGTGTAAATAATCGTTTCCCACCTTAGTGAAGCTAGCCTGAGTGAGAAGAAGTCACAGCTCACCTCTGAAGAAACAATGACACTTCTTCGCTTTGCTGACAGACTGACTCCTTTGCGGTTACTGACAAGTGATTTGACCGTTTGAGGCGAAGGGGATATAAGGCTTGGACGCCGCTGCTGGAACTTCGTTTCTCCAGCTGTACAAGCTGCCTGCACAAGATAAGTTTCCCGTGCTGTGGATTGCAGCTGCCCACGTCAATCTCCAGGTCCCTGCCTTGGGCTGAGGTGTCAGGGCTGAGGATTGAGTGACACGTTGAATGTGGCCAGGAGTGTGGAAGTGTGGGAGGGGGTCCGGATGTTGGAGGCCGGTGGGAGTCATAGACTGCGCTCCATAGCAGCACGAGAGCTCAACGCCGAACGGTTCTACTTGTTTCTAATCAGCACCATGCTGCTCTCTGGTTCACATAATCAACACCTCTGTGGCTCACTGCTAGTCAAGTGTTGTGAATTGCAGATAGGAGGTTCCAAAAGTAGCACATTACAATCATATGCCATGTATCCACTGAGCGTTGTATAAGAGCTGTATTGGTCGCCAGCAGGGGTTGTCATATCTGTAAAAGAGACCTGGATTGGAAATGTATAATTTCCCTAATAAATACCAGCATGCACAACAACAAGGATTGTTATGTTCCTCCATATTAACCTCGCTGTAATATGATTGGTTATTTATTTATTTTATATACCATTATTTCATTTGTATACACATTTACCCACTGTGGACACATGTGGACTGACATGGCGATTAATCTCTGGTAGTTGTTGCCCATTTCGTAGCAGTTTTTGGGGACTTGACTTCTTTATTTCTCATAATCAACATGTCTGACTGGAAATCAAGTCAAGTGCTAAGAGTTTCTAAATGTAGCACACATTACAATGTATAAGAAATTGTAGCATACATCAAAGGACAAGTCAGAATGGCCATAGTCCCATGCTGAGAATTAGGGAAATCTCACCCACCATCACACACACATCAAACACACACACACATACAGTGACAAGCTGAGCTAACAGAGTGCTTTATTAAGCTACTTGCACTCATATTCCCCACCATTACAGTGCACATAAACCTCCCATGAACAGACCCAAACAAACCACAGCAGTGAAAGTGGGTGGAGCCATGCAAATGTAGCAGCTTCCCCATGTCCCAATTCTATCGCTCTGAGGTTGATTTACTGAAGATTTCTTCATTTTTACACCCAGCACTTGTCCGTATGAGACTCCCTTGACTCACACAGAAAGAACTCTACACTCCACTGGCCCTGTAGTGATGTAGCTACAGATGTAAGCCTGCCAATTGTGTTCGTGGTAATGTTTACAAACCCTAACAGTTTTAAGGTTTCAGATTGTGTGTTTTCACTGCAATTTTGGGTCAAGATTTAGGGAGCTATTACTGTCAAAAATGGCAGTAAAACTGTAAAAAAACATTGCAGAAAACTGTATTCCACACTGCTATGGTTAAACTTTAGTGATTAATTCATGGTTCACATGCGTCCTGAATCATGGATGGCGATCCTTAGATTATCAGTGGTCTGTTACATCACTAGCCAATGGGCATTGTGGGTGGTTAGTCAAGTTTCTCCAGTGCTCAGTGCTAACTGCTGTGGTGGACAGAGTTTAAACTGGTAACAAATAACCAGTAGAATTAACTTTCCCAGCAGCACTGCTTGATCGGTCTCACTTCTTTGGGTTGCTGGAAGTCATGTTCCAATAGTAGCATACTATTACACCCATTTCCCATGCCTTATATTGACTGAACAGGTATAAAATTAGGACTGGCTATTGCAAGCAATTTCTATGGCACTCAAGTAGAGCTGGACAGTAAATGTATGATTCCTATAATGAATGCCAGTGCACATTCCAACAAGGATTACCGAGGTCCTCCACATTGACCTCCCTGATGATTGTTTGTGCATAGTTTTACCAGGTGAACATAGTGGTGACCTGGTGAAGAAACTCTGGTTGAAGAGTCCGGGAGATGACGGCTTCATCTACTTCTCACCAACCCTGGGTGATCAGCCTGAGGCAGCTCTTGCCCTCTCTGAGGCTCCTGACTGGAGCATCCTCCCCTGATCACGGACCCCTTCCCAACTCCTCTCTGATGCTAACGAACCAATGTCAACTGTGCCAAAGGGTGGAAGCATAGACACTCTGCCTGAGGGGCTTCTGGACCTACATCCAAAGTTTGGGAAGTCAAAGTGGCATCTGATTACGTCGCGAGACCCATTTGTGTGTATCCTGCCTTCAGCGATGTTCCTGTCCTTTTTGGTTTTGAACCCAGCCTTAGCCACAAGGATGCGGTTCATTGTGAGGCTAGTGGAATCTGAATACTAAGCAGGAGATGTTGCTTACTTGTGAGGTTTTTTTTTTCTTTTTGGTCTTTTTTTTTGCTCCATTTGCTGTTTCCTTTTTAAAATGCACATGATTAAGCAACGCATTTTTAACTATTGTTAAAAAAAAAAAAAAGCAGGCTGTGGAGCATCTGGATAAGACAGTGCATTCATTACTCCAGCTGCGTTTGAAGATTGTAAGAAGTGTTTCAGGTCGTAAATAGATGGATGTACAGTAAAATGACAAAACCTTGGAAGTCTTTAATGAGTCTTTCCTTTAAAAGACTACCTTTTAAGGTCCCTGCTTCATTTAAACTCCATAATTGCCTCAATCTTTGTACCTTTTTCGAAGTGCATTTCATAGCCAATCATATGCACTGTGCAATCAAATGGCTTTCCTTATACTCTGGACACAGGATGAAATTTAGGTCACACAGCATGTCACTTTGCTTTGATTCGCCCCTCAGAGGAATAATTTGCCTGCGCTGGGCTCCTGCCTTAATACTTTTCTCCAGCCAGAACAGAGGAAGCCCTCCTAAGGAGAGAGAAAGGGAGGGAGAAGAAAGAAAAGCCAGAGACTGCAGATGCATGGGTGTGGAAGATTTGAGCATGGCAGTGTCACACAAATAAATGGTCTGATTAAACATGAGAAAAAGACATCAGAGATTTGAGTCTAAATGCACATAGATCTGCATAAACTCTGAAATAAACTGTGAAACTACTGGAAGAAAAGTCCTTATCATCTTTTGGAGATCATTAAAAAAAAATACAAGCACCCCACAGGAGATTATCCAACCAACACACATGTAATGATTTAATTTTCACATTAGGAGAGCTCATTAATATTTTAACATCGTATGATGGCTCATTAATGCTATCATTAATATGCACCATTCCAGTGTGCACATATCAGTGGAAGTCTATTAGGCATTCTGTTTGTATCTTTTAAAGGCATGTGAATGCACAGAGCACTGAGGTTGATGAATATTGCTTAGGGATGGTTCCACCTTTCATAATGATGCATGCTAACTGGTGCTTTATTTGATAGGGAACAGTTCATTCCATTTGCAAAGTGCATTCATTCCAGTTCCTATGCACTGGGGGGTGATCTTTTTTTTAGTGAGGTGGAATGCTGGGGACTTTGGGGATTATATTCTTTACTGGTGTGCACGTAATGTCGTTTAGTTTTGGCACATAATTGTTGTTCGTGTTTGCCTGAGTAGATTGATTTTGTTGGCATAATTGGCATAATGAGTTCATTAGTATACATGATTACATTGTAAATCAGTGATGATTTGAACATCCAAGTGAAGTTTTCTGATAAAAAAAAAAATAAAAAAAGTTAAAAGCGCAATATGTGGGTCCTTATGGAAACATGCCTATAGTGGTTGTTGGACCTCACCTTAAAGTCTGTGCTGTTGTGAGTAACAATAGGCAAAATCCATAAACACTGCTAGTGTAATCTCAAAGTCATGTAGTGCCCTCTCTCCTTTCTGCTGTGAAAATCACAGTCTCCAGGTTCAGCAGCTCACCGCCTGCCCTCTGTGCCCCGGGGTGCTTGCTGAAGGGAAAGGAATTCCAGCTCCATCCACTCCACAAATGAGCTCTCAGATGGCAAACAAATCAAGATCCAATCATGGCGTATCTTACTCTGGGCCACGGAGTCGTAACAGCAATTGCAGTTGCCAGCAAAAACATGAGCACACACCAGCATTAACAGAAAAAGCATTAAACACGAAACAACACGGGCACGCGTGAAACATCACATTAACATTTGAGCAACAGCACAATCACAATGACCAAAGCAGCTCTCGGCCACTAAGGGCAGTTCACAGGATTCCAAGTTTACACAGATGTCAACCATTTCACGTGTTTTGTGGATGAGCCCTATATATAGATCTCCATATATTTAAAACCATAATGGCATCTGCTCTTTGCGTATGTTAAATAGAGTATATGCAATAAAAAAAAAAAAACATGATGGATGAGAACACTGAAAAAATATATACTTTATAAACAATAAAACAATAAGCATAAAACAGACCATGTGAACCACACTTCACTCCCAAAATATCCCCGCAGTGAAATATGCAGCTATTTGACCAAGGACATCTTTTTTGGTTAGGTTCATATTCAGATGTTACATTCCACATTAAAAGATGCATCTGTTGAAGGGAATCACATTCATTCATTCATTATCTGTATCCGCTTTTCCAGTTCAGGGTCGCGGTGGGTCCAGAGCCTACCTGGAATCATTGGGCGCAAGGCAGGGAATACACCCTGGAGGGGGCGCCAGTTCACAAGGCAACACATACACACACACATTCACTCACACACTCACACCTATGGACACTTTTGAGTTGCCAATACACCTATCAACATGTGTTTTTGGACTGTGGGAAGAAACCGGAGCACCCGGAGGAAACCCACGCAGACACAGGGAGAACACACCAACTCCAGTCACCCGGAGCGGGAATCGAACCCACAACCTCCAGGACCCTTAAGCTGTGTGACTGTGACACTACCTGCTTTTCTAAAATGGAGCCTCACACCCTTAACACCAGTTTTCTGAATCTCTCATATTTAGGTTTAGACAGAGAGATACTAATTTCTTTCTTTCATTCATTCATTTACTGTCTATAACAGTTTATCCAGTTCAGTGTCATGGTGGGTTCAAAGCCTACCTGGAATCACAGGGTGCAAAGAAGGATCTCACCCTGGTCCATCACAGAACAGCTCAAGTAAGGAACAAACTAAACTGGACTGTGATGTCTGACAGGATTCATGCCATTGGTCTGAGCTCAAATGAATCTATTTAGACCAAGAACCATTCGAATCTAGTTATGAACATCTCATCACATGTTCAGAAAAATGAAGCTATGATGAAGTAGAAACTGTGAGTGTTTTGTACAGTACTGGTCCCAACACATAGTATTGGCGCACACCTACAAACAAGCTGTCAACCACAGTGTGTTCATCACCAGCATGTTCCCTGTCACTAGACTGTCTCTGGTGTTCATACTCTTCTTCACTCGTTTACACGTTCTCTCTCTCGCTCTCCCTCACATGCAAACACAAACACACACACACTCACATACACTTACTCTCTCTCTCTCTCTCTCTCTCTTAGACACACACACACAAATGCACACACTCTCTCCAGCTCCACTTCTCCTCCTCCATCTGATGCTAGCTTGTGTGTAGTCACAGCACACCAGTGCTCTATGCAACGCATAGTCAGCCTGCAAAGAGCATGAATCATGAAAGCCGTGTAAAGATTCTGGCCTACACAATACAGAGTGTACTTTCCTCCGCCACAAGCTCCAAACTGACAGGATGGAACTTCCTTGGAACTATGAAGCTCTGCAGACTTGCATTTAGAAGGAGAAGCAGGCAAGGCTTACATGTGGATGATTGAATATTGATATGAACCTGCATTTGATGCTTTGTGAGTAGCCTGTGCACAGAGCTTGGAATGTGTCTTTAATGTTGTGGGTATGGACTGTATAGAATGGTACATTTTGCAGTTGTCAGTGTCGATGTATTGTAATAAATGCACAAATAAATAAGAGTTAGAAAGTTTTCCGTACAGTCTTTTAAACGTTATGCCCAGCCGAGAACTGTTCAGAATCCTTTAGTAGTTAGTATTTATCTGAATTGATTAGCTTGGCCCTCTCTGGTGAATGTATTCCAGGAGCCACCTCTTTTTCAGAATGAGTGGAATGTAGTGTTGCATATAATTGATGGATGACACAGTGAATCAATGTCTTCATTATATGAAATGTTATTGTTCACTGCTCCCACCAAAACATCGGCTGTCACTCACCGCCGAAGACCTCACTTGTTATTCCAGACGTGTTAGTTGCTCCGGCAGCACCTTTTGACTTGAATGTGTTTTCTTTATCTCAGACCTAGGTGTCAGATTTATTGTATGCGTTTGAGAGACGACCAATAAAAAAATAAAATAAAAAGAAGAGAGCGGGAACGAAAAGATGGCTGAAATGTCAGTCAGTTTAAAAAAAAAGGGGGGGGGGCTTTTTTAAGAAAAGAAAGCTCAAATCAAACAACAGGTTCCTGCAGAACATGAGCTTCACTGGAATCTATGGGCTGATCAACTTACACGTCCCGCTGAGAAGCCTTAAATGCCTTTCCCCCTGCAGACTTTGCAAAGTTCCCACTCTTTTCCCCTTTCCTTTCCTCCCTTTGAGGTGAAAGCCTAGTGTTCTTGCACCAAGCACAGTTTTCATGTGCAGCATTATGCATGAAGCTGGATGAAAAAGACGTTCTCTGACAGTGAAGCAGAGCACAGTGTGCCCTTTTTTTTTTTTTTATCAGGAACAGCCATGATTGCCAGCTTGATTTAAAAGCCACATATTTTATCTCCCCTCCAATCCTTTCCAGCCATGTTTCCTCATGGACAGTCATTGGGTTAACTGGCGCTGAAATTATCTGTGTGAAACACCAGTCATTACCATCACATCCACCTAATAAAGCAAGATTGCAGATTATTATGTGAACCCTTAATTGCAATCCCTAGGTGTCAGAGTTATTAAGTAGCGGCACTTCTCCTCCATGGCTCAAACTAGCTCTTACCCCGCCTGCTACCAGCTGCATACATGAGGGGGGGTGGGGAGGGGTGTGGAAAAGGGATTTTAATTTCAAGAAGCATTTTTATGATAAATTATTAATCAGTCTGGGCACTAATGTTATGCAGAAAATAAAGTGTTTGGTGTCTTATTGCAATTTTGCATGCAGTTCAGAAGTTCTCTCTTAATTGTGCCTTCTAGTCAGATTGTTACCGCTGTGCTCTTTCCATTTACCAAGTCTTGTGGATGAGGAGACTGAAGACGTGACAGGGCTGTGGCCAATCACTGAGTTCCCAGGCAGAAGTCACTCACTGCTAAATCACCTTCGATTCAACCCTCTTGCTCTGTTTTCACAAGAATCTGAAAATGCTCGAGTAAGTCTTGTGTGCTAATTGCTTTTTCCTTCTCTTTTTCTGCTTCTAGGTAAGTCTCTCCTTGACATTTTGGTGTGATGTTTGCTGCAGTGGGGCTCAGGTTGTTATGCAAGGCCCTGACCACTGGGCACGATTTCTGCTTGAGATTCTGGACACAGGTAGGGTGGTTCAAATTTGAGTTCATGTTCAGCTTTGAAGGGGCTTTAGTGCATCGCCTGGTATATCACAGGAAAGAAGTCGAATGGCCTCTTGAAATTCAGATTTAAAGCTCGTGCTATTACACAAATGACATTTCCACGACGTACTTTCCGTTTGTGGCTATGACTATTTACTGTTTCTGCTGTTCTTGCTTTAAATATTAATATCTGCGTAGGATACCTATTCCCAACATCTCTGCATCTGTTGTGTCATTGAGGGTTCCTGTGGAGGTGCCTTATGAAATGTCAGGCAGATTTGTCCTGATGCTGAGATGAAGAATGCCTAATGATTTCATAATGCCCGAGTCGCTAGGCTTTCGCATCTGTCCCCACTTGCGCTTATGTGTTTTCCCAGCTGCATTTCATTCATCTCCTGGAGCTTTAGATGAAAATGGATATTTCTCTGATATGAATGCGGCTCTCGCTCTGGTTAAGAGGCGCATCTCTGACGCACAGAGAGAGAGAGAGAGCAAGAGAGAGACACATGCCATTATCTGCCGCTGTATCCTGCCCATGGCTGGCATGGATCTAAGCAATTAGGCCAGATCAGTGGCAACCTTTCTTGCCCTCGCCCCATTATCAAGATCGCTAATTACTTCCAGTGCTGTGTCCCTGCTCTGCTCCACTGACCGCTACCTATTCCCATGCATTGTTCTGCACATAGGAGGGGAAGGCCTGGGGGTATGTGTGTGGGTATGTGTCTTTGTGTGTATGTGTGCATGGGAGATGAGTAATGTGGATTTACTCTCACACACATACATTCGCATGTAAAGAAGTTTAGTTCACAAGACTTCTAAAAAAACAGGATGTTTCCTATAGAAGTCCTACATCAGCTGAACAAGCAACAGAGATTTGAAGCTGCAGGATGTGAACCAGTAGTGTGCATGTCTGTTTGTTTTTATTATATATTTACCCCCCCCCCCAAACTACTGCTCTAGCTTCTATTTTTATAGTGGCCACCAACAGAGAGGAAATCAATAGATGTTTAACTCAGTTAGATTTGCCATGACACTGGTGACTCTTTGTATGTGAAAGGTTGGGACTCTGTGTTGAGCTGCTAATGAGCAACAGTATGCTGAAAGGGGAGGAACCCCCTACTGTGAAAAAGAAACAATTTTTTGCTACAAACAGCTGTAGTGAAAAAAGATGGACAGCACAACTGCTGCTTGAAATAAGATAAAACCATGCACATCAACCATAATAAAAACACTTTTTACTGACTTGCCACCTCAACAATAAAACAAAAAAATCAGTTTGTAAAATATGCAAAATCACAAAGTATATTCCATCAACATTACTGTGTGGATTAAAAGATCCATAGTTTAACTGAAGGGCCTCCAGAGCGAGGAGTTTTTCTTTTTCTTTTCTATGATTCAAAGTCAAGTTTACACATATAGATGACTGTGAAAGCAGTATAACACTGAAAATATTGGTAAAATGAATGACCAGATAACCCCGTAAAATTAACAGTAGTTCATTAGTGCTTATCATTGAAATAGCATCAAATAACAAATTTACAACATGAGGTGTGGGGCTGGCATTTTGAACAACAGTGAACTGCCTCAAACTTTAAATATTTAAACTCTTTGAAATTGTATTTCTGCAGGAGTGGATTCACTGATCAGACTATTACATTGTTACAAAATAATTAATCAGTAATTGCATCACTAACTTTGTTTTTTTGTTATTTGTTTTTTTACATTAGGATTATTATCCCCCAAAACACTGCAGAAGTTCGACTGAAAGTATTGTGATATTATTAGTGTTGTTAACGCTGTTAGTGCAGTTAATGTCTTCAGATGGTCAGGTACAGCATGTGGTACGTTCATAATCACAGAATACAAATATAGTGAAACTGCATGGATTTAGAGCTGTAAAATACAATCTCACTTTTTTGTTTACTGTTTCGCATCAGAATAATGTGTGGCTGATATCAGCTGATGATATGAGAGCTATGTCAATATATCATGCTTTACCTGACCATTTAAAGAAATAACAGGTAAGAAATAAACAGAAACAAGTGATTGAGAAATTTGCTGCACTAGTTCAGCATTGAACTCATTACCATTATATTACCATATTATTATTCATTATTATCACTGATCTCTAAAATGCTACTGACATTCTTCTGTTTTTGACATAATCCAGTCTTTTAAATCTTTGTCTTGTTGTTTAACCCAACCTTGAGTTTTAAATCTTTGGAGATGAACAGCTGTCCTGACTTTGTGCTGTTTAGTTTCCTGACAAACCTTGGAATTTGCATTTAATTAGTGATATGTATTTGATTTAAACAGTTTACTAAAAAATACCGTAGTATTAAGATGTGTATGTGTTTTTTTAATAATCAGATACATTCATTGGGTTTCCAAATTATATTTTGATATTGGGTTATTTTTAATTATGATAAAATAATACTGAGCTCACTATACCTTAGACACTAGACACTATATACCTTCATATCTGATGTCAAATAGGTCTTTTTAGCAGCATAGGATCCAGCTGCCTTCGCGGGGTCCATGGGGAGTGCTGTCTAAGCAGAAGCCTTTTAAATGTATCAGGCATCTGATGGAAAGCCTTCAAGGTGGCAGTCCATGATAGCCACCAGCTCCACCACTAGGTTAGTTTTGGAGAAGGGTTGGGGAGGGGAGGGGGGGTGGGGACATCGTGTGCGTGAGAAACAGAGCTGTCAGTGCATCAAGCGCAATAAGAACGAGTGACTTGAAAACCCTGCCTCAAGTGCTCCTCCACATCATGTGAAGTTCAGAAGAAAGCGAGGGGAATGGGGAAAGGCGCCTCCGGGTTGGAGAGCTCATCCAAGCCCGGCTATCGATCGGAGGACCTGAGAGCTGCGGGCCAGAGTTAGCGGGACAAGTTGAATATGGAGGAGATAAAAAGTGAATGATATTGACTGGCTTCATTAAGGATATTAGTGTGATTAATAGACCTGTCCCAGCCTTTGATCCAACTGTTTCACTGTTTGTCAGCTTCCTCCCAGAAGTCAGCCGATACAAAGTGAAGTGTGTGCCAGCTAATGGGGCTTCTGTCCTTTGAACGCTGAAGGTTAGAAAAGGTCTTCATGGCCTACAGCAAAGATTATTCATGGGGGGAAAAAAGGAACTTTGTAATGGCGAGCATGCCTCTCACTAGCGAAAGGTCAGATATCATAGATAACAGGGCGACTAAAAAGTTATGAGTGATATGCTTTTAAAAACACATAAAAGCAGCGTGTCCTTTTTACCTGCAGTGGTCCTGAGATTTGTGGCTGCTGCGAGGTTATGGGAGCTGGAGTTCTCAGTGGATTAGAGAGTTTATTGTGAGGCAGGGCCCTGACTTCAGTCATCTGCAGGCTGAGCTCATTGAGGGTCGTTTCTCCAGTGGATGAAAATGAAGGGTGATTAATTCTCCCTCGGGCTGCAGTGGCTCTCTTCAAAGCTGGAAGTGTTTGGGAAGTAAAGCAACAAGAGTAGCCGGCATGTGACGGTCTTGCTTTTCAGTGCCGGCACCAAACACACCTTCAGTAGTCAATTCAAATTCAGGACTTGATATTGCTTCTCGTGTATCACATAACCACACAAGCATGACTCGCATTATTTCAGCAGGGACATTGACGTGTTACACTGGCATTCAAACTGTCATTCTTACCATTTAGGCTCAACATAGCCGCTCCGATTCCAATCCACTTTACTCCAAAGGATCTAGAGATCCACCCCCTGCATTCAGAACTGCTGAAAGAGCGAGATGGCTGCCCCGGGACTAGCTCTCACAGTATTGACACAGAGCAGCGGCACAGTAAACATTCAGTGTGTGTTTTAGCAGACGGGGTTTAGTAGTTGCTTAAAAGCACTAAATGTTTCATGCTTGCCCTGCTCTAATTTACTCTGATGTCTGAAACTTCAAGGCATAACCCTCAGAGAATTGCGTTAGTGGCGTGACCGGAGTGGTCAGGAATGACTTAACATGATCAGATTAGCCGCCGCAAATTCTCGTATGCATCCTTTTCATTGCCAGGACACCATTTAATCATGAAATAGAGGAGCCTAATCCAATTGATCTTGATGAATGATCAATTACTATGACTAAGAAAAATCAAATAAGGCTAATGAACTTTAATAAGGAATTTTAAAAGCCATTTTTAAGTGAAAAATGACCTCTAAGAATGGCTTAAATAGCGGAACGAATTGAGGGACCCCTGTATGTTTACAAAAGCCAGTGATTTCAAGGCTGATTTTAATAATTGACTTGGGAAAGTGCCTGTGCAGAAGTTTGCTGATAAGCAAGAAGAATAGCTTGTAGTGTTTGAATCACAAAAGTCTATCGATCCTCTCGCTGAATAATGCACAGTGGCAGAGTCTTTGTCTATGGGGTAATTTATGGATTGTTTCTGACCTCACTGGCTTCCCATGTATTCTTCTTTGTTGTATTTTTTCCCCTTTTCTTTCTTTCTGTGCTTAAACCTCAGAGTGTGGTGGGCTGCCAAACTTCCATGTTTGCGGTGATAAATCCAGACAGATTGTGCTCTAGACTCCCTCACTCCCTCAAGTGGTACAGGTCCTTAGACTGGAAGCAGCACTAAAGGTCAGCCGTTATATCATCTTTTCTCGCCTGCACGCGGGCAGGACGTGTCATGTCAGATATAGCCGCTCATTACTCGTTGTGTTCGGCGGAGGGCTCGGGCTGCCCATTCTCTTAACGGGATGTATGTGGAGCCATCAGGCCAACAGTTGTTATTTCAGGCCTTGCTCAGCACTTCTAACCCACCCCATGCTTAGCCGTTTAATCATCTTTGCTTTTGTTGTGTTTTGTTGTGTGCCGTAGGTCAGAAAGTGCTGAGTGGAGCTTTAGCACCTCATACTAAGAGAGACGCGTTGCCGTTTGTGGAATAAGTGGAACACACCATTGGACATTATATGCAGCACTTTGCAAATTAATGAGCTAAAACGGCACATCATATTATCCTGACCTACAGCCTCGCGGCACCACGCACAGAGCCATATCAGGTTCATGCTTCATATCTTGTTATGGTCGTGTGAGTTAAATATGTATTAATAGTGATTGGGATTCAAAATCTATATCATAACCTTGTTCATCATAATCCTGTCATATCCCTGCGCTTCTGAATAATGCAATGCTTTAGTACCCATATCTATAATGTATGTTGCCTATGTATTAGTGTTATGCTTTTATAGCATATCAAAATGTACCCACAAGGCGTGACTGTTGAGTGAGGGGAATCAAACGGCACTTCAGCGTCGCCGCACGGAGCAGACATTCATTCCATTTGTGCAAAAATGTTCAAGGTCATTAACTTAGACTCCCGATTAACATGCAAATCTGGACTTTGGCCTGTTAAAACCATGTAGATCCTGATTCTTAATGTGTATTCAGCTTGTCTAAAGTCTAACAAACCGTACTGAGCTTAAGAACAAAAACAACACCAAAAAAAATCTGTAGAGTAAGTCAAGTGTAAAAACACCTTCACCTGCAAATTAGAATCTGAAATCCATGAAAGCTTGTAAACCCAATATTTTCAACAGCAGTACGTTTTTACCTGCCTAATTCCTCAAGGGAATTTCTCGTCTTCTGTTTCCACCTCAAAGCCATTGCATATAATTGTATTTTTTTTTTCCCCCTCGTCCTTTGCAGATGGATTACGAAATGAGGTTTCTCGCTCATTTTGCTTGCTTTTGTTTTTGTCGCAGGTGACGCCTGCTATCAGCTTTTGGCCTTTGTGGGGAGCATTAGGTATTCCGAGTGGAGCTCTGTTTACTGACAAGAATACGCGACTCTCAGCCGCGCGGCTGAAAGGTGCTCAGTAGTGACAATTATTCCGCTCAAAGTGACAGAAAACAACAATGACTAAGATGAAGAGAGAGAAGTAACCTTCAGTGAGTCTGCTAAAACAAGAGAGGAGCCTCCCCACGCAGAGGATCTGTCACATCACTAACTGTTCACTTTTAACTCTTATGAAGCCTTTTTATTATTATTATTATTATTTGCTTCTTCTTACATCACATTTGTCAGCATATCAATGTCTCTTGAGCACTTGTGGCATCTAGGATGAAAGAATCCAGCCAGGCCTGGGTGGTGCTCACTCAGTGGCTGTGATCCAGGTTTATTATAAGCATTGAAATAATGGGAGAGCCTGTGATCATAGTGTTTTGTGCAGTGGTGATGGTATTTCAGAGCTCTGTGCAGCTGTTTTTATTATGGCTCAGATACAGGAGTCACTTTGTCTACTGAAAATTATCAGCTGAAAATGGTAAAAAAAAAAGCACTTTTGGTTATTGACTAAAATGTTAAAAAATAAATTAATTAATTAATAAATCACACAACTCCAGGGACCTGGAGGTTGTGGGTTCGATTCCAGCTCCGGGTGACTGTCTGTGAGGAGTAGGTGTGTTCTCCCTGTGTCCACGTGGGTTTCCTCCGGGTGCTCCGGTTTCCTCCCACAGTCTAAAAACACACATTGGTAGGTGGATTGGCGACTCAAAAGTGTCCGTAGGTGTGAGTGAATGTGTGTCTGTGTTGCCCTGTGAAGGACTGGTGTCCCCTCCTGGGTGTATTCCCGCCTTGCGTCCAATGATTCCAGGTAGGCTCTGGACCCACCGTGAATTGGATAAGCGGTTACAGATAATGAATGAATTAATATTTCAGATTATTTTGATGATATTGAAAATGAGCAAATGCTTTAGAACAGTGAATAGAATTTATCGTATCTGTTTTATTTTTTCTTCTTGAGGATGTTGTATTTTTAAAACTTTTTTTGTGATTTTCAGTTCTGGTTGCAGCCAAGGAAGTGCATCTTGGGGCAACACTCTTCACATATTCTAAAAATACAGCCTCGTGTGAATTTAGAATTTTAGGCTGGTTGGCAGTGGCCTTCAGTGTTAGGCTGAGGACTAGTGGTGACTTCACAGCAGGCGCTCTATACTTCGCTGAAACTGACCTGGTGGAATTTACCGATTTAATCTTTTTGAGCCAGGAATCATTTTGACAGAGCCGAGCGCTTGATGCTGGCCGTCCCTAGCAAATAAGGGAGAATTACGAGTGGCCTTTGCCGGGGGGGAGAGTAGGGAAGGCTTGGAGGGGAAATGGATTAACTGATCCCTGTCAGCGAAAGCCGCACGAAAATGCATCCCATATGTCTTAAACAGCCGAAGGAAAGGAATTTGAATGTCCCCCTGGTGGAATATTGACAGCCTGAGATAATGGTACATTGATCCTCATCTCCAGCCTTTTGTGTTGAGGGTGAATTCTTTCTGTTGCGCCACATTAAAATCGGTTTGCTGTTGGTTTATTCTCGATATAAAGAAAGGAGCTTGCGGGCCTTCTCTTTTTTAAAACAATCAAACCCCTGGCGACTGAATCGAAGGAGGTAGAGGAAACATTTTGCTGCCGTCTCTGGCTGCCCAGGCAGCATTCTTATGCTGTTTTTTTCTTCTTCCCAGCCTCTCGAGATAATGTTGTAAATGAATATTGATAATTTGTCTGTGAGATGCTCCTCATAAGTGCTGCTTGGCTGGGTAGAAGTCATTATGCACTTCGTATTTGCATTCGGTGAGTTACAATTACCTGTCCCGCATGCTTGGTGCAGGGCTGTATTAACAAGCCTGCTCTTTGATTCCATCTATCCAGCACTGTCAGGGTCTCGCAGGCTGCACAGCTGTGATTTATAACAGCGTTTTGGAGGTGTACATGAGGCACCCACACGCTGATCCATCACTCGGCTCTCCACCCCCCCACCACCCCAAGCCCCTCACCACCAGCACCACCACCCGCCAGGCCCCTCTCACACCAAGCAAAGCTCAAATTAGGCCTGGCGTACTCCAGGCCTGCCCGCTACGCGTGCTGCTCCCAAGGATTAGGGCCCGGATTAGCAGGGATTAGATGGGATCTCCTGTAAAAATGAGCAAATGATTGAACGGCAATATTGTGCAAACAAAGGCAGGTTTTGTTTGTTTCGCCTAGCTTTTTTTTTTTTTTCTTTGGGTGATCCTGGTCTGTGCGATTCATCCCAGTGTTGTTTTATTTCCGTTCCCTTCCTTTTCTTCCTTTTTTCCTTTTTTTTTTTTTTTTAAAGAATCAAATATGAGCTTTTATCTGCGTTCCACACCATAGCGCACCACGTGTTCCCCGTGAACCGAAAAAACCCCACACAGCAGTGAAAATGCAGCAAATTTCCAGCGCTGCGAAAAGAAAGAATGCTAATGTGACTAGATAAATGAGAATTTGTTTGTTGCTATAGCAACTCCTTGGGTCATAAGCCAGCAAGGAGATGAGGCCAGGGCTGAAGCTGTGAAGGTGATTAGTCTTTTGTGTCTGTCATACTTAATTTAGCATCACACACACACATGCACTTACACACACACTACACCTCCAGCATTACACTCAACACCACCGGAAATGAAAGATGAGAGACTATTTCAAGGGAGATTAAATATACACAGCATATTTAATCAGACCAAGAAGCCATTGTCAACTTTATTTATGTGGATTCTTGAGTATTGATAGTATGTACAAACCATGTTTTTGCCCTTTTTGTCATTGTCTGCTGTGGTGCAAAGATAAGAGATCTATTGTGTGTCGATAGCTACCATTGACTTTTTGTACAAATTGCAAGTGGCAAAATGTATAGGGAGTAAATGTGATTTTTTTTCCCCATGAGTTTAACATTCTGCATTAAAAATTAAAATAATAACGAGATGCATACAAACTACATCTAACATCCAAGTGGGGTGTCTGTACGACCTACGGTCTCTTCCGTACACAGTGACTTTTACAGGAGAAAAAGATAAATAGTAAGAAAAAACATAACAAATACAATAGGGTTCAGTGCACTGAGTGCTTGAACCTGAATAATAATAATAAGACGGCACTGTGGCACAATAGGAAGTGTTGCTGTCACACAGCTCCCGGGTCCTGGGGTTGTGGGTTCGAGCCACGCTCCGGTGACTGTCTGTGTGGAGTTTGGTGTGTTCTCCCTGTGTCCGCGTGGGTTTCCTCTAGGTGCTCTCACGGTCTAAAAAACAACAACAAAACAATACGTTGGTAGGTGGATTGGCTACTCAAGTGTCCATATGTGTGAGTGTGTGAGTGAATGTGTGAGTGTGTGTCGCCTTGCGAAGGGTGTTCCTGTCTTGCGCCCACTGATTCCAGGTAGGCTCCAGACCCACCGCAACCCTGAACCAGATAAACGGTTACAGACAATGAATAAATGATGAAATTAAAAATATTTTAAATAAAAATATTACTTGTGCTGAATGTATTTTCAACTCTAAACTACCTCATCAGAGATTCTGACAGAAATTGGAAAACATTAAGCTCCGAGAGCATTAGTGAAGTCATTTCAGAGGCATTGAGTGGAGCTTCAAGTTCAGAAAACACAGTTCCAGTTCTCCACAGTCTCTTGCTCTGGGCTTTATACTCTTCTAGCCAACACTTGCCACTGATCTTCAGCTCCAGAATATGTCTTTCATTTAATGCTTGGATGTGGAGATTCATATGAGCTGTGTTTGCATAATGGACATCTGCATCCACAATAGATGCTTTACATTCTAAGAACGGTCTACAAACTTTAGAACATGTAATTCTGTAAATTTGCATATTTAATAGTAACACACAAACCAGTGGCACAACTGCATTCAATTTTAATTAATTAATTTAGTGGCAAATCCATCATTTCCATTTGCCTACACCACCAAAGTTTGAAAAACATGGTCGTAAATAAATCTTGGAAATGTGGCCACTGTGCTGCTGGCTGTCTCCTGAGAGGCTTCCAGCAGGGCTCTTCAGGGTGAGCTGAAGGCACCCAGCGCATGCACACGCACGCTTTGTAAAGAGCCATGGCCACTGGGCTGTGGCTAACATGACACTCGCAGTAGCCAGTTTTTGCCCACAGAGCCTGAGGACCACGAGTGGACGTGTGAGTGAAGACCTGTCCTCCCTGTCCACACTCACACACTCTTCTGGGTGTGAGTGCACATGCGCGCACACACACACACACACACACACACACGCACGCTTGAGCTCTCTCGCTGGCATCTGCTTGACGTGACCTAGCCTGGCAGCCATGGCTCGCTGGCCCCTGGAGGAGAGAAGGCATTTTTGCTTGCATACTCAAGAGCTAATGCAAACACCCACTGCTTTTCAATCTAGCTCGCTCTTTCTTTCTCTCTCTCTCCTCTCTCACACTGGTGATTCAGTGTTTGAGCCCTTGTGTGGGCAGCCCAAGGGACCAGCTTCCAGCCTCTCCGTCCACCGCCAGATCTTTCTCCCCACACACCCCCCCCACCATCCCCCAAGCACCGACGCTAAGGGACAGCATCTCTCATCTCACATCTCCGCCTGGCAACAGCCGGCTCTTCAGCTAGCCCCATTGTGACAAGTGGTGCTAAGCTGCTTAACCAGGTCCATCATCTCCCCAACACGTTTGTAATGGCCTTCGGATGCCACCCCACCTCAGCCCTCGTCCCCAGCTTTATCTCCGTGCCACATTCGGCCGCTTAATCAACATGCAGCCCCCTGCTCTCCCGGCGTCTGCTTCACCTGGTTTGCATAGACCTTAGGGCAGCCTGGTCCCTAGTGCTTTAGCAATGAGGTGTGTATGTATCAGGCAGTGGAGCTGGACCCGGCCTCCAGGCCACTTAAACCTCTCAGCCACTCTCCCCAGAGAACTCGCTAATTCCCACAGCCATGCAGACTCAGGCAGCAGTGCAGATGAGCCTCTCTTTTTCTTTTCCTCTTCCTCTCACACTCTCTTTATCCCTCTCCAGGCAGAAGAGGAGGAGGTGCCATCACCAAGGCCGTTGCCCACACTTTTTTGGACGGCACCCCACAGGGGGCGGTAATTGCAGCAGACCTGCAGATGGGAGGGGACAGGCTACTTTTTTTATTTATTTTTCCAAAGTGATACACTGTTCTTTCCAGCTTGCCCCTGTCGGCTAGCGTTGACATTAGTGCTCTAGTGCTGTGGGCTGGCAAATAATTCTTCTGCCTCTCGTCTGATTAGCGTACAGCTCTGCTGCTGAGTGAGAGAGAGAGGTTTGTAAGAGGACTTATGATTGAACTGACCCAACTAATTGATCTCGCAATTCCATTTAACTGTAAAACAAAAATTCATCCCCATCCAACATGGACTGCCATCGTTTGTTTGTTTCTAAAAAAAACAAACAAACAAAAAAAAACACTTTTCAAAAGTACTTCTGTTCATGGCAAACCTTCAAAGTTGCTAAAATCATCCCAAATTTGAATGCTTACCTGAAGAACTGGTCCTACTTTAAAGTTAAAGTAGATGCTTCAAGGTGTTGGCCCACAGTACACAGTTCTTCTTAACAACAGTCCACTTTTTAGTCTTTGGCTTTTAATCCCCAAAGACAACTTTTATTTTTTTTGGGATTCAACTCACCTTACACCTGCTGGTTTCAAGCAAGAACCACCTAAACCTGTTTGATGCTTCAGACTGCTGGCCCACAGTATGCTGGTTCTTTTCATAAGGCCAGCCCACTCATATATCTCCTGCTTCAGCCCACTCTTCGTCACTTTTGCCCATTGATTTACTGTCGGCATTTATCCAAACTGCTCCCACTCTTATCGCTCGTAAGCCAGAACCACCAAACTAGATACGAAGCTTCAGGCCATTGGCAAATAGTGCAGTGCTGATATTCATTCTGATGACCCACTTCTATCCCCCTTTCTTATCCTTCATTCCCCTCATTAAACCTCCTCATTAGACCCTAAACTTGGTATATAAGCTGTAATGGCGCTGATATATATTTGCCCACTGTTCTCTTTTTAAACATTCGTATTTAGCCAGCTTTGTGGTGGCAACGTCTCTTTATAAACTTCACGGTTTTAATTTGCTCTCAGCTCTCCCCCCTTTCTTTTCTCGCAATGATGTCTTGCTCGGAAATTACTGCCCCCTCTTTTTTTGCTGCATGAGTTCATAGGGCTCAATTATGGGTCCGTAATGAATGGTTGTAATCAGCAAAAGCACATTAGGGAAGGTAGGGAAGGGAGTGGGCAAGAGCGGCCTGGTTGCTTTGTGGGCAGGCTCTCATTTTGCCACGTTTGATTGAGATCAGTCCACCCCTTTTGACTAGCACTTCTCGTCTCAGACGTAACCATGGTTTCTGTGGGTCGACAAAGTAGCTCATATCAAGAGGTTGCTGTAAAGTCGTGTTCCCTCTCTACTACTTACACATGGATATGTCTGGTGTCAATCAGCAATTTCCTTGCGCTACCCGACACTTTAGCAGAATGTATTTTTAGCTGCTTTCAGATGTGCTAAAGACTGGTGTCACATTGTAGCTGCTGACCCTGGTAGGTAGGTGAATAAGAGGAAGGTGGAGGTATGGTGGTGGTCTTTTTATATATACATATATAGTTATGATTTTTTTTTTTTTGTTTTTTTTCCCCTTTTTCAAAAAGAGGAATATCCAGCTATGTTGATGGTGCATCCACCCATGACTAATTATGGAGCGAGGATGGGTACTGCTAACCCAGCCAATTTGCCCAGCACAGGCCAGCACTGCCAACAGAGGGGAGATTTTACAGTGGCTGCTTATGTGAGCTTGCAGGGAAGTGTGAAGAGTTTTTATCTGTCCTTACACACCACCGCAAGACTCTGGGGAAAGAGATTGAGTTTTCACCTGTAAATGTTATTCACACCATTTTCGTCTTAAAAGCTCCTAACAGTGTTCTGTCATTAAATTGACTTGTCATACCTGTACGATTTTATGCAAATGTGGATCCTATAACAATGTCATTTTTACGTTCTTAAAAATAAAGGTGTGTAAACTGTCCTTGACTCATAACTAGTATGGTGATTTTGTGATACCTCATCTCTTCATCCGTCTGACCCTGTTTACTTGTTTGTTTGACCATGTGCTTGAATTCCTTGTGTCTCCAGGGTTTCGGTTTAAGTCCCACCTTGTTCCTGTCATGTGACCTTTGCATAGGGTTCAGGTGTTTCTTATCGTCTGGTGTATAAATACTCCTCTTTGCGTTGGCGTAGGCTTTATTCTGTAAAATGTGTGTAGTTCACCTTTGTGAAGCCTCTTTAAACCTGAAAGTAATTTTGTCTTGTTTAAATGAATGGTCCTTAAAAGGTGTGTCTTTTGAAAAAGATGAAGAACCAAAAGTGTTTTTGGTGGCATCACTCCAAAATCATTTTTCGATGTCTGTGTTTTTGAGAGTATACTGCTCTGTCTCTGAGATTTTGCCTGATACTTAGCCTACATAAAATGCCTTATAAAATCAGAAATTGGTAGTCAGATGGTCTTGTAGTGTTTGAACAAGTTGGGAGATTAATCAAGAGCCCGTCTGGCCAGAGCTATTGGCTTGAGTGAGTAACTTGTGAGGTTGTGTCATCTTGATGGATTCGCAGAATTGTGAGCGATGGAGAAACCTCCAAATGTCAAGAAAGTGCCCTCAGATGTGCTCGCTCTGATGGATGTAAAGTGGCTAGAAACTCAGAGGGATTTATTCCAAAATAAGGTGATATATCATAATAGTCTTATAATGTTTTGAAAAATAGTGCGCTATTCTCCCCGCTCTGAAAGACATATGGGGTAAGAGTTGGCAGATTTCAAAACATTATTGAAATTTGTGGTGTTATTCCCAACCCTAGCTGGGCCTGGTTTCAGGCTTTCTGGATTTGCATGTGTTTATATATATATATATAAAACACACTTTGAGGACATTAATTGGCATGCCGCTTATTTATTAATTGATAAACACATTTCAGTATAAGCATGCTTAATAATGTCTAATTTCATAAAACTTTGATGGATTTTACTGAGCCAATTTGTTAATTAAGCCTAGTTAATAAGCCTGAGAAGCGATACAACTTTGGTGTCTGGCTTAACATTCCCTCAATCGCCACATAAACCAGAGACCCAGAACCGCTGGTCTAGAATGTGTATAATTAAAAGTAAAATTAAAAGGAAGCACAGTACAGGGGAAGCAGCTCAAATTCCATATGAACCAGCACACCGGTTATGTCCAGTTTAGCGTTTGCAATAGTATTTTGAGTTAGTAATCAGAACGACTGCCACTTGTCTCTTTAGCCGCTATTTGCTAATTCACTTTAGCTAAAAGCCAGAAACAAATTTGTGTCAGAGTTGTATGAACTAATTCAGTGGCAGTTTCAGCAATGCTCAAAGTTTTTGTAGTTGGTTTTTTGAACGGAATTTGGACTAAGATGAACCAAAGCAATATAAAATCAGGTCTGCAATAATCCATCCAGATTTAGAGTGGGTTCAGGTTTGAGATTTATGTTTCACGTTACTAAGCAGGTCTGGTTAGGACAGGTCAACTTCAGGCTTGAACTTCACACCCGGGAGAGTAGTATTTAAAGGTATTATTGGAATATTAACATCTTAAGTGAAATATTAACGTTCTTGAAAAAATAAATGATTTCAGCATATTGAAATAGTAGTCATTTCTTTCCAGGTCTCTTGGTGTTTAACAGTACACAGTAATAATATTCAGTACAGAAGTGGAATGAAGTGCTGTGGGTTGTCCAGCTGCAACTGACACGTTCCGGTTCACACACTGACCAGCAACAGATGACTGCTCTGACGCTGTGTTGTGCATCTGGACCATTATCTGTTCTGACACACAACATGTGTATACCTAGCCTGCTTAAGAGAAGCAGAGAAGAAGCAGAGGAACACACTGCTGGTGTTGACGATTAGTTTTTACTTCTCTCATGGACCTATTACAGGAGGAAGATTGGAGTGAGAAAGAATTGAGACCTGGGGTTTCACAGTCATCCTGCAGCTCCTTCTGCCTCTTGTCTCCTGGGAGCCTTTTTGGTGAAAGCCTTTCATGGAGATGACTCCATCTCCTGATTTGATAATTGGCTGCAGATCATGTTTGGTGCCATGGGATTGGTGGGTGTCTGGAGAGTGCCCACCTGTCAGAGTGGGCCCTGTGAGGAGCAGTAATGGCTGCTTCCCCCAGAGATAGTGAGCCAGTGCCCAGTGGAGTCTGATCAAAGGCCAGCGGCTCTCTGAGCTTGGTGTCTTGCCCGAGCCGAGACACACATCTGTCTACCTATCTCTCCCCCGCCTTTTTAATTGGCTGATAGCACTGGCCTGGATCACAGGCAACCTTCCGTCAGCGCAGCTCCAATTTCTACCCTGTCTGATCACTCTGTGTGTCTGAGACAGACAGAAAGAGAGAGGCACTCCCCGGAGCTTTTCCCTCACCTACCGCCAACACACAGGTCATGCCCGGCATCTTCTCATACACACACTCAGACACACACTCTTACAGTCTCTCTTTCATACCTGTGTACCTGGATTCTTTGCAGGATTCTTGATTCATAAAAGCTATGTGCATATTCTGCACAGCTTGCATAGCACATTTGTCCATGTACAGTTTTGCCCATAAGGCGATTTAAGTATGTGTAACATACAGCAACACTCATTAATCTATCCCTACAGAATACACAGTTGCACCTGTTACACTTATATTCCTCATGCACTGTTGATTAATTTCTGCACCTTTATTTTTTGTGTAATATTTTTCTATGATGTTTCCTTTTGACATACTTTCAATATAATCGTTGATGTAAAAAAATACATTTGCTCCATTTTTGTGAACTTTTAGTTTACTACCATTCCTTGCTTTTTACTGTCCTTCACATTGTGTGATAATATCATAATGAAATGTTCCAAAATGAATCTTATTACATTGACTTCTACTGGCAGGTAAGAAGGTTTCTTTTTCATTTTTCTGTAAATTTGCTATTTTACAGATAAAGGTTTTCCTCAAAACAAAAATACATTTCCTTTATTAATCTTAGTAATTTTGAGTTTTTTCTAAAAACATATGCTATATTATTATTAATATGTGTTATAACAAGCCTAGACTTAAATGTATAGTGAAAACAAGTGTTCAGTTCCAGTGTTGGTCGAAAGCCCCAGTTAAATATTGTCTTTAGATAACTCAGCTCTAGTTTCAGTAAACCTCAGAGGGTTAACGGACTACAGTGTAGTCCCCACCCCAAAGTGAAAATGAAAAGACAGGAGAGCCAATAAATGCCAGATTCAGATAAATTTTAAACTCTTGCTTGCAGAAATTAATATGTAAGTATTTATAATAATCACTTATTATGCTTGGTATCAGTGTACCACTGGCTATTGTTGAGCTCTACAGGGCTAGGGCAGTAATGTTAGCTGAGGTAACTTGGGCTTACTATTTGTTTACCAAAACTGGCTGCCATTTCCAGTCCCATGTGATTTACTGTGGCTTTCTGTGTCTTGATATGGCTTTAATTTACTATAATGCTGTCAAAATGCTGTGTCGCATAAGGAAATTAACAAAGCTCTGAGTGCATCGAGGAGCAGTACCATGGTCAGCTGTTTATGTTATTTCTTGAATGTACGTTTCAGCTGTAAAACCTCAGCTACTCTAATCTGCCTTTCTCCTTCTCCTGTTTTAGGCATTTCAAATTAAAAGCCCTCTGCCAAAATTTTTAATTTGGATTTAATGACATTTCATAAAATTTCTAAGCAGCGGTAGCAGCAATTGTACAGAGGCAGGCTGCCGGCTGCAAAATGAATATTTGAAACACGAGTACCGGAGTGTCCATGTATATCCCTAATTCTGAATCTTATTTGGAGGCTGAAATTCTACTGCTGTACTGTCATACAGCGAGGAGGCCAGCTGGGAGAGCACATACTCTAATGAGTTTTTTTACCTTGTGCTCTGTGCCCACTGCACACTCCCTGAATGAACACGCCTGGCGTGTCTTCCATCTCCCCACACATCTCCCCTGACCGTTCCTCTGGCCTCAGGCCCCCACCGCAAAGCTCTGGACCAACACAAACGCAGCACGCAGAGGCAGTGACCAACTAGAGATGTGCAAGCCTGTCATCCCCCACGCCTGTTTTTTTTTTTTCTTCTTCTTTCAAAAGCTAGCTCACTTCCAGGTCTGCCAGGCCTTTGATGCGTTGGAGTTTGGCCAGCGCCCTGATCACTCCCAGCAGTTCCTTTGAAGAAGTTTGGTCACAGTCACCCACACACAGGCACCAACCAACCCCCACATGTGTGCTGCACATAGTGACCCCGGAGCTTTGTGGAATACACATCGCACCACCATCTATCTAGCCACTGCTTGGCTGGCTAATTATGAACCGGAGTGAACCGTAGTGGGCATGAGAGCCATTTAGCGGCGCTGGCAGCAGAGATGAACTGGCCAGGGCTTGCTCTCTCTGCCTTTTGTATTCATGAAGTTGGCTAATACTCGTAGATGGAACCTGGAAATGAAAAACTCATTCAGGGGATGCATTTAGCTCTTGTAGGATGGTCCTGCTATAAATTTCCGAGTTAATCAAAGAGTTCTTTGGGAGCAGAGTTCAGATCAGCAGGGAGCTGTGCTGCCGACTCAGATGTACTAGAAATGTTTGCTTCTCGCTAATGCTACACAAACATATCTCTTCTACAACCCGTCGGGCTAGATTTAAACATATTCATCCACGCACGGCTGGGCATAGTAAAAAGCACCAAGAGGCTTAGGGTAAATAGCCTAAACTCCATTAATCTTTCTGTATCCCTCACTACTGCGGTAAATACATTCTCTTTGTATTGCTGCATGTATAGCTGGAAAGACCTGCGCAGCTATATGTAATCCAGCTAGCTCACTATCAGACTGCAGAAGCTGCTTTCATGTGTCCTGAGCAACAAGACTACTGAAGACCTTTCTGATTACTGCCGCCACGTGCTAATTATTTTTCAAAAGGATGTCACGTTAGTAATGCACGATCCGTCCTGTTTAGAAATCCGCCCTCAGGGGTTGACTCATCGTGTATCTAGAGAGTGGTGATGTTCATTAGGGGCCTCTGTGGGGGAGAAACAGGCCCGGAGAAGGTTTCTGTGCAACACCAGTTGATGGACGTGTAGCGTATGACCTTCTGAAGATCTCACTTTGATGAATACAGCATACTATCTTATGTACTAATGCTTTAAGAGAGTATGGATGGAGTCATGTTGTGTCCATATGTTCCGCCTGATGTGCTCAGATGTTTGTGAGGAGGTACATCTCTGCACTATCAGTATCTACTTATATTAGTATGTCAGCCATTTTTGCAATGATTTTCTTGCCAAATGCAAAGTATTTGAATGGAGGGTTTAACATTGGCTTATAAAATTATTTTTATTTTGTTTTTAATTCTTACATTCATTTTAATGTATAGAAAATGTTCTCTTTGTACACCTACAGAGGATTACAGTCTGTAATTGTAGAACAACAATGTGTACCTGTATTTCAGATGCAGGTGTGTGTTTTCACACCAATATGCTTTCTTAGAATGAATATATAAATTTATATGGATACACATTAATAAAATGGGAATGGTTGGGGATATTAACTTCCTGTTTGTGGCACATTAGTATATGGGAGGGGGGAAACTTTTCAAGATGGGTGGTGACCATGGCAGCCATTTTGAAGTTGGATTTTTTTTGGCCAACTTTTGTTTTTTCAATGGGAAAAGGGTCATGTGACACATCAAACGTATTGAGAATTTCACAAGAAAAACAATGGTGTAATCTAGCTTTATTCTTTCATGACTTATTTACAAGTTCCTGACCACTTATAAAATGTGTTCAAAGTGCTGCCCATTGTGTTGGATTGTCAATGCAACCTTCTTCTCCCACTCTTCACACACTAATAGCAACGCTGCAGGAGAAATGCTAGTACAGGCTTCCGGTATCCGTAATTTCAGGTGCTGCACATCTCGTATCTTCACAGCATAGACAATTGCCTTCAGATGACCGCAAAGATAAAAGTCTAAGGGGGTCAGATCAAGAGACCTTGGGGGCCATTCAACTGGCTCACGACGACCAATCCTCTTTTCCAGTTCTTGGAATTCTAGGAATTCTAGGAATGCTCGGACCTGACACCCATAATGAAAGAGGGTTGCACTGACAATTTTTCTTGTGAAATTCCCAGTAAGTTTGATGTGTAACATGACCCTCTTCCCATTGAAAAAAACAAAAGTTGGATCCAAAATGGCCACCATGGTCACCACCCATGTTGAAAAGTTTCCCCCCTCCCATATACTAATATGCCACAAACAGGAAGTTAATATCACCAACCATTCCCATTTTATTAAGGTGTATTCATATAAATGGCCCACCATGTGTGTGTGTGTGTATATATATATATATATATATATATATATATATATATATATATATATATATAATTTTTTTTATTAGTCAATCTAAGAAAATGGAAACTGACATGGATTGTTTATACCCATATACCTGAATAACCACACCATGGCATAACGCGTACCTCTTTTTTTAGCCCATCACTGTGCTGTAGTGGGCTGTGTGTGAGCTGAGACAGATGCTCAGTGTGTAAGAATTCACAGTGACATTGGAACTGATAAGCAATTACTGTGGACTCTGCTGTATGTACCCTACTAACCGCACAGTATGTAATGGTGTGTTGGTGCGCTGCTTTGGTTTGAGTTGTGTTAATATACATTTTTGGAAGTTTGTTTTATCCTGAGATATTAAAAGGAGGCTGTGTGACTGTATTTAGATGTTAGAGCTCTCAGGAGCCAGGAACTCATATTTTGTCTCCTTAAACAAAGAAGCTGCTAGAAGTATGGCAGGAGAGAGGAGGAAAGGTCTATCGAGGCATGGCTGACAGCACACTCCAGCGTTGCCACTGTTTGTTTTGCTGCTTCGTATAAATGTGGTAGTTTTACCTGATGAAATATTCATGATCTGCACAATATGTATATATATATATATATATATATATATATATATATATATATATATATATATATATATATATATATCACAATATAAAAGGTTTCAACATCTATGCATTATTTACAACATCTGTCACTGTCATTCGTTACGACCTGTAATTAAACCTTTTAAATCCTGTTTACTGCCCTCAATTTATAGTTTAAAAATATTAATATTGACAAATCTAAGAGGTTTATGTTTGACTGTGATGTCATGTTACTTGTTTGTTTTGGGCAGTTTTTCTGTGGATTTTATGTTGTTTATATCAATTGTATATCAGAATTATATTGTATTAACGGAAATTTTGAAATATATCATGATATAAATTTTTGCCACATTGTCCAGTATGTATGTGTGTGTGTGTGTGTGTGTGTGTGTGTGTGTGTGTGTGTGTGTGCGTGCGTGCGTGCGTGTGTGCGTGTGTGTGTGCGTGTGTGTGTGTGCGTGCGTGCGTCCCTTTGAGAAATTAGAAATGGTATACAGATAGAGATTAGGAGTGCCTTTCTCAACACTAAGGGTTTAGCCTGAGCCAGGCGTGCTTCTTAATGTCTTCTGAAAATCTATTGACCTGTCGGGTTCTTCTCCGCTCGAGGTAACATTAGCATGCAGACATATCACACATAACTTTAAATCAGCTGCCGAGAGTCTGGCACTCATTAGGATGGATATGTCCTGGTTTCGGGTTTTGGTTTTATTCAGTGGGGACAAGAGAATGAGATGGTGGGGGGTGGGGGGTGGAGAGAGGGAGAGAAAGAGAGAAAGACAGGGAGAGATAAACAGGCTAAGGTACATAGTGACAGACCTAAAGTGAAACCGAACAAGAAAGGGACTGAACAACATAGCAACTGAGCTAGAGAGACACAGAAAGGGAGCTGAGGAGCAGCCAAGAAAGGGAGAGAGGTAGAGACAGGCCGAGGGATAATGCTACAGAGTTAGATGGAGACAGAGAGAGAGAAATGGACTGACAAATAGAGTAGCAGAGCTAGAGTGAGAAAGGGAGAAATACAGGCCAAGTGACCAAGTTATTGTGAGGAAGACAAAGCAAGACAAAGTGGGGGTGAGAGAGAGAAAGGTTGAGGAAAATAGTGACAAGGAGAGAGACAGAGAGAAATAGAAAGAATGAGTGAGAAGTTGAGGAATAGTGTGAAAGAGAGAGAGAGAGAGGGAGGTATAGGCTAAGGAACATGGTAACAAATCTAGAGAGTGAAAGAAAGATAAATAGAACAAGCAAGAGAGAGGTTGAGAGACAGTGAAATGGTGAGAGAGAGAAATAGAAAAAGTGTAAGACAGACTGGTTGAGGAACATGGTAATGGAGCTAGAGAGAGAGAGAGAGAGAGAGAGAGGTTTAGGAATGTAGTGACAGGTCTAGAGAGAGAGAGAGAGACTGAGGGATATAGTGGCAGAGCTAGAGTCAGAGAGAGAGAGAGAGAGAATAACTAAAGTCTAGTGATGTCTCCGATGGTTCTAAGGAGTGTGTGTGCGCGCGTGTGCTGCTCTGTGTCTGTAGTGGAACGGCACAGGCACTGCATACTCAAATCACACAGCCATGTTTCTGTGTGATTGCCCTTGACAGGCGCGCACAAATCTGGCAGCCTGGCGCCTCTGCATGCTGCTCCTGTGTTTGCTCGTCATATTAATTTGATGATTGCCGATGACAGAACGATATACGTGCTGAAATTGAGTAAAGGTAGCGGAGGGGTTGGCAAAGAATTGGCTCGGCGCAACATGCCATCACTCCATGTGGCATGAAATGGCTTTTATGTCCGTGTTCTACACCCAAGCTTCTTTAGATTAAAAAATGACTGTATATGTGATTGTTTTTCGTATAACAATCATACCAGAAAACTGATTGTTAATTGTGATTGCTGCTCCAGTAGAAAGTTTGTAGTAGTGAACACCTACCTTGTATCTACATCCACTGACCGTACAGGATGTACTTCACCAGCTTCTCTGCATACTTTCTTATCCCCATTTCACCGTGCTCTTCAATGTTCAGGACTCCTACAGAGTAGCTATGATTCAGGTGGTGGATCATCCTCGGCGCTGCAGTGACACTGACATGGTGTTGATGTGTTAGTGTGTGTTGTGCTGGTATGAGTGGATCAGACACAGCAGGGCTGCAAGTATTTTTTGTGCGTATTTGTTTTGTTTTTGGGGACTATGCTCAGTGTAAATGCTGGACTGAGAATAGTTCACCATGCATAATAATCCATCCTGTGCGAGGCTTCCTATGTCCACTGATGAAGGACTAGAGGAGGACCAACACAAATTGTGCAGCAACAGATGAGCTACTATCTCTAACTTTACATCTAAAAGGTGGACCAACAAAGTAGGTGTGTCTAACAGAGTGGACAGTGTTTGAAAACCCAAGCAGCACTGCTGTGACTGATCCACACGGTACCAGCACAACACACACTAACACACCAACACCAGGTTGAAATGGGGATAAGAAATTATGCAGAGAAACAGGCAGACTACAGTCTGTAATTGTGGAACTACAGAGTGCTCCCGTATAGTCAGTAGAGCTGATAAAATGGACTATGTGTGTGTGTGTATATATATATATATATATATATATATATATATATATATATATATATATATATATATATATATATATATATATATATATATATCACAAGATTGCAGTATGCAACTGGGCCTTCTAAGCAATGGTTGGTGTTAGGTTTTTGTGTCCAGTTCTCAGATGGCCTGCATGAGTGTTTCTGTGGGTGTTGGGATGAATCAAGGCTTTCACTCTGTCACATGTGCATCATTTTTGGGAGCGCAATTTTTATCAGACTATCCAACATTAGGGGTGTGCGATATGACGATATCAGATTGTTAAGGATAAGTCCGCTGCATTGTTGTTTACATACAGTGTACATATTACAGACTAAATTTGAGTCTTTCCATCAATCCCCATGTTTGTGCCTCATGTTTGTGTAAAGAATACTTGCAAAAAAAAAAAGAAATAAAAAAATAAAAAATAAAAAACAGTTCAAAATAAAAGTAATAACTGAAATATGTTCCCTGTGGATCTCCGCTATGGCCGTGTAGCTTGGGCTCTCAGCTTTAACGACACGTCCATCATGTCTGTAGACCAATCAGGGGCGATGCTCAACCAAGGAGGCGGGGAAACAACCAAGCTTCAGCAGAGAGACAATGCTGACAGTTTTATGTGGAAACAGCAATCAAAATAAACAACGATCAAAACAATAAATAGGTTTTCAAAGCTTAGATCCCTTTCACTGTCTGTCCTTTCCCTACTGAGACTGTTTAAACACAGGAGGTGAGGGAGGGAGGCGGCCTCAGTCTACAGCCAATCGGGGGAACGCTCCCCCCTTCCAACGCGTCTAGCCTTAAAGAGGAAGAAACAATACTAAATATCAGAATAAATCTAGGTGAGTCAGAACGTTTTTCCTGTTTGCTGAGGGTAAAAAGCCATTTGGAGAAGTGCAAGACGTTAGTTTGTCAAGGAAGGAAACATGAAAAACCTTCCTGCAGCCCATGTTCGAGCATTGTGCTTCAGAGCCTTCCATTTTATACCTACGTTTCCTGGAGATGGTAGAAGCTGTGGTCGAGAATAGGTGCACTATAAAAGACAGGAGCTCACTTATTATAAGGAATGTATGCTAATGCTGTGATTGCAATGTGTAGCAGTAAAATCATATTTTAGTATTTTTTTCATGTTGCGGAGCCCTAGTCATGATTCATGAGATGTTATTTATGTGTGCAATGGCTGTGTTTCTACTTTTTTTTTTTTCTCCCCTGTGTATTTTGCGTCTGTTTCTATTAGCGTTTCAGATGAATGTCAACGTATGTGACTTGTTTGTTGTTATTCTGGAGCACGTCACTGTCAGTGTGCAACAGAGCTCTGTGCTTACGCATGTGTGTGTGGGTGGGTGTGTATGTGTCTGTGTGTCGAGAGACAGTTAAAGGCTCCAGGCGGAGGTCAGGCTCCAGCGTGGCCCCCGGCTCATTCCCACCTGCCTACGTCAGGGCATTGAGGGCTGAGGAACCCTAGCACTATGCTTCTGCACACTGATGGATGGTGCTGGAGCAGAGGTTAAGCTGCTGCTCTCGCCTGCCTGTGTTTGTGCAGCATTCGTTCGTGTGTGTGCGCATGTGCATGCGTGTGTTTGTGAACATGCGGGTGTCCGTTCGTGTGTGAGGGGTGTTTGTTTTGGTGCAGGCTTGTCAAACTAAGGTTGGAGGGCTCTTTAGAGGTCGTGTCTGAGAAACGCACGTCTGCAGACATCATCCAATTAGGGATAGAGAGACTGAAGCTTTCTCTGAGGCAAAAGCCCTGTCCACACACAGCTAATAGCAGCCTGTGCAGACTGAATGAAAAGTTCTCATCATCAAAACAGTGTCCAGAATGAAGTGAAGCACCAGTGTTTGAGGACAATAGCTTTAACGAAACAAATGATGAATCACATATTCTTCATTAAAACATACCCTTTACTCCACAGTGCATATATGAAATCTGATCTGTACAGATATTGTAAACCTCTCTTGGGATGTCACAATTAGCAACATGTTCCCATATATCTACCAAAGCAGAGTACAGCTATGTATCTGCTTCTGTAATAGTATTAATAAGGCTGCAGTGAATGTGAGGAAAAATGGGAGAAAAAAAGGAAAATCAAGGGTTTAAATCCAGGTGACACCTCAGTCAAACAAAGGCTGTGAGTCCAAGTGAGCACAACTGGCCTCATTCTCTCTGTTCTGCCCCATCTCCTCCATTACCACTCACAATGCAAGCAATATATATATTCAGTATCAATATATAGCACAATATAAAATGTTTCAATAACAATCATATGATTTTTAATATTTAAATATACATTATTTACAGTGTCTGTCACTGACTGACAGTCATTGCCCTGTAAAAAATATTAATATTGACTAAGCCGTATGTTTATGTTTGATTGTGATGTCATATTTCTTGTTTGAAAAACTTGTTTGAAGTTTTTTTCTGTGGCTTTTATAATCATATAGATATCAGAATTATATATCATATCATATCGACCAAAATTAGGAAATATATTGTGATATAGGTTTTGGCCGTATCGTCCAGCCCTAGTCTGCTATATTGTAGAACATGACTGTGTAAATTGGGATGTTCTGGCATGTGTTTGCAGGGAGTTTTTTTAGAATATTGCACTGAAATTATTCAAATATGTAACAATATGAATATTATTATGTTTTATCCTGGGATTTATCATTAAAAGCCATCATTTTCTCATTCCTACAGCAGATCACAGGCCTGCACTGTGCTTGGCTGGAATCGCCATCATGCTTGGCTGGACTTAAATCTGGACAAATAAAAATCTATAGAGACAGTGAAAAGACTCAGAGATGCTTAATTATTTGAGAGGTGGCATTTCAGTGGCTACTTCCCTGCACTGAGCACATTGAGCCACAGGCTTGGCTCAGCACATGGAGAAAATGGCAGCTAATCAATGGGTGCGAGCATATTACCATAGAGTCCACCAACGCAAATGTTAAGAGAGCCCTATGGGAGTTGGCTGTGTTGAATAGCCGGCAAGTCCAGCGTATGGTCAGTATGAAAGGTGTTGTCATATCTGGCTGCATGGAGTGGATGATGAGCTGTATGCACATTACAGTGGCTCTAAAGAGCTCGGATGGGTTTTGAATGTTGTCTGGAGGATCTCTTCACAGCCCTAAAGCTTAGAGTCTTTACATTAGAGGAGAGACTGGCACTCTGAAAAAAGAGCTGAAGAGGGTTCAGTGCAAGAGATGGGTTTTCTGTGGAGCTGAACTGAGCCCCGATAATTTCAGGAAGAGAGAGAAGATGATGACGATGATGAGAAAAGATGAAAAGTTCCTTCAGTTCTTCTTTAAGCACTTCTTCAGGCTTTGAACTGATGTGAAGACTATAAGCACATTCATGATTCCCATAGAGGGTGAATTTGACAGACACACAGATGGAACCAACCTAATATTAATGAACAACTGTGAAATATGAATATGCTGTCTCAATTTAAGAGTGTTTTTCAAGAAAACAAGAATCTAATATGAGAATAAACCATCTACCTATTTCAGCCGTCCACACGTTAGCTGTTTTAAGAAATCCACCTGCCTATAACTTACTACAAATAGTACTGTTCATAACTAAAAGATGGCTTATATTTTCTTTATTGCAGAGCTGGGTGATATCACCAAAATGTTATCACTATCTTGTTTTTCTACATTGAATCTATATTGATTTGTCAGAATATAAAATTTTGTCAGACTGTTTAAAATTTGTGATATGGTAATGGGGAACTGCAGTTCTCACCGGTTTGTTTAAGTTCAGAAGCTCCTCGTCTTTTAAGGTGGAATGTATGTTTGAGGAGAAGAACGACTCTACGTGGCTGAAATTAAAATTTCCTGCAGGTTTTTATTCACTGTTTGCATTACCACAGAAACTCATTTGTAACTTGAGTTATTTAGTTTTGTAGCACCTTCAGTTTTTATTTTCATTCCATCAGCAGTCTCCAGATTTTAGAGTGGATTTCTAACTAAATAATCTGAAACAGTAAAAATAAGTCGTTACCCACCTATAAAGCAGGTATAAAGCAATATCTTAATCTCTTTTCTTGATTTTCAATGTTTGGAGGGCTCTTTGCAGTGAGGGGAAGCCTATGTTGGAACAAGTTTTCATTCATTCATTCATTCATTATCTGTAACCCTTATCCAATTCAGGGTCGCGGTGGGTCCAGAGCCTACCTGGAATCATTGGGCGCAAGGCAGGAATACTCTCTGGAGGGGGCGCCAGTCCTTCACAGGGCAACACAGACACACACACACACATTCACCCCTACGGGCACTTTTGAGTCGCCAATCCACATGCAACGTGTGTTTGTGGACTGTGGGAGGAAACCGGAGCACCCGGAGGAAACCCACGCGGACACAGAGAGAACACACCAACTCCTCACAGACAGTCACCCGGAGCAGGAATCGAACCCACAACCTCCAGGTTCTGTGTGACTGCGACACTACCTGCTGCGTTTTTTTTACTCATTTACAGACACTGGAGCTTCTTAAACACATTAGATCGATTTCCAGTACTCATACAGTCTAGAGAATAGCAAAAGGTGAGGGAACTTGTGAAAGTGTTTTTTCATTACAGTCATGAACATTGCCTTTAACACATTAGAAGGGTTGTAATAGTGGGAAACTCAGAATGCTTGTTGCAGTAAATAGCTAAAATGTTTGTTGCCAAGAGATGCAGCCTGATCTATGGCATCAGATACATGTCACAATAATCAAGCGTGTGAAATAACTTTGTGCTGTGCAGAAAACAACAGTGTAGCAAACACTATTCTCACGAATGGCTATAAACATTTAATTTCAGCACAGTTAACTCAAAACAAGATCATTTTAGTGGGCAGTTTCATTGCCTGTACATACTGAACACTAAGTAAGATTTATTTGTTTTTCCATGTAATGAAAAAAAAAAGTTATTTAAAGGGGAAGTTCATGATGTAATCAAAAACATTTTTATCAAATTCAGAAGATGTTTCATCACCATTAGCCCTTCTGTCTGTTTCTGTGCTCAAAACCCCCATGTCAGTAAATGAGGGGAAAAAAACGGTCTCAGCCAGGTATGCTGGGCTTACTGGGTCACAGTTTATTTTAGACAACAGAGAGAACTCCAAGGATGAACTCCACTGAGGTGAGGATATTTCTCTATTCCTGCTCCATAGGTGGGTAATATTGACTTCATTTTGCTCTTTCGGGTTACTTAAGGTGGATATGTTTCCAAACCCAGGAGACGGCTAACTGCATTACTGAAAGTGCTACAAAACTAAACAACTTGAGTTACAAATGGCTTTCTTTGGTGATTCAAACAGTGAACAAAAATATACAGTTAAACTTCAGCCATGCAGAAACAGCGGTCGTTATTTTTCCTCAAACACACCGTTCCAACTTAAATGATTCAAAGCTTAGATCTGCATTTCCCCACAGTTGTAGACATTCCCTTTCACACAAGTTTATATAAGCTTCACCAACTAAATGGATGGAATGATCAAATTTTCTGTAATTATTTGCCTTAATTAATGCTTGCATTCTTTTCAGGAGATCCGTTTTCAGTCTTTTAACAAACTGTCCTTTCAGTTTGGTGCTCTGTCAGTGTTTAGGGGCTTCGCTTCTATTCATTCACCTTCTGTAACCTCTTCATCCTACTTATGGTCACCATGCATCAACAGCTTAGTTGGAATCATTGGGCACCAGGCCGGACAAGGCAGCAGTCCATCACCTGACATCACATGCTCACCCACACCAGTGGACATGGCATAGTCAAGCTACCTGTGCTTTTAGTTTGGGGAGGGGGGGGCAAACTGGAGCACCTGGAGGAAACCTATTCAGACACAGTGAGAGCACAGGCGGGGGTTAAACCCACAGTCTCTGGACCCTGGAGCTGTGTGGCAGAGGCTCTATTAGAAGTGCCACACTCAGTTTTTGTATGTCTTAATAAAAATTGATCTCTGACTTTTGCACAGTACAGTAGGTGTAAATCACTGACTGTAGAGCATCTGTTGTCAAGCAGAGTTTTTCAGCCACCCTTTTTGACTCCCCATTGATCAGTTTCTAATGACAGGATTACTTCAATAACACTTCTAATGCGCTGTTGCTGTTACTCTACTCACCTCAGTGTCACTGCAGAGTTGACAGTGATCCACCATTAAAACAGCCAACAGTCCTTTGAAGTCAAACTGAACACTGACACAGCAGTGGTTCTCAATTGTCTTAGAGGTCTATTCGAGTGTGATGGGTTTATGCAAAACTATAGATTGTCTGTCAAAGTAGTTTGCGTACCAAAGAGCTAGAGTATGGCTAAGATAAGCACCATTCTGTAAGCCAGTATGGCTGATGTGGGTTTACTTTTGCTGTGCAAAGGGGAAAACGCTTGAAGAAAATTTTCACTATTGCAAGTGGCAGGAGAATTTAGCAGACATGCAGTTTAAATTAGAGTTTTGGGTTGTTGGCAGCAGAAGTAAATAATGTTCACCGTATCTACTTCTCAGAAAATCAGCAGGCATAATCGCGTCAGAAGCCTATGTGCCCCTTCCAAGACTTGGTGTCAGCCTAAAACGCAAAGGTAGACTGTACAGCGTATCTTTACAAAGCCACTTGGCTTTTAATTTGCCTCTGTTATCAAGCAAAAAGCCTTCTGTATGGGCTCTTGTCTGTAAAAGTCCCATTGTTGTTGGAGTAAGCAGGATTTTTTCTTGGCCTAAGCACTATTTCTAAACTATTTAATATGGTATCAGTCCACAGAATCAAATTACCTCCCTCACTAATGGCTCTCGGGTAGTTGGTGACCTCGAGGCCGAGACGCTAACCAGCGCTCATGGCTGATTGCACGAGCTGATAGAGGTGATTTTGCAGTTCAGGAGACTCTTCTTTCTTTATGCTGCAGTGCGTTCTGTTGACACTCGGTGGGAATGCGTCAGCGCTACCGCAGTGTCATTACCATGGATCGGACCACTTCTCCTGGGCATGACAGCCTTTACAGTAGCAGCCCTCTATTCAAACCGGCCTGTCATCCATTGTAGCTGGCTCCAGCCATTTGCCATTTATTATGGAGGCCTGTATACCACGCTTACCCATACTCTACACCCTTCTGAATGGCTAAGAGCTTTTGGTTTGCTGTGATAAGGCCTCGGATTTGAATGCTAACCATAGCGGCAAATGAGACAAAGAAGCGTAGCCTGCGTTTCCTAGATTGTACGACGCCTTGCATATGCTAAGTAAACGATATTATGATGTATTAGTGTCCGACCCATGTAATTGCTCTAATGTGGCCATGTTTCATGTGCTGTGCTCAGTATGTAGGACATGGGCTGGTGTGTGTAAAGCTCAGCTGCCGAGTGGTGAACTGGACCATGTTATCTCTTCATGGAGATTTGGTCCCAGCTCCAGCCTTCCCAGAAATGAAAGAGTGCAGCCAGCAGAGCCGGGGTGCCGGTCAGAGCCACACAGCTGGTGGAGTCTGAGCTAGAGTTTGCTTTGGCATCAACTTCTCTCGCTTGAAATCAGACAGAGAGAGAGAGAGAAAGAGAGAGAGAGAGAAGCTGGCAGAATAAAAGATGGGAACCAGTCTTCTCAATTAAAAGCTCCAGATGATTGATAGTAATGTCTCCTGCCCTTTTAATATAAACTATTCAGCAATTTATCAAATCTATTAAAGCAGAGCTGGCCTGTCTCTGGAAAGCATACACAAATAATTGATTATCCCTGGAACTGAAAAAGTAGTGTGCCAATATCAAATATTCATTTTGTGTGCTGTTAGAAATATGAGCTCTATTACTCTGTATGTGTGTGTGTGTGTGTGTGTGTGTAGGTGCACACTTGTAGTAAAAAGGAGTGTGGAGGATGGACAGATAAATACACTGTGTTTGTAATATTTGTGGATGTGTTATAAATACAGTTGACAGAGAGTGCAGACAGTTAATAGATACAGCTTTAATCAAACAGGCTGAAATATGAGTAGATCTCTCTCTCTCTCTCTCTCTGTATCATTTTCTTCTTGTCAGCAGTGGGGGCTTATTGAACTCCAGTCCACAGATGGAAGACATGCTGTTTGATCAAATCCCATGCACCAGCGCCTCTTAAGAGCAGAAGAGGATGTTAAAGCTTCACACTGATTCATTGGGTTTATTGACTAAGGTGCAGGAGAACCATACTACATCCACTCCTGCCTTTCGATATCGGATCAGAAAATTGAGCCATGTATGCTAAGTACAAACACACTACTCCAGTTACGGTGTATTTCCATTTTCCTCCAGAGTCAGAACCTTTTAGCTCCTTCTGCAGTGTTCCAGTCTGGTGGGCCTTTCTTTTGTAACTTCCACTCTTCAAAAATCAGCACAAGCCTCTTTTGCACTAGAGTGGAAAGTAGAAGAAATCCTAATGCTTGCAAGTATTAATTGCTCCTCTTGAGGCTTAGAACAGCACGGCAAAGAAGCTACGGCATTCATTGCTGTACGTATGTTAAGTATTCAAGGCTAGGTGCATAACACAGCAGTATTGATTCAAGCTCCACGGTGGAACCTTAATCAAATTGAAGCTCTGTTTAGCAGTCAGGTCTATTATACTGCCAGTGGTTGCGTTCTGAAATGCATACCACTTTAGCTGATTTATAGTTATTGGGCTGTCCTTACCAAGTACCTGTACAGCTCAGAGAGTGCCATTTTTCATGCACAGCATGGTGGTTGTTGTGAGAAATGAAAGCCATGCATGACAGCAGCCGAGAGCATGCAAGGGCTCCAGGACAGCTGCCTCAGTGTCCCGCGGCGAGGGAGGCATCTGTAGACTGGCACAGGATCTGGCCTAGACCAAGCATCCGCCCAGAGACCCCTGCAAAGGGCCCTCGCACACACACACACACACACCATGCTCTGCACAGAGCCTGCTGAGCACATGGCCCTTTACTCCCATTCACTCAAACCTCTGAAGGAGGTTGATACGGTTAAGCCATTGATTCTTCCATAAGCTGCCTTCCAGTGCCAGCGGGCCGCTTAGCGTGCCAAAATGACATAGCCGCAACATTTGCCATGCTTCAAGCTGCCCCTCCCACTGTCTAAATTTGGAAACTCTGCACTATGTTCTTAAGCTTTACACAATATCTTGACTCTCTAGTATCTTGATGTCAGAACTGTGCTATCCCAAAATGAGCATTAGCACTACACCAGGGAACAGTGTACACAATGGGAAGCATATGAACAATGACATTTTGGTGTCATATATCAATAAAATTAATTTTTACAAACTGTAAATTGCAAGTGACTAATATTTTCTAAATCTGTACCCAGTTATCCACACCACAATTCATGCCACTCAATCATATTATTGTAAAATGAGCCATTTAATATTCATTCAGTCAGTCATTCATTCATTATCTGTAACTGCTTATCCAGTTTAGGGTCGCGGTGGGTCCAGAGCCTACCTGGAATCATTGGGCGCAAGGCAGGAATACACCCTGGAGGGGGCGCCAGTCCTTCACAGGGCAACATAGACACACACACACACACACACACACACACACACATTCGGACACTTTTGAGTTGCCAATCCACCTACCAACGTGTGTTTTTTGACTGTGGGAGGAAACCGGAGCACCCGGAGGAAACCCACGTGGACATGGGGGGAACACACCAACTCACAGACAGTCACCCGGAGCGTGAATCAAACCCACAACCTCCAGGTCCCTGGAGCTGTGTGACTGTGTGACTGCTGCACCACCGTGCCGCCCGCCATTTAATATTTCAGTTAAAACTAATTATGAAACACAAATATAACTGGATTTGCTCTGATAAGCTCACTTCGTAGGATAAATGCTGACTTATGGATGTAGGCATATAAGAACTGTGGTCAGTGATTATATCTGAAACCATCTGATAAATACTCACAGCAAATCACTTTGAACACTCTGAATGCAGTGTTAGATAAGAGCTGATATCGATTCATGATCAAAAGTCTCTACCGAGCAAGGACAAGACTGGTATCATGTGCACCACTGACCTAAAAGGAAATGAAAAATGGCCACTTCTGATGACTCCTCCCCTTCAGCTACATGCCTGAGGGCACTGAGCACAAACAGTGGGAAGCATCCATTCTTCTGAGATTATGGCACATTGTCTGAGTGTTAAGAGTACACTAAAGATGGATAGTAAATATAGTGGGCTGTGGAAGTACTTGAAAAATATGTTGGCCCCTGCCACCTTCTCTCAGCTGATCGGCCCCTTTCATAAGAGTGTCCTGCTGCATCTTTTTTGTGCAGATCTGCCTCCTGCATGCGCGCGTTATGCAAGGGAGCACTGCGGATGTGCCTAATGACTCAGAGGAAGAGGGAGTTAGAAAGAGAGAGAGAGATGTGCATTTTGAAGCAAAAGCGGTGACCTTAAAGGAGCGGCCATCTGCTCCTCGTTAATTCTACCTGTCCCAAGGGAAGGACATGGATTACAGGAAAAAGCTCAATGTACTCTCTCTCTCCAGGTCTTACAAGCTTTCATTTCAAGCCTTCTCGACCATAAAACCAAACACGAATTTCATTTAAATTCATATTCAGTGAGCCAGGGTGGTTAGTGTACACAGGGCTTGTGTTTAATTTGACTTGCTTTAAGTGTGTGGGTGGTGGGGGGTAGTAGTCTCGGTGGTGGTGGTGGAAAATATGGCTTCTCATTCTCAGAGGCTCTCTCTTATCAAAGCATGAAAGTGCTCCCAATGTCAATTATGTGGTCAGTGGCTGTTTATTCACAGAATGGAAATGCCTATTGCTGAGACCATCCTTAAGCATGCGTTCTATTGATATTCTAATGTAAGCAGAACGAATGTAAAGCACAGAGGAACAGTGCTGATATTTATAGGCCTGGCCTTGGCTGTGACCCCAGTATGGTTGTGTTTTATTGTTAGTTTTTTTTCCCTCCCCCTCACTGTCCATTTTGGAGTATTTACCACAGAAAGCCCAGCAAGTGAATTGTTGTTTTTCTTTATGTCTTTGACATGTTTTTAATCTTATTTAGGCTTACTTGCAGCAGACAAATTAGCTTTGACATGAAAAAACAAAAATAACAAAAAAAAAAAAAATCAATGGCTGATGCGTGGGCCGGATTTGCTGGAACATGGACAGTTTAATCAGCTGTGTAGTACACTTCTAGTCTGTATACATCAAATTTACCCCACTACAGAGCAATATTAAATACAGCTTTATGAATAACACTCTAAATCTGATATTGTAAGTTAGCATCTATGTGAAATATTATCCTGCATTTGCCAATATATTCATAGTGTCGCTGGTGGTAAATTTTCAGTGTGACAGCATTACGACAGGGTCAAAATATGCAAAGTGTATAAGTGAACCGCTGGAGTCATTAGCATCCTACATGCTACGGTGATAAGTACTATATTTGAAAATATTTAAAATATGTTCAATATTTTACTGGGTTTCGTTGTAGCGTTCCCCAGTAGTTAGTGTTACATACCCGATAGCATTCATTCAGGCAAATTGACTGCCATTAAAATTCATTCTATTATGGAGATGGTTGATAAGCAGTGATTGGTTGAGAGTAGAATGAATCATTGTGTTGTAACAGTCAGTTGGCTTAAAGGGTATGATGTTTTGAGAAAACCATATTATGAAGCCCCCTATGACCATGTTCCTGAAACAGAAGAGCTGCCTCAGGCGTGTATATTCCAAGTATCTTATATCTGACATTTACTGATACCATGGTCAGAGCTGATGATTGATTTTGATTTAAAATGCTCTATTTACTGCTAGAGACCTTCCATTCATCAGCAGTTCTCTGCAGCCTGTTTGACACCACTCACTTCTGAAGGATCAATAAATGTATTGACCATAAATGAAGTCCCAGTATAGTAATATGCATCATCTGGGCGCCCGCAGGGCAGCAGGCATATGGGAGGCAGATGAAGAAGAATATGACGTTTGTTATCAAGGCCATAGGTGTTGAAATAGAGGCCCTTCATACTCTCTAACTAGCTCCATCAGCTTCTTTGCTCTGCGCTGGCTGCTGTTTATTATTGGAGCTTCAGAGAATTTCATTTCCTCTCAGAGGGGTGATATTTAAGCACCCTTTGCCTTTGTCTTCAAAGTAGTACAGGACTGGGGCTTTGAAGATGAGAGTAGCTGGCTGGGCTGCCTCATGCACCCAGCTCAAAAAGAAAGAAAAGGGGCTTATATGAATGAAGCTTCATTATTTCCCTTCCTCTGTAGCATATGCTGTGTACAATAATGTAAACTCTAATTATCTGGCCTGGATCAGTGAGGGGAGTGGCTAACCTGTGATCTCTCTCTGAGAGAATGAGAGCAAAGAAAAGAGAAAGAGGGAGATACAGAAAAGAGAGAGAGAGGGAGAGAGAGAACGCCACTAAGGATGTGAATTGTACTTGTCAAATCATCATTCCTCCCAAGTGTGCTCTTGTTTCTCTTCTCTCGTTCCACTTTCTCCTTTTTTCTCTCCAAATAAAATGACACGGCCATTTTTGTGATGGATAACAGAGATGGTTTATAGCCACGTCCTCTCTTGCATAACTTTTTGTCGATCAATCTTGCTGTCTGAATATGTTAGAGACTCGTTCCGTGTTTACAATCCATTTGTGCCCATTTGTTTGTCCTTCTATAATGTGCAATTTAAATGATTGATCAGCCCATTTTTACAGAGAGTGTCCAAGTACCTGTTGTTTGCTGCAAACAGGAGTCTGGGTAACACTGAATTAGGCAATTGAAATCGAATTTGTAATTCAAATAATTCTCCCAAAAAAGAGAATAACAGGCTATTCATGTTTACCTTTGTTATAAAACAGAGGACTGAATGACTGAAATTCATCAGCCTATGTAGGCTACACACATGTTGAACTAAGTGCTGGATAGGGTTTGGGTGATATAACAGTGAAATTGTATACTACTGTGCTTACAAATGAGGATGGTATTTGTCTAATGATCACTGAATGCTGATGTCACACTGAAAACAAGTGAGGAAGAAAACACAAGCCCAGTAGCCCATCACAGTCGAGAGTTTAGCACTGAGTATGGGTTCAAGGAAAAATATATGAAGCTAAAAACAAATAAAAAGACCTTTCACTTGATGTTGTGCTCACAGGTATGAGGCTTTATCCTCTAAATATGTGTATTTTGAGCCTCAGTTTGGTGGAAAATCATCTGCTGTGGTGTGCTAAACCACGAGTGTCTGTTGGCTGGTCAGCTAACTTGTCTGTTCCTCCAGCACCAGACTCTTTTGCTCTCTCAGAAACTGTTTTTTATCATCAACACGTGTTAGGCTGTTAGGCCGTATTGAGCTGATCTGCACAGTGCTAAAAACCCTTGACTTGACTTTGTGCTCACAGATATGAGGCGCTATGGCAGCATAAAAATGTGTATACCACAAATCAATATCATGATTATTAGAACATTTTAACTCGATTATGATTCATTATTAATCATTTTCTCTCTGTCATACTACACTGACAAGGCCTGTACTATAAATATGCTGAAGTATGAACTCCGTGGTATTTTTTTTTTAAATGTTGCTAGGAGCTTGTCAGTCTCTTTGAGCCATGCACTGTTCATATTCAGTGATGTTATTGTGCTTCAAGTGTTCAAACAAACTGGTGGGATTAACTTATAAACTGAAACCTTTGCCTTCTAAATGTTCAGTGTCATCTTCACTAAAGTCAGAACATGTCCAAACAACAGTCATAACGTTTGTCTTTGGCACAAGCTGCCTGAGTTGTTCATTTTGCCTCTGTGTTTAGGTTCTCCTCCATGTTGCTTCCATGTGGCAGAGTGGGGCAGAATCACATGACTACATGCGAGGTAGTATGATTTTAAGGGGACAGTGCGTGAACACACAGTGCGGGCCATATTAACATAATCAACAACAAACTGACTGGAAGAAGTTCTGAATGTCATTTACGAACCATTTTTTATAATTGCCTAGCCCTTGTTGCAGTGTGATGAAAATTCATTTTTTTTTCTCGCTTGGAAGATGGCAAATTCTTGCACAATCTGGCATTTATTGGGTTCGCCAAAAGATGCATCCTTTTGAACCAGCATCTAGATGCCAAATTGTCACTTACTCTACAACAGGGAATGCGTTTGGAGTGGCTCTGTAGGCCACTGTAGCCATTTGAGTACTGATAGCCCAATTATGTAAACCCACTGTGGCTTTGCTCCGTAGTACAAGAGCATCTTTCTTTTTCTTAAAGCTCTCCACTGTATTTTAATGTCTTGCGTGACACAATAAGTCTGTTCACTAAAGTGTAGCATGCATTTGGAAGCCCTTCACAGCAGTGCCCAGAAGACTCATGCCTAACGACGGCTCGCCATTTTAAGCCATCATTTAAGATAGCAGGTTTTATAGAGGATTTATGGTGCCGTTTGGTGCTCCGAGGTATGAAGTATTACACCCAATTCCCAAACAATCATTCCAGCAGTTGTTGGTGATAGCATTCTGAAGCATTTGACTTCTTGCTCCTGCGCCATTTTCAGAGACATCAGCAGTCGTTTGAGGGGTTGAATTCATCTAGGTGGATAAAACTGTTTTACTGCCCTCAGGCAACAAGTGGTGGCAATTTCTGTAATTGTGCAGACACTAAAGCTGCGTGTGTGATGGGAATAAACGCAGGCATTCATAGCATGGAGGTCTTTTTAAAATGTATCATTGTTGGCTAAGAGGATGTTTATGTATACTTGCCCTCAGTTGAATGTGATCAATAGGCACCTGAGGTAGCGTCTGTGTTTGGCTTCATCGTATACACATTCATTTGTGTCCACTGGTGTTGGATATTGATGGTGTCTGTGTGCAGCTGGTCCACTGCCGTCTCTCACCCCAGCCATTTCCAGATATTTCACAGAGGCTACCCACACTAATAGGGCACAGAGCCAAAAAAGAAAAGGAAAGTTCTGCAGCTCACAGCCCAGCACAAGCTCCTGAGTGATCGCTCTGAAGGAGGACAAGAGGCTGTGCTTTGCAACGTGCATGTTCTGCCTCTTGGTGTGCGGTGTGTCATTAGGATGAGGTGATTTCCCCAGACCTGGCCTGTCAGAGGCTGTGCTGAAAGTCATTAGCATGTGCTGTCATGTCTCCTTGTCCGAGGCACAGTGATGAACTCAAACCCAAAGTGTGATGTTTGTTTGGGCTCAAGGACAGATATGCAGTAAAGTAGAGGCTGCAGCAGACCACTGCAATGTCAGACCCTGTCATCCTCGACTCCACCAGCACCACCCGCACACCATAGATGGCACACCAGATTACATTAGCACCCCCTATCCCTCATAGTCACAGCACAGAAATGACTTGCAGGTTGTGTGTGTGTGCGGGTGTTTGTGCACAGGCAGTTGGATATTATATAGAAAACATACTGAATATGGACATGTTCCTATGGGTTTTGTGATAAAGGATGGATATAGATATTGAGGCCACATCAAAGCTCATTAATATATATATATATATATATAATTTTTTAATGTTTAGTGTAGTGGATAAGCGGTTACAGATAATGAATGAATGAATGTATTACTTAAAGTGATACTCTTTTACACATGCCTTCATATCTCATACAGAAGTGGCATAGTTCCAAGCTTGAGATATTCTTTGGTTTAAAGGCCAGGAAAACCATTGTTGCTGTATGATGCAAGATGATGTAATATGGAAGGAACATTTGAAAAACTACAAGTGTTTTGGTGTAGATATATGAGGGTGATCTGATTGTCACAATGTAATTTCTAATGGTTATTTGACATATCTCTGCAATGAATGAAGTTACCGCGTGATGCAGTGCGGCCCTACAGGATGCCATGACAATGACTAAGGCTAATTGTAGGCCATATTAACGCACAAACCCATTAAAAAAGCACTTTCTATGCTAGCTCCTGGTGCCGTGGTGACCATTCAGATTGGAACAATCACACAAGCACATTTCTTTTTTGCCCCACTGGACAGTATAGAACAGCATGTTATGCCCCGCTCAAGTAACCTTTGTTGTACTCTGTAAAAGTAGGACATTTATTAGACACTGGGTTACTATAATGAAATTTATAATGAGATTTAATCATTTTACTACATTTGTATTAGAGATGGAACCATTTTTTTTTTTTTTTTTTTTGCTGTGATACTAATGCTGACCTTTGAGTGTCAGCCTAAACTCTTACAATTCAATATACTATACTGTTAGCTTTGAAAATGTGATAAACCTGCTTTTTGTGATTGTACAATTCCATTTTTCCTCCACATTTAACCCATCCATAGTAGTGACCACACACACACACAGCAGATCTGTGGAGTGAGGAAGGTGACAGCACTCTTCCTTCATTCCCCTTGTCCCCAGTTGTGGGAATCAAACCTTCCATTTCCAACCCTGCTTTCTCTTCTTTCATACCCTTTTGTCACATTTTACCAATGATTTTGGAACCACTGTTCTTGACTTTTTGCTACATGTTTTACAAACTCTTTACCTCATTGCACTCAATACGTCATGGTACAACCATCCAAGCAGATCACTGATACTGGCATAACCAATGAAGCAGAGGATGTGGAGAGACTTTGAAATGCGTAAACTGTATGGAGCTATTTAATCTGCTTCTTGATCTCTTTTGTGCAAACACAGCTTTTACTGAGGATTTTTGCTGCCGACACCAAGCTGTGATTTTCCCAAGCTGACAATTGGGAGCTAAGGTGTTTTAAAAGTTGAAGAGATTCTCTCCTCTCTCCATAGGTGTAGAATCGTTTTAATTAGCATTCTAGAGTTTCATTAATTACTGAAATAACATTATGAGCCTCTTACTGCAGTGTCTATGTCTCCGGGTGGAATTTGTTGAACTTTAGAAAGTGAACGCAGGGTCTCTGTTTCTGTATCTTTTGTTTGGCTATTGTGTTGGTTGGGGTTAAAGTGTTATTCTTGTGCATCTGTGTGTAAAGTCTACGTGGTGGTAGCACTGGTGTACATTAACACCGCTGTTTATTCAAAGACATTGTGTGAACTCAAAAGAGAGGCACACAGCATGGCCCTGACTTTAGAATGTATATTGTGATCAGTGTTGTGGTTTATATTTTCAAAAGACTTTACATACAATGATTTAATGATGTAGGTCATTCTGTTAAGATTAAGAAATCATTTTACAGCATCATTTTACATCAGCTCCCTCTAATCAGGTACAGTTGGTGCACATATCACTACGCCATGCTACTTCCAGTCTTTATGTAAACCAGCATTTTCTGTTGATATCTGCCCAATGGCAGTGTTGGATTTATTAACTGAATGAAAACAAAAAACAAATAAAACAAGTTCCTCAGTTATCTTAATCCAGAAAGTACATTTTGTCGGTGTTTATTCATTTGCACCAATATCAGCAATAACAGATATTTACATGAAGATTGAACAGATATCAACACAATCCTTAAGCCCATATTACTGCATCTGTAGTGAAAATTTGTAAGATGCCTATCCTTTGTGTGTAGGCAATTATGTGTGAGACATTAATCATGATGGACTTTGACGGCACACGGCTCATGAATGATATGATTTCCATGGTGATCAGTTCTCAGAAAGAGGGTGCGAGGGTGTTTGAACATTGTAACCTCTCAAATTGGCTCTCATGAATAGAGCAGTCTATGCTACAACATGGTGCATCATTACTGCACTTGTCTAGACGATGAAGGTTCTTGAATAATGATGTCAAGATGACATGCATAGTGGCAGTAGAGGATGCAGGGAAGTTTCTGTATGAGAAATTACAATGCATTTCCCATCGTTATACTCATAGGTGAAGCTGTAGTTCTTCTTTGTTCTCAGCTGTTTAGAGGGGAATTGGCAACAATGTCCTGGCTCTTGCTTCTTATACTTTTCCCCAAGATGTGGCACCAACAGAGCGGCTTTGCAGCAGATGTAGCCTATCCTTCTGAAGTGTTCTCCGCTTCTCCGCCAGAAGCTATAGCTGATTGATAGCTGTGATATCCATCGAGGGGAGTGTGTGCTGAGGTGTTTGAAAAAGTGTGCAGTCAATGTTTGTGTGTGTGTGTGTGTGTTGTGGTAGTGAGGGGAGGTTGTTGAACAGATAAAAATAGTGGCTGAAGATTAGAAATTCACTGCTGATTATAAACTGTTTCCTCTTTTCTGCCACGCTCGGTGAAGTAGGTAGCAGGTGGTTGAGACAGGTGTCTGATGGAGGCTCCGCTGAAAGACATTGAAATGGCAAGCAAATTGGAGGAAGCATTTTGTGGGGGTTTCCGGTGATTGGTGTCAGGGTTGATGGATGTTACTACCCTGGGATTCAGAGCCTGGGTTGGGTGGCCAAAGAGCCCAGGTGCTGTGGAAGGGGCCAGAGGAAGCGGAGAGGCGGGGGAAAAAAAGGAACCAGGAAAAGAACAAGATCTTTCCTGGAACATTTATAACCACAAGACAAAGCTGCCTGGCAACCAAAATACAGCCTTGCTGTACCCAGCAGTTGCACAGAGAGACTGGAAGGGATGTGAGCTTATTCTGAACTGAGACTTATATGGCGTCGGAATCGGTGTTATCCACGTTAGGGTGACCTTTCCGGGACAAATGGCTCACAGTGTGGCGGGTCTGTGTCAGCTCCAGATAAAAAGAGATGACATTAGAAAAGATGATCTCTGCTCCTGGTACTGATTTGTGGATGTGAGAAAAAAGACAAAGCCCCCCACCCCTCCACCCCCAAACACACGGGCTCACAGAGATCCCCCAACCACATGGGCTCACAGAGATGGAGAGTCAGAAAAGGGGAAACGACGCTTCGGAGCTGGGTTATGTACACAATCTTCAGCTTTGCCAAACAACAACACATCATCAGTCCCTTAATGCCTGCTCCCAATATCCCCTCTACCCAGCAGGACTCCAGATCACAAGGCTTCATGTGGGCCCAAGCCCAGAGGGGAAAAAAAGAAAAATCCATATAGCTTATGGCCTTGTGCGCGGAAATCCTGTGCAAGTCCTCAGACCAATGTTGGAGCTCAACTCCCATGATCTCGCCCACCTCCAAGCTGCCGCAGCTCGAAACAATAGAGTCCTGAATCACTCTGTTTTTATCGCTCCTTCTAATCTTAATACCTTTGTAAGTTGGGCCTTAACTCCAAAGCTGTTTGTTTAATATTGACTTTTCCCAGTAATCCATTTCTAAATGGTAGCAAGTCCCTTTTCAATTGAGACATCACTGAGCTTGTTTTTTATCCCTTAACCGTTTTTCCATTTTCTTCTCACTTCACGTTTCCCTCCCCTTCGGCGGGTTTATTATGCCTCTTTTCTTTCTTTCCTTTCTTTATTCTTTCTTTTTTCCCCCGTTCTTTTTTGGCTGGCATAAATATGACAGGCCATGGAAATAGGATTGAGTGGTAAATTGAATTATGGGTGGGCGTAATGTGCCAGTATGGCAGGTGCATGCAGTCATGTCTGTGCGGACACCATTGATTGGTGGCAGCTGTGAATGCTGATTCGGTCCCTGAGACAACATCTAAATAGAGCAGCATCCGTGCATGACATTTTTTGTTGTTGTTGTTGTTATGAATAACGACCTTACGTGGTCCAAAATGGGTAACGGAGCAGTGCTCATGTTATTGCGTTTGACAACATGGATAAGCCATCCTGGGTTTGGCGAGACGAGTAAACAACGGGACACTCTCAATATCACTTTGCTTGGCAATGCCAGTTATCAACATTGGCACTCATGGCTGCCAGCGCTTTAAATGTATACAGTAGTCCTTTTTTGTGTTTTGGGGTTTATTTTTGTAGAACAAATGCAGATTCCAGTGGTGGGGGAAAAGAAACAAAACGCAAACAGCCCATTCTCTTAGAGAAGACGAGGCTGGTGTGGGAATGGCCCATTTAACGCAATATAAATGTCCTGCAGCAGTAGCTGAGTAATCCAGATCGCAGATCTATTCCAAAGCTCTTTTAGGTATCAGTCGGTCTGCGGATCTATTATTCCATGTTGACTGGCAGGCGTTGCGTTCCCCTGTGAGCCTCATTCCGCTTTTGAAATGAACAGGCTCGTTTTTTTTTTTTTTTTTGCCTTAGTTCCCATGTAGAAATGGAGTGTTTATGAGAGTTCAATTTTCCGAGAGCTACGCTGAGGCTGCTGCTGCTTATTCTAGAAGAATCTGTGCTATATAATAGCAGTGAAGCAGCACTTCAGATGGAACTGCCAAGCACGTACAATCAGTCCCTCTGCCTGAAATGAGGTGGTGTGAAGTGGAAGGACTGTTTGTTCACACAAGTCTTGAGAGCAGAATATTCGCTCTTTATCTCTGCCCAATTTTCCAGCATAACTTTACATCTAAATGACAGCGCCTCGCTTGCTCATCATGTGACACTCCAGGATTCCATCCGAGAACCCCAGTGTGGCAGTAACCTTTTCTCTGTAATCACTCCTTTTGTAGCTGAATGTCAGTAGATTAATTGAAAACTCGGGGTGGTTTAAAACAACAGCTGACAATTAATACCCGTCTCCTTGCCTGCTCTCTTTTATGCCATTTGGCAGGCGGCGCCTCTGCTTCACGTTCGGGAGAGTTCGCAGAGAGTTTGGAGCAAGTTTACTGACACGTTTATCGACCTGCATTGCGCTGTATTCTCTTTTCTTTCTCTATTTCACTCTCTCTCTTTCACTGTCACTCACAGGCTCTCGCCCGTTTGCTCTCTCGCTTTGCCGCTCTCATTTTCTTGCTTTTCTCCCAATACCCCTCTCTCTTTCTCTTTCTTTCCCTCTCCCCTCTCTCTTGCTCGCATACTCCCCTCCACGCAGCTCCTGAGAATGAGCACAGCCCCAGCCTGCAGCAATCCTCTGAGGTAAATGTGTTTTAGTCCTGAGTGCAGCAGGGGGAGATGAAGACAGCCTGGGCCAGTGATGAATGACGGCTCCTGTAAGAGCAGCTGCCCCATTTCCAGCCAAACGCCATGACACACACACACACACACACAGAGAATTCTCTCCCTATTCTCCAGGTCCTAAGAGGAGGGGGAAAAAAAGAAAAGACCTCAAAGCTTCCTGGAGGATTGCACATAGCCCCATCAGGTGTCTGGAAGGATAGAAATGATGCATGTTAAGTCTCTTGAGGTTTGTTCAAAGGATCTTTTTCTCTCTTCATAGCAGCCATGCCAGTGGAAGGAACGTTGTCTTGGGTTATGTGACATCACACAAAAGACCCTTTAAAGAGGCGAGAGATCCTCCATGCTTTCTACGGCCGAGTCTTGAGTGGGGCCGCTATAATTGGTCAGAGTCTTGCTCTCATACATATATGCAGATAATTGGTGCATATTAACTATTTATACATGTCCTCAGCAACAGTGCCATGTCAGCTTGTCGGGCTTTTCCTTTTGTACTGCGCTGCGGCCTTAATGCCCCCGCAGAGATAGCAATTGACGCACTTATGTAAGCTCTACAGCAGAATCGGAGTCAGAAAGCAGACTGCAGGCCCATCTGTGACACAGACTCCAGGGATGAAATGGATGTCTCTGCTCCTCGCTGCTAATGAGCTGCCTTTATCTACCAATTAAACGCAGGACAATGAAAATGTATTTGCCATTGTTTACAAATCAGTCAAGCAGAGCGCCTGCTCTTCTGCTCGCAGGCCTCCACTTTCGCCAGCGTGGCGACAAGAACAGAGCAGACCGTAGCGTGGCATGTTTTGTAAAAATGAGGAGGAAAATTTTAATTATATGAGGCCTTTATCGCTTTCTGGCTGCCAGACTCGTGCTCGAGACTATTCGGGGACCGGGAGCCGCAGCGTGTGTAAAAATATTCCTCGTTGCGGAAAATGAGTGTACCTTTGCTTTGTTGAGGTGCGGTGGGAAAAGAACGAGTGAGTGCGCGTGTTTGTGTGTGTCTCTTTTGCCTTGTCAGATCCAGTGCAAACTCGCCCCCCTCCCCCTCCACATCCCCCTTCATCCTGCCTCTCTTTATCCCACTGTACAGCAATGCACACATTCTGGCTGACTGCATCACTTGTTCCTGCTCATGCATTCTCTGCAGATTTAATTACACGCTTTTCTGGATCCATATAAAAAGTGGGAGAGGAAAAGGAGGGAGAGAGAGAGAGAGAGAGAGAGAGAGAGAGAGAGAGAGAGAGAGAGAGAATGAGGGAGAGGTTGAGGCCAAGCAGATCCCTGGAGTCATGTATTTATATTGCAGGGGGAATCAGTCCGGTGGAGTGTTTCTGTAATGGCACCCTACTGTATAATGATCTGCGATGACCTCCCAAATGAGGGGATTAAGCCAGGGCTGTCTGGAGCAGAAATAATGGGCCCAGGGCTCAGCGGGGTTTCTCCACTCTCCTCCGCTCTCCCACCTGACAGTACACTAACGGCCCACGGGGTCAGTCCCGGGCACCTCTTCTGCCCCCTCACCCACTTTCATGTACATCCCCCCCATCAGGCCTCCATTAGGGTGCCCCAGCTACATCGACTGCGTCATCAAGCTGAGAGAGAGAGAGAGAGAGAGAGAGAGAAGCAAGCTGGCGCAGTGCCAGCGTAATGCCGCTTATGGGTTTTACCGTCAGGCCTTGTGAACTAATGTATTCCAGAGGTTGCCACAAGGAAGGTGCACTTGATTGGCAGAGAGAGGTCTGGAAGTTTACAAGTTGTGACGTCTCATTAGGAAAGGACATTATCTGATTCCCCAACAGAGAAAATTCAGAAAAATATGCAACAGGCCAATATTCTCATTTGCTCATTACTTAGATTTTCCGCTGAAATTTGATGTGTTGGGTAAACATGGCCAAAGACAATGTGCCATTAACAGTGTACCAATGTTTCTGTCACCAGTCTACCAGCTCTCTGAATGCGAAAAGTATGCTCTGCACGGTCCATTTTAAATTTGTGATGTCACAACCATGAACATATTCACACATTGCCCATTCTGGCTTTAGACCAACTATGACCTAATGGTAGAGAACAGGGCTTTATGACCAAGAGGTCACTGGTTCAATCCCCATGACCGGTGGTGGGAGTGAAGGTACAGGTCTTCCTCCTTCGGTCCTCAGCTGCTCCCCGTACATATATAGAAGACGGGGCTGGGACCTGATGGTTGCCAGTTCAATCCCCATGACTAGCAGGAAAATGTGGGAGCAGCACTGTCTCCTCCCTAAACATTCACAGCTTAATTGGCTTTGAGCAAGACACCTAACCCCCAATTGCTCTCTGGGCTCCAGTCAGGTGTGTCTTCACTGACCCTAGCACAGTATTATTTATTGATGCACAGCCATGGATGGGTTAGATCTGAAGGAAGATTTGTGTAGGCTTTAAAGCAGGTTTATCACATTAATCAAAAGGAGTCTGCAACATTGGAAAGGAGTGGCTGAGTGTTCTTTGGTTTGTTTCAATTTGTTTGTTGAAAGTCAGGGCGGCACGGTGGCGCAGCAGGTAGTGTCGCAGTCACACAGCTCCAGGGACCTGGAGGTTATTGGTTCAATTACCGCTCCGGGTGACTGTCCGTGAGGAGTTGGTGTGTTCTCCCCGTGTCCGCGTGGGTTTCCTCCGGGTGCTCCGGTTTCCTCCCACAGTCCAAAAAAAACACATGTTGAATGAATGTGTGAGTGTGTGTTGCCCTTTGAAGGACTGGCGCCCCCTCCATGGTGTATTCCCCGCCTTGCGCCCAATGATTCCATGTAGGCTCTGGACCCACCATGACCCTGAATTGGATAAGCGGTTACAGATAATGAATGAATGTTTGTTGAAAGTGAGGATTTTCAGTTCTTTTTGTAATGTGTAAATTGCAGCCAATCAGAGAAGGCGGCATTTGCATATATTGTATAGCAGTTTTAAAGACACAGTAATGAAAGTAGCCTGTTGAGGTCTAAGGGATGAAGATGGAAAATGTACACTTAGAGGTTCATGGCCACACATTGTTTTCGGTGCCACAGAACAGTGCATACATTGCAGGGAGTTTAGAAGAAGAAGCAGAACATGAAGAAAAATTAAATACAGCTTCTTTGAAGTTTGTGTAATGTATCCAAGGCTTTACAGGAGCTGAGCAGATGCTGAGACAGAAAGTGAGTTCAAGTCTGAGCTGTTTTATGCTCCATGCGGCAGGCGGTGGCAGCTCCTGTCACTGAGAGAGTTTATTGTTTGGGTTCAGCAACTTCTACTCCGTATCAAAGCGATGAGTGTTCCAATGTAGTAGTGCTGTAGCTAAAACCCGTCGTTGCTGCATTCCTTCGGCAGATAAAATAGAGCCGCACCAGAGTACTCTTTTTTTTTATTTTTAAGCGTTTTCTGGTTTTACCCTGTTTCCAGGATGATGGGGAACACTTGTTAGGAAGTGTCTTGGCTTTTGCCGAGGCAGCATCAGGTGGAGAAACACCATGTGAGATACATCACTGATTACAGTAAAAAAAAAGAAAAAAAAGAAGAAAAAGTGTGGGGGAGGAGTAAAAACCGTGCTGAATGTCAGAGGCAGGGCTTTGTCAAATCTGTCAGCGGTGAAGGAAGCATGAAGCTCCTATCTTAGGGGCAAAATGTAGCTAATGGCAGCACGGTGGCCACTCTGTCTTTTGTGTGGGCTGATCCGGGGGATTAAAGCATCCGTCTCCCTGCCCTGTTCTCTGTAATGGCATTAGGAGAATGGATATGTTTTAGTATTCCATCAAAGAACATCTGATACGAGAGGGCAGGCTGATTTAATTAAGTAGAAAGCAAGGCCTGAGAGAGAAAGCATGGGAGGCGGAGGAGGGGCTTGGCTCTATTGTGTCGTCTCTCTGCAACCAAGCATGGTCAGTTCTTCTCTGAATTCCGTGGGAATGTTTGGACAAAATTAATCCCCTTCAAGCCTCTTGATAATGCATCGATGAATAGATATCGGAGACAGTAAATCCTGGCCATCTCTTCCGGAAGGGACTCTGGGCCTCTCTGCTGTTTTTTTGCTTTGTTTTGTTTCTGTGTGCAGTGCTGAGCTGTTTAAAATGACCCCATCTCCTGCAAAATATTTCAGCTTCAAACCGCCTCGGCTGTGCCTCTGGAGGCGGCTTTCATTCCTCACACAAAATCTTAACCTCGCCGCCTGGGCTCCTCCACTTCTTCGATGTAAAATGTTTGAGGGGGTTGTTATTTGTTAATATATTTATAATGATTATAACCCCTCCTCCTTCAGTAAACTGACCTTTACATTCTCCATAATAGCCAAATACGTTTCAGCCAACACAAAGCGAGTGGACTCTTCATGGTCTGTGCCTGGTCCTTTGTTCAGGGTGCAATATTGATTTTTCACACTGAATGTAACGAGTTTTGTGCCGGCTGAAGGACACTCGCTTTACATATGTGACATCGCATTAAACCTTTTTTTATATATATCCCTGAATCACTATGTGTTTTTACTTTTTTTAAAAAGTCCTCAGTGGTCTAAGTGAGTATTTAATATTTAGCTTGCCTAATTAGGAAATGGTTCGTTTCCCGTTCTCATAGACATGAAGTGTTATATTTTTTTCCCCTTTTTTTTTCATCACCAGCATGCAACCTTTTCATGGAAATACTCTGGATATGTGTCAGGCCAATTAGTGGTGTGTTTAAAACCCCTGCATTAGTCGATGTGCGATTAGGCTCTCCGCAAAGTCTCACCCAGGCAGGAGGAAGTGAAGTGAGCAGAGATAACCGTAGGAAGGCTCTTTTTCTCTCTGTTGATTTTCACTTGAGATGAAGTGACCATACAGGCCTGACACTTCCTGCCTGGTGCTCTACCATGTGGCTCAAATCAGCTCTTGAAATTCAGTGGGTGGCAGGTGTCTGTAAGTCCTGCTGGTCCAGGGTTCATCTTAAACCCCCTTTATTTGTCCACAGCCTCTACTCTGCTGCTCAATCTTCAGCCTCCCCAACCACTGATGGCTTTGGCCAGTCCATTTTCTTCTGCTGATAGCTATGTTTTGCTCTTCCTTAAAACATCTAACGGTATTTTATGGGATTTTGAATCTTATCTGTCTTTGCTGAGATGTCGTGCCTTTGCTCGGTGCGTGACAGAGGCCATGGCGAATGCAAATGTCACCTCGTCATTGGGATTCTTAATCAGAATTGGATCTTAGATCGACTTTCTCCTGCAGCGAGAGGCCCGGCAAATGCGCCTTTTAACTCCTGCAGCGTAGCACAGAGGAGTTAAACCGCTGCCTTTGGCGCACCATTCAGCCCGATTGAACAGCTCTGTAGATGCTGTGTTGACCACACCACACACCCCTGCCCTTTCTGTCCAGTTCTTTGAGGTGGAAATAGGACTGCTCACTTCTAACCTTTTAATTACATGAAGGCCTGGCGGGTCCCATTTGAACTCCTCTTTGTAGCCCCGATTCAGGAGTCTATGTACAGAATAACTGAATAGATCCACACTCGTAGCAAGTATATTCCTACCTCCCATCAGAGAGAGAGAGAGAGGGCAGACCTTTAGCCTTCAAAGAATCTCTGAAAAGGCCAGCCTTTTTGGCAGTTTAGCAGCTACACTATTGGCCAGCCTTCAGTGGATTCTCATGGACTGTCATATAGCAGTGCCAGGCTTTTCACACTGGGAGGAAATTAATCCCCAAGATTATTCTGAATGGTGAAAGGAGGCCGGCATTGCACGTCGAATTTCAAACCGACTGGATTACCGGCTCAGTTTAGCTCATGGAGATGCGGTGGCATCTCTGAAAAAGTGCACTCCAAGTTCAGGAAACCTCAAAAGTCGCTTCAAAGTCAGTGGCTGACAGAGGTTGTGGATGCTGGAAAAGGTGACCCTTCTTTCTTTCCTTCTTTCTCTCTCTCTCTCCCTCTCTTCCTCGTTCTCACCTTACCCCTCCCACCTGCGAGTTGGCTCGAGGACACAGGGGTGAATATTCCCATCAATGAGAAGCTTATCAGAGTGGCAGCAGTGGTGTCTAATCATGGCCTAGCAGACACACTATAAATCCCTCCCTATTATGGATCAGGTACACTCTCGCTCCGATCCTCTCTGTCTGAAGTGGCCAGAGTGACCAAGAGGTCTCCGCTTTCGCTCTTACCACCGTCTCAGATCATCAGCTGCTGCTGCTTCTCCATGCTTAGAAAAGCAAATACAGAAATGAGGCCTCTGGCTGAGAAGAAAAAAAGAGGCGACCCTCGAAATTGGCTGTGATCTTTATGAAGTCATATGGGCTCAGCGCAACTCTAATTTTCGCTCAGCTACAGTTTTAGTGTCTTCTGCTGGGAAAACAGTTTTGTTTTCCCCCCCTTCTGTCTCGAGCTCCAATGGCAGAGGCTCAAAGAGCAGCTATTTGAATGCTATTGATGATTATGCTTTAATGGAGCTCACTTATCATGTCTAATTTAACACCCCACGGGCATTGGATTTGCGATTCGAGAGGCGCCAATGGTGCATAGGAAAGGAATGGGCTCTCACAGAGTGGATGTGCAACACAAGGCCGCTCTCTCTCCTCCTTTTGCGTGGGAGGCACACACTCACACACACACTATGACTGGCCGCTCGGTGTGAAGTGGGTTGAGGTTGCCCTTTGGCCCTAGCCTCACTATGGAAGATTGCAGTAAGGGCCTGCTAATCATGTCCAAAAACCCTGGTAAAAGCAACATGCTCTCGTTTCCTGCCCTCACTGCGAGACCTGGTCAAGAGGACACAGGGATATGGGTTGTTTATGTAAGGTATGTGATTTTCAGACCAAGCTGCACTGCCATTTAACGATGATTATTATGTTAATGATGCTTGTGCAATTCTTGTTTGCTTTCATCCTTCATCTCTCCAGAGCTCTCACTCGTTTCCTGCTTTCTCTATTCTTAATCAATGCTCTGGTGATAGCACAGTTTATTCATATCTAGCGTGAAGGCCTCGTGCAAGCAGGTCTATGTGAAGTGCTCTCTGGGCTGAAGGGAACGTAAAGAGTGGCACAGGGGCTTCATTAATTCTGCTCATGCACGCTGACCCCCGAGTTAATGCCGCTATCATTTTGGAGTAGGGAGCTGCTCTCGTGTGGGCTAACTCATGTTTAATGCATTCCTCTGGTTGGAGCGTTTAACCTTACCTTGGGGGCAGGAGTGCAAAGCGGTGACATGGACATCTCCCATCCAAGCTGTGTGGCCTTCCAAAAGGCCTGGCAAGACCTCTGCAGGCCCCGGGGTTGACAAACCATCGCGACGTTTTTCTTATGACATTTGGCATTTACTTAACATGAGTGGAGCCATTCGCATGGCCGCTGTTCCAAGGGTCTGATTTCCAGGGTGGCCCTTGCTCCCCAGTGGACCTCAAACAGTTAGTGACTGCACTCAGGTCCATGTCATGAATCCTAAAGTAGCCTTGCAGGCAGCCCCCTCCCTCCCACAACCCAAGGAATGAATTACACACATGGACTGTACGACAAAGGCATATGAAGTGATCAGAGATGCCTTCAAATTCAGAGTGCTCAGATATAGAGCTGTAAACGGGGACCCTTTTAAGACCCAGACATCAGCATGTCTGCATTTTGGCAGGCTAATCTTTGTTGGCATTAGATTCTATGGTATGCATATATGTTCATGCCCAAGTACACACTCAATTTGTTTGCCAATATAAATATGCACTAATTCAGATTCCAATTCTGTAGAGCACCTAATCATATAGAAGTGTGTGGGGTGTCGAGCTGGCATGTGCTAAAGATGCAGCACATGCCAGCTTCTTAGGCTACGTTCACACCGTGTAAAATGGCCTAAATAAAATTTATTGTGAGACTGTTCACACTACGTGGCACGGTCGTGCAGCAGGTAGTGTCACAGTCACACAGCTCCAGGGACCTGGATGTTGTGGGCTCAAATCCCGCTCCAGGTGACTGTCTGTGAGGAGTTTGGTGTGTTCTCCCTGTGTCTGTGTGGGTTTCCTCCGGGTGTTCAAATTCCCTCCCACGGTCCAAAACCACGTTGGTAGGTGGATTTACGACTCCAAAAAGTGCCCATATGTATGAGTGAGTGTGTGTCGCTCTGTGAAGGTCTGGCACCCCCTCCTTGCGTCCAATGATTGCGGGTAGGCTCTGGACCCACCGCGACCCTGAACTGGATAAGCGGTTAATGTGAACAATATCTGACCTTAGTCTGAACAGAACACACTGTTAAACTGAATCACATGCACTTAATGCTTCACATAGCACACTCCATCATAGTTAAAGGTAGGTAACAACTTTATCAGAACTGATAATGTCAGAATCAGAAAGTATTTTTTTGCTGTTCACACAGAAAACACGTGTCTCATATGAAGAAAAATACCCACACACAATTGTTGTCATTTGATTGGTAATCAGCATAAGATCTGGTTATCAAGGTAAATATCTTCAACACAAAGCAACATACCATCTTAGAATGATAATGCATGGAATGTGTGTACAAAATTAGCATGTTTTGTTGGCTGTACCTTACTACTGTAACTGGCACGCTGCTTACTGTCCTGCTAAACGCTACATGATAAAAACCTTCAAAATAAGACTTCAGAATGAAGTGAGAAAGTGAATTCCTGAGTGAGTTTGCTTTCTTGGAGTTGGTGAAAACGGCATGAGGCGCACCCTTCTCCTGCCAATGACATTGATTTGCAAAAATGTGGCTTTACTGCAGTATGATATACATCCACAGAAACAGGAAGTGTGTGGGGAAGTGCAGCAGTTACAATAACAAATTTACATTTTCTGAAGAATACACAAACGTTTATAAAAATGGAAATGTGTTGAATGTGAAATCAGTTGTTATAGCTCAGTTATGTGACTATATCCATTTTCCAACATTGCGTATGTCATAGGGGCTTTACATTAGTTTACAGGAAGATTTATTGAAGCATTATAATGACTGAACTTGGTGTATTATTTGAATACACCAGTAAACACTCCCCCTGCTGGAGGTTTTCAGTCATAAACAGTCAACTTACTGTAGTATTCCTCAAGAACAATCGATTTGGGTTTTCTTGTAGACTTGACAGTCCATATATGTGAAGATTTCTCTTTGGTTGTGAAGCATTGTTGCATTTGTAAAGTAATCTTCAGGTATAAATCAGCTCCTATTAATGGTTATTGTTGTGCTTCTGTCTGTATTAAAGGGAACATCTATGACTGTTGGGAAACGCTGTTCTTAGCTGTGAGTTGGGTAAGGTGGAATGGCATGTATGAGGGGAAAAAAACACAGTTGTTTGTACATGGATGAAGCTGAAATTGTCTGGAACAGAATTACCACAGAAACTCATTTGTAAGTTGTTTAGTTTTGTAGCACTTTCGGTAATGCAGTTATCCGTCTCCAGATTCAGGAGACATTTCCACCTTAAGTGATCCTGAACAGCAAATGGAAGTCAGTATTACCCACCTATGGAACAGGAATAGAGAAATATCTTCATTTCGGTTCATGCTTTTTAGCGTTTGGAGTTCTCTTCGTTGTCTAAAAAGACTCCAGATGCCTTTGACATGAGCAGAGAGAGAAAAGCTAGCATACCGTTACAAGATGGTTTGTTTATTTACACATTCACAGACACTGGGGCTTCGTAAACACATTAGACTGGTTTCGAGCACACGAACAGACTGAAGAGCTAGCAAATGGTGAGGAAACATCTTCTGAATTTTATAAAAGGTGTCTTTTTTATTACAATCATGAATTATGCCTTTAACTGTGATAATTCTCAAAACACCCATTTAATGCCACTGTGTTTGCATGATAATAGTGGCGTTTAGAAGAGGGGAACCAGGGGAAATGCCACTCTTAATTTAGCCCAATCATAGTTCAAAAGTTGTGATTGTTGAACTATGCTTAGGTTCAATTGACAGTTTTGCCCATTTGATTTTTAGGTGAATCATGGCTTTAATTTAAAAACCATGCTTTAAGGCCTTAGAAGCTGAAAGACAGCTGCAGTTTTGAATGTATTTCTTGGCTGCAGTGTATTGGATTGTGCTAGATCAATTTCTGTGGTCTTTTCTGTGGTTAGACGGACCTATGACATCATGCATATCTCTAATGCGATCTAGCTGAGGCTATTGTGGTTATGGGGGTTAGTGCCAGGCAGATTCAGCGGGCTCAGTATGACAGAGCAAGCAGGAGCTCTGTGACACAGAGCTGCAGCATGAAGTCTGATTCTGTGCTGAATAGCTGTGGCCGCGGCTTCCTGCATATTAAAATAAGAATGATAATTAGTGCGTTGCCAGGACGGAAATTTGGCAAAAACGTGAAGGAGGAAATTGGTTTTCTAATCAGAATCTGACTTGGAGCGCAATTCATCCACTCTCTCTTTGGGTGTAAGTGCTTTTTAAAACAGTGCTGTGGATTCCAGGGCCAGTGCATTAGCCCCCCTGATTTGCAGTAGTGGCAAGCGGCTGGAGAAGGAGAGGCTGAGCCCAGGTGCTGTTGACATGCTGTAATTAATGAAGTTCCAGGGTGTGCGGCGCTGAGAGAAAGCAGTGAACGTGTTAAGGTAATGTTCTTTGGGAGGTTTCATGCAGGGCTTGGATGATTTCTCTCCTCCACTTTAAAATTCATGACTCCTGCTGTTTTATCAGGTGATTAAGATATGCCATGAAATTGCTACCAGCTTCTTTATTTTCAACCCTGATAGCAGAATGGAATGATTACACAAAACGAAAAGTATATCCGTTTCCTGTTAGGATAGCGTAAAGGTGACTATAACGGGCGAATGCTTTTTTGACACCTCTGATGTGCTGGCTTATGCTTGTTCAGCTGTGCTGGGGCTTTACATGAAGCTTGATTCGCTAATGCTTCTCCCTCTCTGTCTTTCTTTTCTCTTTCTTTGATCCAGGAGCAGCTCAGGACCCAGGTATGCCCTACCTTTTGCCTATGTGTGTGTTTCCTCTTTGTGTTTGTCTGTCTTGGGTTCGTCTTGTGTGTGTGTGTTCCATTCCTACCACCATTTCCCCTTCAGTTCGCCTAGCATCCGAACCTAAAGCATCTTCTCTTCCTTCAGTTTCTAATTCATTCATTATTCTTCTGCTGTTGCCGCTGCTGCTGCCGCTGCTGTAGCTTCTGCCTCAGCCTCCAGCAATGCAGCTGCTGGTTGGCTGGCTCCATTCTTCACCTCTGCAGTCTACTCTAACTCAAGAGTTTCTCACCTTACAGGTCTAAGTATAGCCCTCATGCTCTCTACTGTTCCACGCATTAACATTTCTCATTTATACAGCATATGCCCTTTTTTATTTATTTATTTACTTTTAAATCCTGTATCTTCAGGGTATTTATATTAGGTGGATTATGTGCAAAATATGTGCAAATTCAACCTGCTCCATTTGTTTGCCTCGCTGAAATAGGCCTACCATGAAAACACAAGCTGGATGAATAATGACCAATGTGAAATCCTTCTGGAATGCCATTGCTCATAAGTGCTTTGCTCAAGGGCATGATTTGGCCAGGAGGACGGTATGTGTGTCAGACGTTTCCTGACCCAGGACTCTGCATGCCTGCCTGCTTGCTGTGCTGGAAATCATAATCTATTACTATCCGCTCTCAAAATGTCCTAAATGGGCCTTTTTTAAAGCAGGACTTCACTAGTACCTTAAACTTTCTCAAGGATGTTCTCATCCTAAGATGCCCTGAAAAAGGGGGTGGGGGGGGGCTCTAAGTGAATTTCTCTTATTATCATTTGTACCATAATGAGGGGCAAGTAAAAGTTAATGAAATTTTAAAAGGATTGAGAACCTCTTCTTCAGTCATTCATTTTTGAACACAAAGACATGTGAGAGTGGTCAGAAAAGAAACTGATTAAACCTCACATTGTAGTAACAGTACCTCATCAGCCCTGCTCCAATTTCACAGCCTAATGCAGACAATCCCCATAAGACAAAGTGAACAAGCATTTACAGACTCAGGAGACAGAAAAGAATCAACAATAGCATGGTCTCCTTAAGCGGTGGTCTGTCATTTCATATGCCTCTGTATTTTCTTCACCCGAGCACAGTTCAGTTCTGCCTAGAATGTTTAGCACTGATACCATGTGGATAAGGAAAGAATATTAATGTTTGCTAATGTTTTAACAGCTGTGAGGAATGACCAAGGACAATGAGTTAGGCATATTTTTAACATACTGTCAAATGCCATAGTCAACAAACACATAGTCAGTCCAGGTATCTGACTTGTTTTATCTCAAGCACACCTGACTCAACTAATGAAGCTCTTTATAAGTTAATGAGGTTGATTCAGACAACCCCTGACTTGGAAGTGTGTGCTTTTATGAGGAATTCTATTCAGGGAGTTTGATCATTCTGAGACTGCAGTAGTCATTAAAACATTGTTTGTTTGTTTTTGTGTCGAATTTCTTCTTTCTTCTTGCATTATTTTTGTTGAGCTGTTTAACTTGTTCTTGTTTGATGGGCATCTTGCAGAACTTATAACATTCAGTTTATTGCTGAACATTTATGGATTTTACTAAATTAAAAACAAAATATTTCAGTTTCAAAGCACCAAACCATCACTCCAAAAATATGCAGTTTTTTTTCATGTTTATGTTTTATACTCATTTGATGTGACCACAGCTTTACAAAGCAGTCGGTTATAACCCAGCATTTATTTTACAACCTTTGCTTTTTCAGTGAATCTAATAGAAACATATAAGCTATATGGCAATAAGGATACCTTATAGCATACGAACGCCTAAAGGCATAGTAAAGTGTAAGGATGTGTTCTTGCTGATATAGCCATTTTTGAATGTCAAGAGTGAGTATAATTTCTTGGCTCTGGGGACACCTTGTGTTAGTAAGAGGCTGCTGAAATGATACATTGAAAGGTAGTGAATCTGGTGCACTGTGCAGTTTGGTGTTGGTAAATAGCAGAAGGTATAGATGATTGGAAAACACAGGTTGTATTAGAAATCACTGGTGTTCACAACAAATGTTGCTGGTCTCTCTGTGTGTGTTGAAAAGGTTCACAGTTAGCATAATATAAGATATAATTTAAGATTTTCTCAATGAGGGGGTCACTTCTCATGGTTGTTGCCTGGCCATTGTGGCCTTCAAGGAGGCACTTGATCCTAAGCTGACCCATCTAGCTGGATAATTGAAGCAGCTTTGGGCTAAAGTGTCTGTTAAATGTAGATGCTTTTGTAGTTTGTAGAGGTTGAACTTGGATAGCCTGTCATTTCTAAGAGAAGTGTTTAATGGACTCTCATTCATCTTTAAGTGCTTTATTATTTGCTTTTGCGGCTGTAAAGATGTGGAGCTAATTGTAGCTGCTAGCATAGCCTCCTCTAATGTTTCTGTGTAGGCTGTGGCATTTGTTTTTGTGCGTTGGGTAAACAAATGACAGGACGCTGGGACATTAGGCCAAGGTTGCATCTAAGCTGGCATACAACCAAAGGCAATTATCTGGCTGTGTCCTGAAGTCTAGCCATCACTCTTCCAGGCCCAGAGAAGAATGGCGTCAGTCTAGCTCAGGCCAGAGCAGTGTTAAAAGCTGGAGCAGCGCTGGAGCATGAGGGGAGCAATGATTCAGACAGTCAGCTTTACGGCTTCTAACTCTGCCTACACTGCGGCAGCCCTCCGCCATTAATGCATCCCCGCCCCCCACCCCCCAACCCTCCAACTTGCACTCAATCAGCGCAAACATGCTGAGACAGTGGTAGAACCCACACACGCACACACACACACACACACACACACATATTCACATACACACACAAACACACCCACACTTACAAACAGCTATCACTTGGCAAGGGCCCTGTTCTCTTTTTTCGCCCCTTTGCCTTTCGATCCAATTATTAATTGCAGCCAAGTTATTTATACGTTTATAAATAAGAATTGAGCTGAGGAAGACTCTCTCTCTCTGGGGGGATTGGATGGGACCCAGCCCTTGTTAAGGACCCTAGTCCTTCACGGCCCTCTGCCTGGTATATCCAGGTCTCTCTCTCTCTCTCTCTCTCTCTCTTTCTCCCTCCCTTTCCTTTCTTGGCTGGGCTTGTAAACAGAAAACTCTCCTGCCAAAGACACACACTCCCCATTAATATTGAATAGAGCAGCAGCACTGATGGGGGCTGCTGTTATGGTATTAGCGTCGGCTCCTGTAAAATTACAGTAAAAGGCTCCCAGGGAAGGAGCGTTAGCTAAGCACATTAGCAGTAGAGAGCGCTGAAAGAACCGCATGATGGGGGAGTTTGTTGTTCCTTTGCTTCTGAACGTATTCCAAAGAAAAAGGTCTTTTGATTTGTTAGTTGAGAGGGTTATTAGAGAATGCAATGAAAGGCAAGCTGTAATAGACATAATGCCAAGGCCAACAAGAGAATGCCTGGATCAAGGGCTGGTTCCAGGCTGTAGGATTTAGCTACTGACCTCAAGGACATGCCTGACCACAAGAGCTCCCTGTTCAGCCTCCTCGCTTGTGATGTCATCTAAGAAAAGGAGTGTGTGGGAGTATCGATCTCAGAAGACGTGGGAGAAGAGGGTCTAGGCGAGGGTGGAGGGGGCTAATCTATAGCCCACTGCAGTTCTTTTCTTATCCTGAGTGGATCAGGAGCTGCAGAGAGAGAAGAGAATCTAGGCATGTCCCAGTCTTCAGAATCATCCAGTAGTAGCAATAGTAGTAGTAGTAGTAGTCGTAATAATAAAAATAATAATAATAATAACGAAAGAAGGTCACAGGTTGTGGATAAAATCAGAGTTATTATAACTCCTGTTATAAACTGTTTATTGGTAGTAACCTAAGTAGAAAACACGTTCATAACACGTGTGGAGGCTGCTATTGTGCCCAAAACTTCCCTATAGCTGCCAGAAGTTCCGCCCATTTGAGTGTCCTTCAGGTCATTTGGAGATTTGAGTGTGGTGCATCATTTAACAGCTATGGTTTGCCACCTAGTTGAGCAGCTCATCTGATTTGTGATGTACATTACTTTACTAAATACCTCCTCCAAGAAAAAGAAAAACGCAAAAAAACTACTTTACTCACAGGATTAATATAACCTGGGGTTATCTATGCTGCTTGTTGTACAGTAGGTAATAGACTGTAGAATAATTCCTGAATCTGGAGGGCACACTCTGGAAAAATGACCAAAATGGTGTATTTGAACAGGACTAAAATCACTGACGTACTAAGGTAATAATCACATTTCCCCATTTCCACAGGTAAAACGAATCCCTTCGTATAGGGTTTAGTTACCTCTACAGCAGTGATATGAATAGAGCAATGGGGTAAAATAATGTTAACAATTAAATTGCAGTGGGATTGAGCCTAATATAAGAATGAGACTGGGAATTAGAATAAGATCAGACCGAAAATATATAAAAGAAATCAAGAACTGGAAGGAAATTAGTTTTACAGATTGTATTTTGAGCACCACATTACACTGGCCAGTGTCCACTCTGTCCTGGTGCCCTTAATGGGCGTTTTGTTGACTTAGAGAGCTGAATCGGACTGGGGACTGTGGAGCCATACAGCTGCCGGAGGTCCTCCCTGTGCCCTGTCTTACTGTGAGGAGGGATGGTGAGGCAGGAGGGGACAGAGAGAGAGGGGGCAGTGAAAAGTCCTCTTCCATTCTGCTGCACTCTTTCTCTCTCTCCCTGTTTCTGCCCTCCTCCTCCTCCTCCTCCTCCTTTCCTGATTTTGTCGTCACATTTTATTGCTTCCTTTCTATTATATATATTTTTTGTAAACCATTTTGACGGTTTGTTTTTTTCCTTTCCCATCTCTCTTTCTCTCTCCCTCCCACTATCACTGTCTCCTCCTACTCCCTCCCTCCCTTGCTTTCTTTTCCTTGGCCCACAGTGTGGTCTCAGGGCTCTTTTGTTTATCCACTGTAGTCTAGGTTATCTCTCTCTCTCTCTCTCTCTCTCTCTCTGAAAGAGATTTCTGAGCGAGTGAGCGGGGCCTGTGGTGCTGCGCTCGGCCACTGCCGCTTCTGTGACGCATTAATCACCAGGCTGCCATCCATCGCAGTCGCCACATTCCACTGATTTCAGCGCTTTCCCCACTCCCGCCTGACCGCCATTTTACCCTTCATTAGCACCAGCATCATCACTATTTACTTATGTGTGTGTTTGTGTGAATGTGCCCCTACAGGGAGGTGGGGGGCTGGTGGGTGGTGGGTGGTGGCACTGGTGGTGGAGGCGTGGGGTTAAGAAGGAGGAGCTGCTAGCACACTTCAGCCTTTGAGGGATTGGCTCCCCATTGTTGCAGCGAGTCAGAGTAGGCAAAAAAAAAAAACATCTCACAATCCGCGCCTCACGCAACATGCCGTTGTTCCTAATTAGGCACAACAAAGGCTCATGAAACCTCTCCCGGCTCCATCGTCACATGTTCAATAATAATATCTGCATTTAATGCCTTCTCTCCCCATGATAATGGTGCGTTATTAGCCCTGGACCATCTTTTAAACACAGATTTGTTTTTTAAATTCTTTGTGTTTTTAATAGCCCTTTAGCAGTTTCTATCCAGTTAGCATGCGCAAAGAGATTTATTAATTTAAAGATGAAAAATAGATGATCAGGTCTCTTCTGAGATCCAGGGCTATTTATAACAGTGGAAAAAAAAAACAACATGAGGATTTTCTGGTTTTTAATTCAATGAAGAAACTAAGAAGTATGGCAGTATGACCTTGTAAGGAATCATAAGGTGGGAATTGAAATAATATCATGATAAATATGCTAAATTGTGCATAGATATTGCGAATGAAGTTCCAAAAAATATATTCAAGTCAAGAGCTGATATTAATTGAAACATCTGTATTTATTTTATTTTAAGACTTGGCCAGATTTGAAAGACTGTATTTAATTTGTCTTGATATTAAATTCTGTTTGGAATAAAACATGCATGTTCCTCTGGAGTAGCTTCTTAGTAGTGAGTCTTTTTCTGGAAGTGAGTTGTTGGTGGGGGTGGGAGTGGTTTGGCATGCTGCAGCAGCACAGCGTCCAGAGGTCGTCTCTCGCAGATGGACGAGGACAGTGACATTAGTGCTTGTGCTTTGCTGGCCATAAAGCCTGCTGGTCATCACCAACACCAACCTGCTCAATGTAGTTTGGTACCAAATGTGCCTGAGACCCCTGTGTAAGGGTTAGGGCTGCAATATGCAGTCACAATTTTAAGGATTTTGAAGTAGCAAAGAACTATTATTCTAAAAAAAACATTATTTATAAAAAAATATATATTGTTTTTTTTTTCTTGTTTGTTTTATTTTAACCACATTTTGCCATTAGAACTCCCAACGTGTGAATTCTGAAATTCATCAGAATTTAAATAGTACACGGTCTAAATATTCGTAATGTTATTTGTTTATTTGTAGTGTTATTTACATATTCAAGACTACTGGATAAAGAGTAAACAACAGCAATGATTTAATAATAATAAAAAAAAATTACAACCCTATTTTCAAAAAGGTTGTGACACAACTCATTTAAAACCTGTATTTAGTTTATAATAGACCAAAGACAATATTTCATATGTTGAATTTGGGAAATATTATAGTTCTATAAAAAATATTTTCCATTTATTAAGTTGATGCTAATAACTGATTTCAAAAGTGTGAAAAGTGAAATAATTCAATGATTATTTTTCTCAAATTTAATTAGTAAATAACTTGTGGAGTTCATCATTTATGGCACATATTATTATTAAATGTTTCAGAGAATGTGGAAAAGTTTGTGGGACAAAACCCAAAACTATTATTAGCTGGCTATGATCTTCAAGCCCTCAGACAGCACTGAATTAAAACCAGACTCATTTCTGTAGTGGAAATCATTGCATAAGCTCAAACACTTCCATACTGCAACATACTGCCATCCAGACAATGTAATTTTCAAGGAAGGTCTTGTTTATTTCAGTAATTCAGTATTTCAGTATTTCAGAAGTTTATTGCGATTCACATTCTGCATGGATTACAACAGCATGGCTCCTTAGTAAAAGTGTACGGGAGCAAAGTTAGTTCAGACCTGTCATCCACTGAAAACAAACAACTGGTGCATTATGAAAAAAACACTAACAGATACCCAGAGTTGTTGAGCGGCTGAGCAGCAAAAATCCTGTAACAAACAAGAAACAGTTTACTTTCAGAACTAGAGCGACTGGTTTTCTCCGTTCCCAAACACTTACAGTGTTGTTAAAAGAAGAGGTAATCAAACACAGCCCCTGTCCCAACTTATTTGGAAAATGGTGCTGTCAATTTTAAAATAGACAAATATATTTCAAAATATAAACTTTTTCAGTTTCAACATATAAAATGTTGTCTTTGTAGTATTTAACATTAAATATAGAGTTTAAATGATTAGTATATTATTGTGTTTTTTTATGTTTCTGGAAATGGGGTTGTGTGTGTATATATATACAATCATTTCTGATGTAAATGTTCATTATAATGTAGCAGTCCAAGTGCCTAAGCTGTCTAATAGAGCTCATGGCCTTGCTCTCTAGCAAGTGTGATGCCACCACTCTCCCACCATAATTTAGTGCAATGTTTGTCAGTGTGGGTATCTGAAGTGCCTATAACAGAAATGTGCAGTCAGATGTCTCCTCTAAATGTGTTAATTCTAGAATTTTAACATTTTTATATTTTTAAAACAAATGTAATAGAATGCATTATGACATTGTATCATACTGCAAAACCATACAAGGGTGCTGTGTGGAGATGTGACAATGCAATCTAGAGTAAACAGCCCATTAGTTATTCCACCTGATGCAATTATGTTGTTTGAACACTACAGTTTGCAAAACATCAACACCAATCAACAGCTCAAGGACTGTTTCTGTCTTCCATATCTGATGTCATTAGAAAGGGTACAACAACATCAGTTTAGTTATCTTATCTTATTCCGATCTTATTTGTTTAAAATATTGTGAGATTACAAATAGTGAACCTAGTATCAAATCAGTTTCTGAGCTTTTAAATTGGTATTAGTGTCAGTTTCATAAGTCAGTTTCAGTCTTTTTGATTGACATTTGTACATGAATAACATGCAATGGCATCTTTCACTTCATACAGAAGTTCTTTGTAGAGTTATTTGTAACATTATAAATGGCTGGTTCAAAGGTTCGGAGCGATGTGACTGACCCTTTATGGAGGAAGCTCAGTAAGCGTCCAACTTCCTTTCCATCAGCCAGATTTTAATGTGAGAGAAATGGAGCGCTGAAGGCCTGAGCCAGCATAGAAATAGGAATCTCAGATACATATGCTTGCGCCCAGTGATTTCGGGTAGGCTCCAGACCCACTGCAACCCTGAGCTGGATAAGCGGTTACAGACAATGAGTGAATAACACGTAAATACACTCAGAAATGTATTTATACAAGTGTTCTGAAAGGAGTAAGGGTCATACTCAAGCCTCAGAGGTATTACTAATGTTTTGCTGCTGTCTGTACTGAGACTTATTTCTCCAAAATGGTAACATTTCAGAAAAAAAGATCCTAGTATTACTGTGGGGTGGGGTGTGCACAATTCTGAGAGCATTTTCTTTGGCTTTGTACTTAAAGACACAGAAATTTGACACACCACGCAAACACTTCATAAATACTGCCCTCATTTTGAGGTACTGTGCACATTGTTAAGTACTGCAATATATGATATTACCATTATACCACCCAAACCTACCTCCCAATCAATCAGTTTAACAGTATACCTGAGAACACACAATCAGTGTAACAGTATACCTGACACCCCTGTCAATCTGTAAAACAGTATACCTGAGAACACACAATCAGTGCAACTTTGTACCTAAGAACACATAATCAGTGCAACAGTATACCTGAGAAAACATAATCAGTGCAACAGTATACCTGACTACACACAATCAATCAGTGTAACAGTATACATGACACTCCCCAGTCAATCAGTTCAGCATTATACCTGACACCCCCAGTCAATCAGTGAAACAGTATACCTGACAATACACAATCTGTGCAACAATATACCTGAGAACACATAAGCTGTGCAACAGTATTCCTGAGAACACACAATCAGTGCAACAGTGTACCTGACAACGCACAATCCGTGCAACAGTATTCCTGAGAACACACAATACGTGCAACAGTATTCCTGAGAACACACAATCAGTGCAACAGTGTACCTGACAACACACAATCAGTGCAAGAGTGTACCTGACAACACACAATCCGTGCAACAGTATTCCTGAGAACACACAATCAGTGCAACAGTATACCTGAGAACACACAATCTGTGCAACAGTATACCTGACAACACACAATACGTGCAACAGTATTCCTGACAACACACAATCAGTGCAAGAGTATACCTAACAACATACAATACGTGCAACAGTATTCCTGAGAACACACAATCAGTGCAACAGTGTACCTGAGAACACACAATCAGTGCAACAGTGTACCTGACAACACACAATCTGTGCAACAGTATACCTGACAACACACAATACGTGCAACAGTATTCCTGAGAACACATAATCAGTGCAACAGTATACCTGAGAACACATAATCAGTGCAACAGTATACCTAAGAACACACAATCAGTGCAAGAGTATACCTGACAACACACAATCCGTGCAACAATATACCTGAGAACAAACAATTCGTGCAACAGTATACATGAGAACACACAATCTGTGCAAGAGTATACTTGAGAACACACAATATGTGCAACAGTATTCCTGGGAACACACAATCAGTGCAAAAGTATACCTGGAAACACACAATCCGTGCAACAGTATACCTGAGAACACACAGTCAGTGCAACAGTACCCCTGAGAACACACAATCAGTGCAAGAGTATACCTGAGAATACACAATCCATGCAAAAGTATACCTGACAACACACAATCAGTGCAACAGTATACCTGGGAACACACAATCAGTGCAAAAGTATACCTGTCAACACACAATCAGTGCAACAGTATTCCTGAGAACACACAATCAGTGCAACAGTATACCTGAGAACACACAATCAGTGCAAGAGTATACCTGACAACACACAATCCGTGCATCAGTATACCTGACAACACACAATCAGTGCAACAGTATACCTGAGAACACACAATCCATGCAACAATATACCTGAGAAGACACAGTCAGTGCAACAGTACCCCTGAGAACACACAATCAGTGCAAGAGTATACCTGAGAATACACAATCCATGCAAAAGTATACCTGACAACACACAATCAGTGCAACAGTATACCTGGGAACACACAATCAGTGCAAAAGTATACCTGGGAACACACAATCTGTGCAACAGAATACCTGGGAACACACAATCAGTGCAAAGTATACCTGACAACACACAATCAGTGCAACAGTATTCCTGAGAACACACAATCAGTGCAACAGTATACCTGAGAACACACAATCAGTGCAAGAGTATACCTGAGAATACACAATCCATGCAAAAGTATACCTGAGAACACACAATCAGTGCAACAGTATACCTGGGAACACACAATCAGTGCAAAAGTATACCTGGGAACACACAATCTGTGCAACAGTATACCTGGGAACACACAATCAGTGCAAAAGTATACCTGGGAACACACAATCTGTGCAACAGTATACCTGAGAACACACAATCCGTGCAACAGTATACCTGAGAACACACAATCAGTGCAAGAGTATACCTGAGAACACACAATCAGTGCAAGAGTATACCTGAGAACACACAATCAGTGCAAGAATATACCTGACAACACACAATCAGTGCAACAGTATTCCTTAGAACACACAATCAGTGCAACAGTATACCTGAGAACACACAATCAGTGCAAGAGTATACCTGGCAACACACAATCCGTGCAACAGTACCCCTGAGAACACATAACATGTGCAACAGTTTACCTGACAACACACAATCCATGCAACAGTATATCTGAGAACACACAATCCGTGCAACCGTGTACCTGACAACACACAATCAATGCAAGAGTATACCTGAGAACACACAATTCATGCAACAGTATACCTGAGAACACACAATCCGTGCAGCAGTATATCTGAGAACACACAATCAGTGCAACAGTATACCTGACAACACACAATCCGTGCAACAATATACCTGAGAACACACAATCCGTGCAGCAGTATATCTGCGAACACACAATCAGTGCAAGAGTATACCTGACAACACACAATCAGTGCAACAGTATTCCTGAGAACACACAATCAGTGCAAGAGTATACCTGACAACACACAATCCGTGCAACAGTATACCTGACAACACATAACATGTGCAACAGTATACCTGACAACACACAATCCATGCAACAGTATATCTGAGAACACACAATCAGTGCAGCAGTATATCTGAGAACACACAATCAGTGCAAGAGTATACCTGACAACACACAATCAGTGCAACAGTATACCTGAGAACACACAATCCGTGCAGCAGTATATCTGCGAACACACAATCAGTGCAAGAGTATACCTGACAACACACAATCAGTGCAACAGTATACCTGAGAACACACAATCCGTGCAACAATATACCTGAGAACACACAATCCGTGCAAGAGTATACCTGACAACACACAATCAATGCAAGAGTATACCTGTGAACACACAATCAGTGCAACAGTATACCCGAGAACACACAATCAGTGCAAGAGTATACCTGGGAACACATAATCCGTGCAACAGTATACCTGAGAACACACAATCAGTGCAACAGTATACCTGAGAACACACAATCAGTGCATTTTTTATTTTGAATTTTACAAAATACAAAAATGTAACATTCATAAAAATCATATCCACCAATAATATTAGATCTAACATTGCAGTTTAAAGATATTTGTTTTTGTTTTTTAACCCATTTGAATATATTTGTCATGTAACCACCTTTCAGTCTCCCACTTCTCTCACATCACTCACATTCTGGTTTGACACTGCGGCTCTTTTTCAGCACGGTCAATGTAAAGTGATGCAGGACTGCTTACAGAGGAGGACACTAGAGCGCTTTGACCTTCTCAGCACAGTGGCCTGCTGTGACATCACACACACACACGCACACACACGCACGCACACAAACACACACACACACACACACACACAAACGTGCGCACACACGCACGCGCGCACACACACACACACACACACACACACAAACGTGCGCACACACAGGAGTTTTTCTGCGGGTTGATGTATGAGGCAGCGGTGGTGGGCTTGCAGCAATATAAATGGTGTGTCTGGCTGGCTATGAGCAGAGCAGCCTGCTCTGACAGCTTTAATCTAGGCTAAAATGATCAGTGTTCTGTGCTACTGCTTTTGAATGCCGGTAATTAAATACAAAGATAATGTCACAGATCTGTTTGAACAAGTTATGCAAATATGTGGCTCACACACACACACACACACACACACTTCTCAGCTGTTTCTGCGTTGCCTTGTTGCTTGTTGATGCATGCACTGCAAGCTAATTTTCGCGAGAGCCCCCTGTTTTTGATGGTCCGCGCCTAAGCAATAAGGGTAATGAAAGCCTAGTTTGAATTGGAATTAATCACCAGTTCATCTGTTTCGGCAGCGGTGACACAAACAATTATCTTAATTAAGCCAAGTGGCATGCCAATAATCAATAATAATCTGGAGACTAATTAAGTTTAATCCCTCCTTTAATTTGGGGTGATCCCAGCACAAGATTTACTTAACATCTCGTATATTAAGGGCAATTTCCTAATAGTTCACATGTACTACCACGTTGTATGAGCCACTGTATTCGTATCTTCTGTTTGATAAATGTGATACAGCACCATTCTGAAGCATGTAAACAGCTCTCAGTGAGAGAGAGTAAGTCTAAAATACAGAGACATCCCCCACACACAGTGTCACTCCTACCTGTGAGAGAAGTCTTTATGTAAAGTAAAACATGCCTAGTAACATAAAGAATACACACATAAAGGTAGGTTGTACTCTTATCATTATGCAATGTTTTCTTCTGTACTTTAACTTAGTGTGTATTTATTTAAAGAGAAATCTGATCTGGTCTTCACTGTGTAGAACTGCATTGAATTTATTGTCTTTTGCATTGATTTAGGAAGGTGAAAGGAAGGTGTTTCTACCAAATAAGTTAGGTTTAACTAAACAGCAACCAATAATCAGTAAAGACCTTAAGAGTAATCATGCTTAATCTCTCCCTTAATTTGAAGTGATCTATGCACAAGATTTACTTAAAGGAACAAGAAGAAATGTTTTCCATTGGTTTATTATACACGAAATGGCCTGGATGTATCAGAGATTCTGTACTAAACCCATTTTAAACATCCTTCTTTACAGCGCAGGTCAGAGAGTATGAAGAATCAAATCCCTGAAAGTGGGGCAGCCATATTGCTCCTTTAACATGTTATATATTAAGAAAAACACCTTAAGTAGATAACTACGATGCTCAGCATTCACATGTTCAAATGATGATTCAAACAGCTGTATGACTATCGTCAACAGCTCCTGAAAATGAAAGGCTTTGCACAGATGTATACATACACATGTTTTCCTGAGCTGTCAGAAAGGAATGGAGTTCATGCTGCTGTGTCATTAGGATGTTTATCCCTGTCTCTCATTGATTCTGACTCTGTGGCATACCCTAGTGGTTCATATATGTGCCTCCAATATATTATACACAGACTTTGTGTTTTCCTCAGGCTGCAGGCACAACATCTGCTGAGCTGAGCATGAATAGTTAAACTGCGTCTTGCTGAGACCGATGCCTCCACTTCTGCTGTACTTTTTGGAAGCAGCAAAAACACGCAAGCTTTTTTTGCACTGATTTAAGTGCTGGTTAGTCACAATCCTGTTCTGCAGAACCATTGCATTATAAATTAGAACTGCCAGATCCATTTTTAATTGTGCTGCCACTTAGCACATTTTAATGTTATAGTAGAGTAAGTTACACAAGCTGCAGTGTATATCCAAAGGTTTTCAAATTCAGATACATTAAGATGACCTTATTGTATCACAAAAACATGAATTGGATATTCTGAAGTAGATGAATTTGAGTCTCAAATCACCAAGACCAATGGCAGGCATTAGCTTGAGGGGGTGTAAACACTCATGGCTCATTTCCATCAAATCCTCACTGATATGTTCCGATTTCTATTCTAAAGCCCTCCTAAAAAGAGCAAAATCTGGTACAGCAGTAAAGGGGGGACAAATATTAATATTAAAAGGGGGGACAAAATACTTATTAATACACTTAATTTAGGAGGAAGTATAGAACGAGCTTTGGTCCTCAAATATTTTATATATTTCTGTAAAGTGAAACTTGGAGCCAACAGATATTCCCCTTAGATTTTCTTATATATGGTTCACAGTGAGGTCTAACTGTGACAAGGTCAGGGACCATTGGTTTCTGATCCCTGACCAAAGTTCTCTTATGAAGTGGAATAACAGAGTTGATGCTTTTTTCTGTAAAAGTTCTCTGTGCATTTTTGTGCAGTGATACAACCAATGAATCTGGGTTGCCTGGTTATTTTTACAGTAAATGTAGTGTCAAATGGGCAGGAACAGTAACTAGGACAGACACAGATAGGGAGGAGATTTACAATAATATTCATTTTCTTTTGCTTAATTTGTCACAGATAACGTCTTACATTTAGCCCCAATTAAATTTTGGACCAATCTTATATGGATTTTATCTCATTTATTGCTATTGTTTTCATATTTGAATCACTCTGTTGGTGGTTGTAACATACCAACATGTATCAGGACTTGCCTTTCATCATTTTAAAATGCTTATACCAAATACAGATAAGATGTAACCTAAACTCTTTATTTATTAATCCCCAAACACTAGCTGTTTGCTATATATAGGGCCTTATGAAATCCCTTTTAATTTTTTTCCCCAAATTCCATTTGTATTAATTTTTTTATATATTTTTCCTTTAAGAAAACAAATGCAGTTAAACAAACAATAGCAAGATTGAATTTTTCTATTCATTTTAATTGCTGCTAAAAATTTAGCAATAGCAAAACAAACTGTTTTGATTTAATGAATTGTTTGTCCACATTGTGCAAGCCAAACACTGTCTATGATGGGTAAACATTACTAGACGTTGGTAAATGCTGTAGGGATTTAACATTCAGCTTAACGTTTGTTGATCGTACTGTGGCCATTTTCCGACCCAGAGGTCAGCAGCTGACTGTGGATTCGCCTCCGACCAGAAGACGCAAATGACAGGGATTCAAACACAGAAGCAGGGAAGCCAGACATGGCTATCATGCAACGAGGCTAACAGGCCCATAGATAGCTCAAATCTAAGGGTGATAGATTGTGTGTGTTTTAGGGCTGTCCCAAATGTCAATTTTAGGGCTTCAGAGATTCAGCCAAAATACTCCGTGAAGATTTGTGGAGGGGGTCGGGGCGTCATTCAGAAAAGAGCATTCAATTAAAAAAAAACTAAAGAGCCTTAAAATTAAAATCTGAATACTAACTAGAGCTGTGCCGTATGATATTGTGTGCAATAATATCACTAAAAAAATAATTGATAAAAACATCAATAACGTGATCATTCTGATTATTCGTAATGCATCATTGCAGTTAGATGTAATATGGCATATATTCATTTCATGAGTCATTTAGGCACAGTGATAGGTACGGTGGAAATTTGCTCCAAATACGGAGTGACTTCAGTTGTGTGGAACTGGTTTGGATATAAAATTTCAATATTCTAAGTATTTTTTAGGGCAGCATGGTGGCGCAGCAGGTAGTGTCACAGTCACACAGGTCCAGGGACCTGGAGGTTGCTGGTTTGAGGCCCGATCTGGGTGACTCTCTGTAGTTTGATGTGTTCTCCCTGTTCATTGTGGGTTTCCTCCAGGTGCTCCGGTTTCCTCCCACGGACCAAAAACACACATTGATAGGTTGATTGGTGGCTCAAAAGTGTCCATAGGTGTGAATGTGTGCATGTTTGTCGCCCCGTGAAGGACTGGTGCCCCCTCCAGGGTGTGTTCCTGTCTTGTGCCCAATGATTCCAGGTAGGCTCTGGACCCACCGTAACCCTGAACTGGAAAAGTGGTTACAGATAATTTATGAATAAATATTTTTTTATACAATGTCAGAATCTTGGTTATGGTTGTTTACAAAATAAGCACTGGAGACCTGTGGCCTGTGGCCTGTAGTTGAATGGGAGATGACCTAGCAAAGCTTGGTAGATTGCTGGAAGTGGTGTTGGTGGGGCCAACAGGGGGCGCTCTCCCTGTGATGTGCCAGTGACTGTGTACAGGGACAGGGACAGGGACAGTGCCCTGAATAAACGGCAGTGTCCTTTGGATGAGATGTCAAACCAAGGTCCTGACTCTCTGAGGCCATAAAGAAAAGAATAGCGCTTTTACCCCAATGTCCTGACTAAATGAACAACTGTGGCCACTTCTGACCTCTTAATCATCCCCAGCTTCAAAAATAAATTGGCTCAATCATTCCCTCTGGTCTCCTCGCTACCTAATCGCTGATGTGTGGCGAGCATACTTGTGCGGATTGGCTGCCCTCGCATCATCCAGGTGGTGGTAGTTGAAGCGATTCCCTAATGTTCCAAAGAAGCCCTTTGGTGGTCTAATAAAGCACTATATAAGTGTGACTCATTCATTCATTCATGCATTCATACATGACCTTCAAAACCATATCAGTCTTGATAAATTTGTATGCTGTGTTGTTATGTGAGGAACCCAACAGGATTGCAGTATTACAAGGGTAACTGCTTTACCTGCCTGACTTACGACAGGGGTTCTTCAAGTGCTCATGGGGGGGGGGCTCTAGTGAGCAGCATTATTGAGGAAAACAATAAAGGAAACAGCCCACTCTGCAGCCTTGCTCACTAGGGGTGAGAGGGGCCCTAATGCTGATTTAAGATGATGAAAATCATACACTTACTTGGATGTGTTACTTTTGACTGTACTTCTGTTTTAGACCTTGACACTGGAGTGTGTGTACTGTACTCGGCATCTTCTGTCACTTAGTGTGATAACCGCCCACGAGCCGAACCATCACGCCGTGGCCCCCATTTAACACTGTCACCGTGACAACCACTGGAGCCCACTGAGTGCTTAACCTTCATCTGTAACCTCTCTCTTAGATAAACATGGACTGGATTTGCATTTCCAGTGCCCACCCCTCTCTCTACACACACAGACACACATGCACACTCCTCACTAACCACCCTCCATTTCCCTTTGACAAGTCTTAAGGATTATTCTCTCTCTCTCTCTCTCTCTCTCTCTCTCTCTCATGAGGTTCATTTGTTTGGTCTGTTTTCACTTTCCACTTCTGGCAGCCTGATTGAAATCAGTTTTGTTAAACTGTCTCTCCTTATCGGGCGCCATCAGAGGATCTGATTGCTTTCTTCTCCTCTACTTAAAGTGACAGGGCTGTTTAGAGGGGGGCCTGACATCTGAAGCATGCAAATCATGACTTTTTTTCCCCCTTTCCCTCTTTATTTATTTTTTTTTTTTTTTGGGTTGCATATTTATTTATCTTCCTGGCACTTGCCCATTCATGTTTTCCTATTAGTGCCAGCGGGGAGTGACACTAAATATAGAATTCGGTGCATGATGTTATTTATTTACTAATTTCCTATGTGAGCTGCTTCTTAATGATGATGTCCCAGCCTCAACCTGCGTAGCTTTGGTAGATTCAGACACAGCCTTATTATTAGATCATACTTCTGTTTAAAAGCCTCAGTGACTTTTATTTAAATCTCAGAATAATTTGGGAAGGTGCAAGTCAATGCTGGACATAGATAAACATGTTGAATTGGATCTGTGTGCAATGTAATATTTGATATTAATTATATCAATATAAAAACCCAGCAACGTTCTGCCTTTATTGTTGGATGCACTGTGATTAGAGGTGCACCAATAGGAGAACTGAAGGCTGATGCTGAAATGTGATCAACAAAGCTGATTGCCTTTTAAATGCTATTGTATGATGAGCTGTGAAATTAGAGAAATTAAATTTAAATTTAATTAAGCCACAAAAAACTATTTTGATTTAGACAGTCTTTAAAAATGAATACAGTTAAGGAATGAATTGATTTTTTATTTTTTTTTTTGGTTCTGTATTAAACGAGTAATGGCTGAGCAGTAAAAGGACTCTGACCTGTGTGTCCTCAAATAAAATAAAGCCCATAGGTCATGCCTGACCGATCGTCTCTAGCCACATAGTGATGTGATGCCCAGCCCAGGCACGTGTAACACGAGCCGCATACAGGCTCATGAAAACATTCTCCATGCAGGAAGGAGAGGGGGAAAAAAAATCTCACTTTCACACTCTGCTGGGTATTCACACCCGCTCCAGGTGCATTTTGCCACCCGCTCCTCAACGTGCACTCATGTAAGTGTTAGATTGTGGGTTTTAGCCGCTGTTGGGTTTTATCTCTGTGTGAAAGAAATGGCTCTAACATAGACGGTGCTTTTTCTCTTTTTCCTCTCTCTCTCTCTCTCTCTCTCTCTCTCTCTCTCTCTCTCTCTCTTTATTTATTTCCTTCTTCAGTCCAAAGCCAGAACCTTGTGACAGACGACGTCTCAGTGGTGGAGGGGGAAACGGCCACTATTAGCTGTCGAGTCAAAAATAATGACGACTCCGTCATCCAGCTCCTCAACCCCAACAGACAGACCATCTACTTCAAAGATGTCAGACGTAAGTACACACACACACATGTATGTATATATATATATATATATATATATATACACACACACACACACACCTCTCTCTCTCTCTCTCTCTCTCTCTCTCTCTTCCACTTCAGTCCCTGGCCTCCATCTCCACTGGAGAAAGCTGTGACTACATCAGAGTAATTCACTGTGGTTTTTCTGAGGCCAGTTGATGGAGGGTCCCAGCTGTGTGCCAAGGGCATGTTGTTCTCTATGGCCTGCCTTGATCTGAACTGATCTAGCTGGGCTGAGAACACTCCAGAGCTCAGTGCAGCTGCACTTGCTTCATTAGAGTGGAGGCTGCTGCTGAAGGACCCTGCTGCCATCCCCCTTCTCTACCAGCAAGAAAAATTACCCCGTCTGATTTCCACAATGAAGCTGCTTTTCCCTGAAAAAAAAAAAAAAAAAAAAAAAAAGTTGAAAATAAGAAGCATATTAAAGTAGTACAAACTCCATTCAAGTTCATTCAAGTCAGACTCAATCACACATTCACGCTTCAGCTTCCTGGAATAATGCTCACTTCCCTCTCTTCCTCCTCAAATAGATAAATGCTGCCTCACTTCTTTGAGGAGCTTGTCTTCGTACTTCCTTAAAGTGGTGATTTTGAAAGCCGGATTTGTACTTTATATATATATATATATTTTTTTTTTTTACGCCTTTTCCTTTCGGTCTATGAGCCATGTTTGGAGTCAACTTTGCTTCTTTAGGTTTGTACAGAGCTCTACTGGAGCTGAGTAATAGAAGCTTATCCCCATCAGTAAACATCCTCAACTACAGGTCTCAGTCATCAATCGCTTGACTCCAAAATGTGGTCACTTTGGTTTGTGGAATGATTTAAGGGTTCCTGCAGATGTTCAAGAAGACTTAGTCTTGAAGTAGAGTTGGGTGGGGATTTTGTTTCTTTTCTCTCTTTTACTGACATGTATTTATTTACCTGGACAAATCTGGTCCAGAAACTAAAAATCTTTCCCAGATTTTTTTTTATTCACCTGCCCTGTAGCCTTTGAGTCTTGAGATGGTTAGAGAAGCCAAGCAGTTGGAATGAAACCCTGTACAGAACATTCCAATTTACTTTTACCACCTCTTGAGAGAGCTAAAGCATGATATGATAAAGCCATATGAAATAACAGCATGCAAACCATGAGACATGCTTCTATGTCTTTGCACATAGTGCTCACATTTGAGTTCTCTGTGGACGTAAACAAACATGTGATGTGTTTATATATATATATATATATATATATATACATTTTCATCTTGCTAGGAATATTGTTATAGTCAAACTACCTTAAAATATTGTGATAATATTTTAATATTTTATTTTATAGGGCCATATTGCCCACCCCTACTCTTCAAATTTGATTGATCCTGTAATTCCATGTCTCTGAAATGATCACTGGCTTTGTAAGGATTCCAAACAGAGTTAATATCCCCCGCTCGGAGTGGAGCAGAGAACAGAAGAGGCTGCTATCATGGCCTTGGCTGCTTCAGGAAAGTGTGCGCTTGGTTATTTCTTGTTCTGGTTTGTGGGTCCGCTCGGTTGTCATTTCGTCTCCCAGCTTCCAATCATTAGAGGAGCTCAGGCTCCATGCTACAGGGCCCGGAGAAAGCCGTAATTATTGCTCGTCTCCTTAATAAAAGTTTGATGGTCTCCTCTCGAAGTCGCCATGACCGGTAATCAAAATTGATTGCTGCCATTTAGGAGGAACGGCATGTCTCCCAAAGGCCTCCAGGATTAAACCTAAGAAAACAATACAAATGAGATGCGGAAGCAGAGGAGGCCAAAGGAAATGAGAGCAAGAGAGAGAGAGAGAGGGAAGAAGTGATGGGAAGTAGGATATAGAGAGACAGAAAATGGAGAAATAGAGGAGGTTACAGAGAGAGGGAGAAGGGGGAGGGAGAGAAAGAAATGGACAGAGAATGTGATAAAGGAAAATAGAAACAGAGGGGGTACAGACAGAGTGAGAGATAAGGGATAGAGAGATAAAGGGGAAGACAAGATAGGGAGGAGGATACTGAGAGGCACAGAGAAGGAAGAAGAAATGCTTACCGAGAGAGTGTGGGGTAAGGGGATAGGTGAGAGAGAAGACGACAGAGAAAGATAAAAGGAAAGAAATAGAGGGGGTAGAGATAGCAAGGGAAAAGGTGAGATGGAGCGGTTACATGGAGTGAAAAGAGACATAAGGCGAAGGAGAAATGGAGAAAAGTGTTCACATATAGAAGAAAAGGTAGAGATAAAGGGGTGGGGAGAGTAGAGGAAGAAAGATGAGAGATAAATCTGGAAGGAGATATTTAGATGAAAATATTGAGCAGAAGTAAGGAAAGATATAAAGGAGATTCTAAATGTAATAGAAATAGAAGAGAGTATGCCACGAGAGCTGAAGAAAGAGTGGATAGTATAGTAAGGATTCGCAGAGTTAAAAAAAGAAAGAGGCAAGATCTCTCTCTCTCTCTCTCACTCTTTCTCTTTCTGTGCAAAGTTGTAGAGTGTCTGTCCTATTTCTTTAATTTTTCTCAATGAGAAATCTCAAGAGTGCCCCCTATGTGCATTTGCTGCACCCTTCTAGTTAGCGCCAGTCACGCACTCTGATTGGCTGTGAAGCGTTCTAACCGTGCGGATTTCATGATAACAGATAACAGCACATTTTTTTCGCAACCTCTGAATCACTCCGCTTAGCGGTTGCTAACAACTCTCTTTACGCCACTGATGTCTTAATTACATTTTTACAATTTCAATTCACCACTAAACAACTTTAGCTCATATTTCACACCAATAAACTGTCTTCAGTTTACTTTGAGAGCATACACTGCTACTAATACAGATAAAAATCATGTGCCAATTATATTTTTACTGTTACAAATACGTATGGTTAACTTATTTCTTATAATAAATGGAAACTGAGGGCAATGACTGGCACTAAAGAAATTCTCATTCAACACAAATACAAAATAAGACATTAATCAATGTAGTTTTAAGTGAAAAAAATATATAATGAACCAAATTATCCTTAGTCTGAAAGAGCATGACACAAGAAACTATGAACTAAAGTTTTACCTGTAACGGTCCTTTCTTTAGCGTTCTTAAGGGGCTTTTAGTTGCACATTCAGGGTGTGTCTCAAATCATTCCTCATTCACAACATAATGTACATTACATGTAAGTCATATCTGTGGATTAAAAACTCTTTTGGGCAGAAGTAAGTTTATCTGGAGCAGTTTATTCAGCAGATTAGGGGACAGAGTAATTTACTCAGCAGTTTTATATTATTTTATTAGTGATATTGTAGTGGGCTGATCCAGTCTGAGCGATGAGTGCATTACAGTAGACTTTGTTACTGTAACGTAGCAACAAGCTGCTTTTTTGAGGAAATTTAATTTGGTTTTACAAATTGTATAAACATATTTAATGCCACTTTCCCAGCTCCATTTTTTTTATTTCATGCTTTACTTATTAGCTGAACTGTTGTATGAAAGCATTAGAAGACTCAAGGTTGTGTGTTACTGTGAAACAACAGCGGGGCTGAGATGGACTACAGCAATGGTGATTAATTAAAATTAATCTAAAATAAAAGGTCCTTTTAGAGAAAATGTTCTCGTGTAAAGGTCCAGAACAATGTTTAAATTGCATTAAGATCAGTGCCATTTCCTGCATTCTGAGTAGCCTTGTAGTTAAAGCAACATTTTGGTAATGTCAAATTAAATTACACTTTCATTTACATTTGAACATAGTTTAACAAGATATTCTTATTATAAATAACAAATAATGTAAATACATTTTTCTCATTTCAAGTAGAATTTACAAATAAAACAATGATTTTTGGGGAAATAATCATATGTATATAAAGTGCCTAATGATGGCTTGTCTTGTAGTTGCAACTGAATTTACTGTTTTTACATAACCAGCAATCTGATTGGCTCTTTATGCTGAAGGATAGGACTTTATCCATAAACAGAATCCATATTCAGCATTATGAGAACATTCCAACGGTAATAGTTCCCTTCTTATTAAAGTTTCTGGTTTTACCTCTCACAATACTTTTTTGTCATCTTGAAAGTGTCCCAAAAGAGTCTTTATCACGTCCCTTGGACTTTTTTTTACTGGCCCCAGGACAGCGGTGTCTAGAGCCATGCCCTGTGTTTGTCACTAATTGAAGTCACAGCACTCATCATGATGCACAGATCTGATTGGCTGAGTAGCCTCATGTGTGATATGCAGAAACCCATTGATTGCTCTATGAGTTTCCTGGAGCGCTAAAGCTTAACTGTAATGACCAGAAGAGTCACAATGAAGAAAAGGTATGACAAGAGTAAGAGAAAGATAAGACAAGGCTCTATGTGTGTGTGTGTGTGTGTGTGTGTGTGTGTGTGTGTGTGAGAGAGAGAGAGAGAGAGGTGAGAGAGAGCAAGTTGAGAGGAAAGAAATAGAAAGCAGGATGAGAGATGAAGTAGAGACAAAGCTTGTTCTCTCTCTCTCTTTCTCACTCTCTCTCTCCTTCCTATTGTGTTTACAGCTAGCTTCATTTCAGTAGCAGGCTTTGCCTCGGCTAGATGGATTGCAAAGGAATGAATGAACAATGCTTCAGTTTTTTCCCTTTCTTTTCAATCTCGGCAGAATCCTTTTCTTTTTGATAATGCACGTAAAAAGACAAAAACAAAAAGATGTGTTTTCATTCATGTCTTGAGCTGTTGGAAATTTATGAATTAAAAAAGATTGCAGAATAGATACATTTCAATTGATCATGACAAATTAAGAATGCTTTGCTCTCAGAAGCCACTTTTTGGTTGAAATTCAAATTGAGATTGCTTGGACCTGAATTGTTTATGAAACATCTCTAGGCTTTTTTAAAGTGTTGTGTTTGGGATTGTTGCAGAGGTAAGTGCAGAGGTAAGTGCCAGAAAACAGCCATTTTAACAGGCACTTCCCTGATTTGACTGATTCCTTTTGGTTTGACCTCTGCTTTGTTGTTAGGAGCAGTAGAACATGGAGGGACATACAAGATACCTTTTGTTCCCACTCTGTTCGTCAAATGAAACATGTTGTGATCACTTGAGATATTCTGTTTTGTAGTGGCTCATTCTGTCACTTTGTATTCTGTTTGGGGTGGTAGAGTATGAATGTCTGGAGTGGTATTCAGTGTTTGAAAAAGGTGACTGCTGCAGATTTTTTAGTCTCTTCCATCCTTTACTTCACCCTCATCCCTCTTCCTGCTAGAAAAACAGTGTTCTTGGACTTGGACGGAATTTCTGATCAGCTTTCATTGGTTCTCGTTTTTGATTCCTCCCTCTAGTTGTACTTTGATGCCAATTATGGCTTTCAACTCTTCTCAGAAGTGGCAGAGGAAGAGAGGGGCGTCAGTGCGGTTCTGGTACCATCTCAGAAGTCCAGAAGAGGGATGCAGCACAAAAAAGCACCCAGCTTCACAATGCGTCCGTTGCATAGTGAAGTCCATGTGTCCGTAAGGCGAGGCTGGTCAGCATGGTGTTTTCTGGCTTCTATAGCTGAGATTTGCCACGCTGTGAGGCCCTGCCGGCAGACGAGGCCATTTCACATTGCCTGTTTGTCCTTGCTTTTGTCGTCGCTCTCTTTCTGCTTTTTGTGAGTAATCTTTGCACATGCTTGTTTGTTTCAGGGCGCTGCTATCCTGATCTGTGCTGTGCTTTCTCATCTTAATCATAATCAAAACCACAGCGCACATCCACTTGTGTGCCCTGCCGGCACGGGTCAGCCTGTCTCTTCCAATTCCCCAAACCTCTTGTCGGAATGAGCCTCATAGTCGCAAGCGTCTGAAAGGGAGGATCACAAAAATATATATAAAAAAAAAATAACAAAAACAACCCTTCAAATGAAAAGCGGAATAGTGGTGGCGGTGGTGATTTGAATATATGAATATCCAAACTTGCCTTAGTCTTTCTTTACTTAATCATGTCTTCAGATTCTGCATGAAACAAGGACACTCGGATACGTTAATGTGAAACATTGGGTCCCCGTTCCCAGTGCCAGACATGGGCTCAAGTATAAAGTCCCCCAGCGATGGGTTGTGGAGTTGATTAATTGAGCACCATCCAATACATTTGAGAGTAGTTGGAGTGAAATTTGTGATCTAAAAATAATCAACCCAGATTAGTACCTGACCTCACCAATGTTCTTGAGGCCCATCAAATCCTCACAAAAATGTTCAAAGTCTGGTGCGAAGCCTTCTCAGATAAGGACCTTACTGCTATAAAAGAGACACACTCCAGATTAATACTCTTGATATCAGTGCCCACACAATCTTCAAGCAATGATGTCCACAGTTCATGCTCGGAAGCAGATTGTGTTGTAATGTCATGACATGTATCATGATAACGCTAGCTATAATCACATTGTCCACCACTACTACAGAAGCCTTGTTGCTAACAGAGTAGACTTCCTCTCTGTCCATATCTTTTGGGGAATCCCTGCTGTCATCTTCAAGGGCATTATGATTCTCAAAGGGGTCGAGTGAAGTTTCTCCTGGCACTGGCAGCCCTTCCAACCCCTTGAACCCTATGCTTTGACTCAAGGGAGGGAGTCTGCAAAACTGTAGGCTTCAAGCAGGGCCATATCTCTAGATGCTTTTTGATTTCATTGCCTCGTCTAACTTTCACACAGGATATACTTTAGGAAAAGTTGAGTATAAGCTATGTGTGAGTATCCTGATGTAAATTATTTCAGTTATCTGCACTCTCCTAAGGCTAAAGCTAAACATTTGCTGTCAGTCATAGCTTGCTTACACAATTACGTTTGGCATGTACGCTTATCCACAATGACATAATTAGCATTAGTAGCCTTGCCCAAGGACCCTTGTTGGTGTAGTATTGGATTTCTACAATTTTCTAGCTCTGTCGTGAGCCCTAACTGCTGTGCACTAAGCAATATTGTTATCCGCAACATAGCATCCAATGACAGCAGTTGTCCACTAGATTTGGAAGGGCCGTTTTGCTGTTGTCAGTTGGACTTATCTTAGCAAGCTAGTACAATATGGGCCTACTCCATTTATAGATATGTTCAAGGGGGTTAGTGTAATGCAGCTTCCTTCATATTTATGATGCAGATACTAAGTTTGAGAGGGTGGAGAGGAAGTCAGCAAGGGACAGAAACAGAATTGGGGTGGGTGGACCCTGCCGGACCTTTCGTCTTGTTGTCAGCAGGACATATGAGGGCACGCTGGGCTCTATTCTCCTCCACTCCTGCAGAGAGATAGAGGCTAGAGCTGACAGCATCGTCCCACTGTCACACTGGGGAACAACCACCCGCTGCATCTCTGGATGCCATGGCTAGTGTTTGTGTCCAGCACCGCCCCGGCAAGCAGCAAAGGGCATGTTCTCAGTCGGAGACGTTGTTGTTGTTTAGGTCAAAGCACTTGTGTTTTTTTCTTCTTCTTTACTCTGGAGCAGACCCACCAGTGTCAGTCATGTAAATGATACCCTACCTGATCCAACAAGATGTCCTTAGTTTTATTACCTCCTTTACACCTGCTCATTTATGAGCTTCATGAATATATTTAACACTCGTCAAATATTCGAAAAGCACTTTGACCATGAAATATTTGCCCTTTCCCGGGCACGCACTCAACAAACACTTTCCCTTTGAGTTTTCATTATTTTATTCCTGCCCAGGCTTTCTCTCATTCATTCATTTATTTATTAATTTATTTATTTATTTGCATCTCTGTGCCGCACATTGCCAATATGGCTCCCTAATGTTCCGAATATTCTTTCCATTAGAGCTGACACTGCAGTTATTCATGTTTTCATAATGCTATAATTATTGCTGTCTCTCCACCTGACGCCCAGTCACAATAGATTACCAACTGCATTGGCCGCCTGCCCCTTATCAGTTTGTTTTAATCCCTGCGCATTCCCCAATCAATAAATTGAATTAAATCATTAGCGCCTCCCTGCCCTCCCTCCCTGACAGCCAGATTCCCGCTTTCAAGCGCGGCCACTCTAATTAGTCCCACATTATTCTAATGACACATAAAAGACACACTGCTTGGCGTAGGGGGGAAAGGAGCAAACGAGAGCCCCAGCAGCAGCAGAGAAGGAACAGACCGGAGCAGCAAGGGTCTGCCTACAAGCACAACGGCTTCCACTGCTATTAATTGTGAACAATATATCATATATATATATATCCAAATTTTAATAGTCACTTTTTATAAATAGTAAATTCTGCTGCTTAAGGATGTACTCATTGTTCAGGCACATATTTATTCAGTTTCCAGGAAAAGCTTGAAATGGAATTTAACACTTTGGAGGTCTAAGGTGTCGATGTTCTGTGCCAAGAGCTGGCTAGATGAGTGCTAATGCCCACTGTATTGGGTTATAGAGCTCCCTATTGATACCATAAATGTAATATTTGTTTGAAGAGGCATAACAGCACATTTTTAGCTATTAATGTTGGTCCAATAATGGGATTGCAATCAAACATTTGACACACATTCTTGTGTAACATACCAGTAAAAATGCCAGTTGATTTTTTTATTTTTTACAGCCGCAAGTGCAACTGAGTTGGACAAGCACAAAATACTTTCAGTAAGATTCTCATAATATAGTATTTGGATACATTTCAGGTAGTGTTTCCTGAATGTGGGACAAATAAAGATAGAACCTCAAAAAATACTTGTTTAAAATTCCCAAAATGTTTTTTTTTTCACTGGTCAGGTTTAATATTTATATTTTTAAAATCCGTGACTCCAAGAGCATGATTTTTCCAGTTGTTCTAACAACTCATGGGATAGGCTTTCACCCTTACATATGTAGCAACAAGATGACTATTGAAGGTTTGGCTTTCTTTGTAAACAGTAAAAAAAAACCCATAAAAATAGAAACTGTCTCTATGAGGAGTTTAATCTCTCCTCGTCGTGTTTAAAGTCTCTGGTATGAACCAGCAAGTATTGACATGAAAAGAAGTATCGTAGTGTTTGTGCAGTAGGTTGAAATGTTCATGACAGGTTTCATTTCTCATTAAATCTTATTGAATCATATTTTAATATAATGAGTTACTGATATACAAATTGGGTCTGACACATTTCGTTTTTGGATCCAGAAATTCCTGTCAGTGTATGTCTAGTTTTAATTCCTTTCAGGACCCTGTACTTCTACTACTCTCTCACACATTTTCATTCACCTGAGAGTGGACACACACAGATATATATCCACATGCTTTTTCTCATTCACACAGACAGACACACACACACACACACTGTCTTAGAATATAGATGTATCGACTGCATACTCGTGATGTTTTATTTATTTGTGTTTTCACTTGAAGATTACACTGCCCTGACAACATGATCAAAGGTGAGAAATGCGTTGCCTTGGCAGCAGGGTCCACACACAGCCTCCCACTGCACAGGGTTTGGACCATGATAGAAGAAAGGAAGAAGATTGACAACAGCTGAGAGAGAAAGAACAAGAGAGAGAGAAAGAAAGAGAGAAAGAATGACATAAAATAGTGCTATTTATTCGTTTAATTATATTATACCAACAGACATTGTGGGTGGCACGGTGGCGCAGCAGGTACTGTTGCACTTCCACAGCTCCAAGAACCTGGAGGTTGTGGGTTCAAGTCCCGCTTCAGGTGACTGTCTGGGAGGAGTTTTTTTTGTGTTCTCCCTGTGTCTGAGTAGGTTTCCTCTGGGTGCTCTGGTTTCCTACCAAAACACATGTTGCCACGTTGGATTGGCAACTCAAACGGGTCCATAGATGTGAGTGAATGTGTGAGTGGGTGTCGCCCTGTGAAGGACTGGCGCCCCCTCCAGGGTGTGTTCCTGCCTTGTGTCTGTTGATTCCGGGTATACTCCGAACCCACTGCAACCCTGAATTGGATAAGCGGTTTCTGACAATGAATAAAAGAATGAACTGGGGTTGTATAAATTCACATTCTAAATCCATAGATATTAAAATGGAGGTGGCCCCCATTTGCACTTCTTCCACTATTCTGAGAAGGCTTTCTATAAGATTTTGGAATGCCTGGTTTTAAGTCTATTCTAGTTTTTCCCACAGTTGTTTAATGGCTTTGAGGTCAATTGTGACCCAACAATGCCTTTATGAACCTTGCTTTGTGCACTGGGGCACAGTCACATTGGAACAGACAGCCTTCCACAAAATATTCCCACAATGTTGGAATAATCCAGTTGTTCAAATGTCTTGGTAAGATTGCCACTCACTGGAACTAATTTGTATAGACCAAACCCTGAAAAAACAGCCTCATAGCATTACCTTTCCCCCACCACACTTTACAGTTAGCAGATTGAAGTCAGGCATGTAATGATCCCACAGAACATATTTCCACTGCTCCAAAGTCCAGCGGCAGCTTGCTTTGCTCCACTCCGTTCAATGCTTGGCATAGTGCTTGATGATGTAAGGCTTGCATGCAGCAGCTCGGCCATAGAAACAAATCCTATGAAGCTTCAGGCACATTGTTGTTGTGCTGATGCTAAAGCCAGGTGAGGTGTAGTTATTGTGTCAGCACAGTGCACCTAGGCACTCAGCCACCCAGTCCTGGTCTGACACTTCGTGGCTGAGCTACTGTGGTTCCTAAACACTTCCACTTTTTTTTTTTTCAAAAATGCCACTCAGGGTTTATCAGGAAATATCTAGGAGGGAAAAAAAATTCACAGACTGACAGGTTGAACTGTGAGTGAGAGAGAAAAGTCAGAAACAAATGCAAGGAGTGAGCAAAGAGAAAAATAGAGAGAGGAAGCAATGATAGAAACAAGGGAAGAAAGATGAATGCTACGAAGAGAGAAAAACAGAATGAGAGAAAGACTGAGATACATTTTGGCAGATGAATGGGGAGTGAGTGAGAGGAGAGAGAGGGGTGAGAAATGAACATTTAGGTTTTGGAAGAGAAAGGAAAAGGTGAGAGAAAGGAGAGGAATAAAAAAATTAAAAAAAAGATGACGTGAGAGATATAGACAAGAAAAGGCAAAAAATAGAGCAGAAGGGAAAAGGTGAGAATAAGAGGATAAAAAGAGGAGAAGGTGGTAAAAGATGTGAATAAAGAAGAGTGGGAGAGGGTGGTGAGAGAGGAGTAAAGAAGGAGAAAGGGAGAAATACAGATAGGGAGTGGGAATACCGAGGGACAGAGAAAGAAATAAGATGGTATAGAAAAAAAAATAGTGTGAGAGAAGACTACAAAAGTAAAATGGTAGTGAGAGATGGGGTGAAAGAGAGATCCACATAGGATATGAAGGATAGAGAAAGGACAGAATGAGAGAGTAATGAGGAGAGAAGATTAAAACGGAGAATGAGAGTGAGATAGATAGGAGAATGAGAGTAGAGAAAGGAAGATGTGAGAACGAGAGGAAGAAGGGAGAAGAGAGCGGCCGACTGAGCTTCACATGGGTTGTGGATGGCTTCAGGACGGTGGGGAGCGTGGTGAGTGATGTGGGGGTATAGACAGGAAGGAAGTGAAGAGTGTAAGGAGGGAAGGAACACAAGCGATGATAAAGACCTCGTCCCTCTTCCAGCATGTCTCCGGCTGCTTGTACGGCTTTATACTGCTTCTCTCTCTTTCTCTCTCTCTCTCTCTTCCCCTTCCTCTCCCTCCCCCTCCTCATCCTCCTCTTTGCTTGCTTCCTCTCTTATTGGCGTAGAAGTTAAAGAGCATGGCTAACCAGCTGGAGCCCAGAACAATCAAACCTCAAGCAGCAACATCAGGGGCTCCCCCCCCCCCCCCCCCTCCTCCTCTCCCTTCAGCCAAAAAATAAAATAAAAAATCTACTCACGACTTCTCATTTCTGTATTTATTTCGTCTTGTAGTTCTTTCGTTCATATTTATCCATTCTCTCTCACACTCTCCCTTTTTTGTCTCAGTCTTTTGACAAGGACAAGAACAAACAGCGTGAGTGTGAGAGAGCTCTCACTGTCGTAAATGGTGTGTGTCGCTCATGCTGCAATTTTATCCTTTAGTTTTTAGAAGAGGGATAGGTTTCTCTCTCTCTCTCTCTCTCTCTCTCTCAGCCCCACATTCATTGTGCTCCTTGGTGAAACTAGTCTAATGGACTCCTCATTATTCCTAGGGGAGAAGGGTGTAAAGAAGTGTGTTTTTTTTTTGTTTTGTTTTTTTTTTAACTCCCTTCCTAATTAGGAGAAGGACCCTGAACTTGATGCATAGAGCACAAAGTTGGGATCAGCATGTGTGCCTCTTCTTTATCAGCATCGGTCTCTCTCTCTCTCTCTCTCTTTCTCTCTCACACACACTCTCTCTCTCACACCCTGGATTCTTCTGTCAGAGAAGTGAGGCCACTCTTACTAAATTGACTGAGCAAGAAAGTGTGAAGTGTGTTTGATATTTACATTAACACACACATACACACACACACACACACACACACACACACACACACACAGAAAAGCACACCCTGCCCTCACATTCTTTACTCTAACTCGTCACTAGATTTGGACTTCTGTCTGTCTCATACTATCTCACAATTTCTCTCTCCCTTATCTTTCTCTTAGTCTCTCATCTTTCTTTTTCTCTATCTCTCACACCCTATTTTTCTTTTACTGTCACTTTTTCTTTTCTCTACATTTTACAGTTTGCTTTCAGTCTCTTTCTAACCCCTATTTTTACCCTCTCTGTTAATTCTTGCTCTCACTCCCTTTAGCTTCTCCCTGCCATTTTATTTATTGCATATTTCCTCTCTTCCTGCTCTCGTTTATTTGTTAATGTATTGCTGTGTATTTAGGTGAGATTGTATTTGCTTGGACATATGTAGAATACAGCATAGTCGGTTAGAGCATTTAAACATTTATTAATAAGTCTCAGTTATATTGGAGAAACAATGTTAATTATTATTAAAATAATCAAGTCTCTCTCTCTCTCTCTCTCTCTCTCTCAGCCCTGAAGGATGCTCGCTTTCAGCTGGTTAACTTCTCAGACAACGAGCTGCGCGTGGCTCTGTCTAACGTGTCTCTGTCAGACGAGGGGAGATATGTGTGTCAGCTCTACACTGACCCTCCACAGGAAGCCTACGCCGACATCACTGTGCTGAGTGAGAACCACACACACACACACACACATAAAACGTACTGTGCCCATTACCAGAGTCATACAGGGTCAGAATGTCATACATATGTCATACAGGGTCAGAAACCACATAATGTAGTCTATCCACATTACATAACAACTGTATTTGAGGTGAGTGAGTGAGAAATGGTATGTAATGTGATCCACTGCAAAATTATAAAGGCAAACTATGGATGTCCTGCTCTTAAGATACATTTAAAAGAAAATATATTTGGCAAAGTCATCATTGATGTCCAATCAGTGGAGGTTGGGGGGGGGGGTGTTGTGATCACAAGTATTATGTGTCTCAGACAATGATTGTTTAGTCAGTACTTTTTTTTTAATACCTCACTTATCCTCATGCCACTAGATGCTAATTGCTTCTACGACTACATTTTTAGCAGAGACTACAAATATTAAAAAAGTAAAGTAAAGATATCTCCAAATAATAAATCCCTATTTCTTTAAAGGCTTAGATTAAACTGAACACCTCACCTTCATTCGCTACAACCAGATCTATAAATATCGCATTACTCTTCATACCTATCTGTACGTACCCCTCCACCACATGACTGCAGCTCCATAGTCCCAGGATTGGTTCCTTAGGTTTAGATGTTATAAACACTGTCTGAATTCCTCCGTTTAAAATGGTGTGAGTAGAAAAGTAGTAAACGATCATGTTGCCAAGGATTTTCTTTTAAACAAACACACAATAAACAGTGAGGATCCTTTACTTTGCAAAACTGCTGTATAAAAGACTTCTCAAGGTCAGGTGTTATTTCAAATGACATCATGACTGTGATGATTCACGACCAAATAAAACACCTGCTCTTCTCTTCTGATGCTGAAGTAAGTCAATGTTAACTGCATTGACGTGGGTGTGGTAGGAACCCCAAGAGAACAGAAGTAAGCCCAGAGCCCCAGAATAGCTGAATTCATTCTCTCTCTCTCTCTCTCTCTCGCTCTCTTTCTATCTCTCTCTCTCTCGCTCTCTCTCTCTCGCTCTCTCTGTCGCTTACACACACACACACACGTTGACGAAATTAGAAGCATTAGTCTCCGTGCTCTGAAGGTGTCCTTTTCTGTTCTTTGTAATGAACAGAGGTTCAGGATTTTCAATAATGCAGCAGCTGATGTGCTTCATGAGCTGATGTAGCTAAAGAAAAAACAACAGATACATTTGAACAGGAGGCCTCTGATGAAGAGCTTTTCAGATCGTTTCAGCATTTTAAGCGGACTCCTGAGACACCAAGTCATATTTATTTATTTATTTTATTTATTTATGCGCTTATGTGAACGTGTCAAATGGGCTGAGGCCCATTTAACCAGACCCAAAGGCAAGCTGAACTCAGACCACATGTTGAGGTGGTCTCATATGGTAGGCTCCATATGGTTCATTTTCTGTTCCGGTTGATTCATGTACCATGGAAAAAAGTGGCCCTAGTTAGCTTTGCACTTTGCATTATGATTAAAGAACCTCTGTGCTTCCCATAAATACACAGCCAAGCCTTGTAGCACTAAGCTGATAAAAGCAACATGCTCAAGATAAAGACAACAATGCGTTTGTGTGAACTTCCAATAGGAAAGAAGCACACATATTAAAGCAATAAGTTATTAATGAGCAGCGAAGTGGGTGGAATGACCCTCTTTCTCCCACCTCTCAGAAAAATGCCATCCAATGCAAGTGTTTGTAAGTTGACATAACCGAACTTGATTAGTATTCTCCTCCAAGCATGTTGAGCTGTCCAATTGGTTTGTTTTACTAACAGTTGAAAACAATGCACTGCACCTCTCTGGCATCCTGTGATTGACAGAGTCCTAGCTCAGCAGTGACTACACTGGGGAAAAATGGAGGGAAAATACAGACTAAACTGGATTTTGTTTATTTTAAAATAACTGTCTGTGAAACCAGCCAAAACCTTGCTGGAGTCATTCTGCTACGTCATTACTGCAGCAGCTCTCTTAGCTGACACACAAACACACACTCTTTGGAGGGGCTGCTGAAAGCCCTCTACAATCTCCACAAACACTTCACCTGTCACATCCTATGAGGACTCAGCTGCGAGGCCTGGTGGAGCCCTTCAGAGCAATTACGTCTCGTGTGTAGAAGTGTGTATGTTTGTGGAAATTCGAGTTTTGGTATTTTGCTTTTTTTTTTTTTTTTAAACCCAGTTTGGAGAAACTCGTAGGTACTTAAAGGTAATTATTGCAAAGTGTTTGTGGGCTTTGAACAGAAGAGTGTGTGGCTGTGTGCCGATAGTTAGCTGGCTTCAGCTCCAGAGCTGTGTAGGCCCAGGCTAATGCAGCCTGCCTGAACACCATCCTGCTGTTCCACACCAGAGATCCTGCTGTTCCACACCACAGAGAGAGAGAGAGAACAAACCTGCTGTTGAAGGCTTTAAGAGTCCAGCAAATGAAATTAAAGACATTATTCCAATAATTACAAGCGTCCTAGAAAGAGGCTGTTAAATATAATTAAGTGTCCGGTGTTCCCACAGGATGGACTTACCTTCAGTCTGTGCTAAGGTACTTTATATTTAGCTTTTACTACACATGTCAAAATCCTTGTTACAACAAAGCCGTGCAGCTCCATTATTTTTATTTATTTATTTATTTATTTTTAATTAAAATAATTAATAAATGGCGGGTGCAATTTAAATGGTTAAAATGAGATAAAAAGCCTGTTTAAATTGCATTAAACGTTTTAAGTGTAATGATGGTACAAAAAAAGCAAGACAATCTCAAAATCAAAAGCTGATAATGGATAATATAGACAGATTTTTGGTGGCAAAAAAAGTAACTTGCAAATTTCCTTTACCCTGAAGTTCAAAACAGGGCCAGTGTAATCTACAACATTCTTGTTGATGAACTCATTAGAAGGATTTGGGGTCATTGCGCATATGCTTATATACTTATCCAGTTCGAATCGATCAGTCAGATATTCTGTAAATTACATTACCAGACCTCCTCTGGTAAAACTAATCCAGCTCAACCAGGGCTTAAGCCTATTAGAATAATTTAAAGTCACTGTAAATCCATACACTTCAAAGTTACAAGGGACTCCACTGGATAAATGGAATATATACATATGTACTGCATATTTCAAGAGTGGAAAATAACATGTTTTACTGTTTGTTTACAGCAAATAAAAACTCTCTGACCATCAGTATGTGGAATCTAGGATTTTTTATTTCAATCAGATTAAAGCAAGTGATTATTTCCAAACTTCAGTACTAGCATCACAATCAATTTTTTCTCCTGTAAAACTTTTAACAGAGACATTTTTTTCTCTTAAGGTGGCAACAATATGAAACTAGTAACGCTAATACAGATTATCACATTTTTTATATATTATTATTCAACACATAGTGATAGCAAAACTATTTTACAGATACCACATTTGTATTTGTAAGTGAAATATATATTTTTTTGGATGTGAGTGGAATGACAGATATGAATACTTTAACCTGCTGATATAAATAATTTGAAAGATAATTCAGTTCAGTATGTACCCATGTATTTAATTATATAGTTATGTAATCACATTTCAGTAATTATGCAAGTTAACTATTATTGACCTCTGTTTGTACACGTGTATTTGTCATAACATAACATATATTTGACCCATATTTTATAAGATCATATATTACCCAATAATCTGGACGCAGAAGTGAATACTAATTATAACCACACAGCATACTGACTTATGAGTCACAGGTTTCACTGGAAATAACTCATTTATTATTCATCAAAACAAATGAAATTCTTTCAAAATTGCATGTTCTCAATGGTTAATCAATACCATGTTGTGCTATTAATAAAGAGGAGGTATTTATTCTGTGAGTAATTGCTGTGCATACAGACTCTAATCCAAATGTAAATGCAATTCATTGTGTGACTAACTATATAATGAATGATGTAATTATGTACTCCCATTTAAATAATTATGCAACCTAAATACAGAGTGAAACAATAACTCCAGACTAAAACGGGTTAATTGTGAACATCCCAGAAAGAGCTGGTTAACTCTAATTGATCTCCAGATGTACACATGCACTATAATTACCTTGAATCTATGCCAGAACATACATTATAGTTACCCTGTTTGCTTTGCTTGTTTATGCTAACCGAACAATGCTGGAACTGATGGAAATTATCACACACAGTAAACCGGGATTGGGTTCTACTGAAGCAGGTTTTATAAAAAGTGCTTGTTTAGCTTTGCGCTTGTGTGTATGGTCTAATGCACTGGTTCACACAGTATCTTTTACAATGAGCAAAACTATGATTTCACCAAATCTCATCTATTGTGGTAAGACATTTTAGCAGTAATGTGTGTTACATATACACAAGACAGCTTTTTGTCACTGAATGCACTGTGATAGATTCCTGAACTTCACATTCAGTAAGCATATAACTATTTGGTTTAACTAACAGGAGTAAACAAATTACCACCCTCATACTCAGTGGCCATTTTATTAGAAATGCCTACCATGTAGTTGCTCTTTGTAGATTTAAAATTAATCTCTGTAGTTCATCTGCTCTGCCCATCTTTGAACAGAAAGCTACTGTTATAAGATGGAACACCATTGGCCTGATTCAGTTTCAAACACAGCTGCATTGCTCAGCTATTTGAACCCTGTGTACACTTGCTGTCCCAAACCTGCAGGGTTTGTACATTTTGAAGGTGTATAGTTAGAGTCTATAGCTGACACTTTTCCATTCAGTATTTGCCTGAGTCATCATCTAACTTCTCATTAGTGCTCAGCTGAAGGCTGGATATATTTGGCTTGTGTCTATTCTTAACTCAGCAATGATATTCAGATTCCAGCGATATGGGCCACCAAATAATATCTGCTCAGGAGTGATCATAAGGTGGTCTCTTAGGGAAGGCAGGGCTGACATACTCTGCAGAAACAAATGGGCCTGTATAGTAAACTTGTGGTAGGAATATGACAAAATAAGATGAATTTAATGGTGTTTCTAATAAATTGGAAACTCTTTGCATAACTCGGTAGCAATGTCTGTTTTGATGGTTCTCGCTGTAAAATTCGGCTGTCTCTGTGTGCCCCTCGCAGTACCACCAGGCAACCCAATAATCGAGTCCCGCGAAGACATAGTGAGTGAGGGCAATGAGACAGAGATAACCTGCACGGCCATGGGCAGCAAACCTGCCGCCACCATCAGATGGATGAAGGGAGACAAAGAGCTACAAGGTGGGTTATGACACTCACATCCTGAACACGAAACACATTGCCCCTGCCTGCCCCAGTGGTCTCCCTCTGCCCTCAAGGTCCTGTTCTTCTACTGAATGTTTTTTTGTTGTTGTTGTTGATGGTTTTTGTTTTTTCCATTTTTATAACTCCCTTTTCGGAAAGTTTTATTAGAACTATTACATTTATCGTATTATCATAAACAGTACATTAGCAATACATAACATTTACATAACTATAACAAACAAGAACATTGTCATTAATGTGTAACAAATATATAGTTAAAACTAATGCATCAATAAATATTACTTTACTTTACGGAAATAGTAAGTAAACGAACAGACTGTTATTAAACACACAGCAAGCCTGCTCAAAAAGTAATTATGAACTTATGAAGTATTAATGAATCTTTTTGCTCTTAAATATAAGGCAGTGTTAATAAGGCTACAAGGCACCTACATAAGCTTGTCATCATGACTGGCCAAAGGCCTTATGCAGATGTCAAGTGGCCGTATGAAGACAGGCTCTACAGCAAATTAATTACCAAATATGTTAGAGTATATTTTTTATAAATCCATGCAGAATTTTGTGTAATGTCATTATTTTCCACCGTTTTAGGGCCAGTCATATACAGTACTGTGCAGAAGTCTTAGGCACCTAAGATAATTATATACATTGAAACTAATGTCTTCTCACTAAGCGTGGTGCTTGTATAAAGTTACATATAATCCGAGTTATATATAACCAAAAAAATAATATAAAACAAAAAAGAATTAAAAGATCTTTTTTTTGCTATAAAGGAGTAGGTTTGAGTGAGTTTGAAGAACAATGTTTTGTACAGATTCTCCTTGATCGCATTAATTTGTTAAATCAACAGCACATATTTTTTAAAATCATTGCTTATTAACCTGTAAAACTAGGTATTGGATGATAATCTCAAATAATACAGACTGCCACTAGGAGAGATTTGGAAAAAGTTAAACCAACACATTCACACACAGAATATCACACTTACTGGAATAATGTTATTTAGCTTTATTCTAATGTTGGGCGTTATTTGTTGTTTGCTTGTTTTTTTAGCAAATAATACTGCTTTGATAAATAGCTTTTTAAATCTTATAATCTCTGGTGCCTAAACCTTTTGCACAGTACTGTATGTAAATTGTCCAGTGATTATTGGGTGAGCAATAATGAATTTAGTAAGGTTATTTATTTATTTTATATTCATACAGTTTGCTTAGTGTTGTAATTGGTCCATAAATGAATATGTTTGCCAATGTATTTGCATACTTATTATGAAGCATGCACTAGACATCACTGCCTAGATTTACTTCAGTCCTTAGTTTGTCTCCTACTCATTACATCATAAACCTGTTACTTATGAATTAATGGATTTAATGAATATTTCAGTATGGTTATGCAATTATAATGGAGTGTTCATGTGTTGTTTGTGAATATGCCATGAATGTTTGCTCTGCACACAGTTACTGCAGAGCACTACCCTGTTTTCTCATATTGCCAGAATTTTGTATATAACATTTAATGTTTCATAACAATAGGACACTCATTGTTTCATGTACAGTTCCAGTCAAACGTTTGCGCACACTGTTAAATGTATTTCAGTCATTTCAATCCAAAGGTAAGCTGTGTCCTTAAAAAGAAATAGAGGTTTTTTTTTTGTTTTCTTTTGGAGCAGACCAACATCATTTTCCCCAAAATAGTGCAGTAGTTTGAGTTTGTATGGTGTATAAAGTGTGTGCTACTTGCTGAACACAACTCTAAATCCCTCCATCTTTTATTTGGAGACCTCCTCCTGACTGATTGATCGCCATAGTGTAACATCAATGCCCACTGCACTACATGGAGCCTCTAGTGGTGCTGAGATATTCACAGACTTCTTTTTAAGCACATTTTTAACAGCGTGTTTCACTGTAGTTTGATTTCGTTTAGTATCGGCTGGCTTCGTACTCAAAATTCTTGAAATGTCAATTCAAGTTTTCTTTGTTACATACTTCAATATAACTTGTATACAATGGATCCAAATGTCATGCCACAGGCACATGGCCCATGCCACTAAGGCACGGTGGCTTAGTGGTTAGCACGTTCGCCTCCCAGCGCTGGGATCTTGGGTTCAAGTCCCATCTGGGTGGAGTTTCCATGTTCTCCCCGTGTCTGCGGGGGTTTCCTCCCACAGTCCAAAAACATGGAGGGTAGGTGAATTGGCTTCTGTCTAATAACTGTCCTGGTTTGTGAGTGAATGAGTGTGTATGTGAATGAATGTCTGTATGTGTGAGTGAATGAGTGTGAGCCCAGATATGGATTGGCACTCTGTCCTGGGTGAAACCCTAGTGCCCGATATAGTCCTCCAGGTGGACGGTTGTTCCTGGTCGAGAGTACGTGTACTCTGTGCGCGTTTGGCTGCCGCTTCTCACCAGTGTGTGTGTGGATTGAGTGTTCTGAGCAGTGTGGATTGTAAAGCGTCCTTGGGTGTCTAGAAAGGCGCTATATAAGTGTAAAGATACATACATACATACTTAGTTGTTTCTTTATTTAAGAAACGTGTAGCTTAAACAATATATGTGCCAATCAAGATGAAGGCACAGTACATATACAAAGGACAAAAAAAATAAAAAAACTTGTATACAGACTACACAAGACAACAAAACAATATACAGCTGGACACCAAAGCAGCGTATTCTGTATGTCCAAATGTTTGTAGACAGTGTTTATAATGACTGAATTTACCTACTGTACCTCCGGTGGTCACAGATGTTCCGTTTTGTGTTCACAGCTTGTCCATCATAGACAAGCTTAGATTTAAATGAGGCATTTGCTGCATGAGCCTCATAGGCTGTGGAGCTGTAGAACTATTTTCTGGAGAAGTAGAGCTCCATTCAGAACATTTTGGGCTTAGCTGGAATGTATTTGTGACTCAAAACATATCAACTTATATCAGCATCTTACTACCTTCAAGTTTTCATAGATGAATACCATCAAACCCACAGAGAGCTGTTCCAGCATCTACAGGGGTTGGACAATGAAACTGAAACACCATTTAGTGTGGGAGGTTTCATGGCTAAATTGAACCAGCTTGGTGGCCAATCTTCATTAACTGCACATTGCACCAGGAGGAGCAGAGTGTGAAGGTTCAATTAGTAGAGGGTAAGAGCACAGTTTTGCTCAAAATATTGCAATGCACACAACATTATGGGTGACATACCAGAGTTCAAAACAGGATAAATTGTTGGTGCATGTCTTGCTGGCGCATCTGTGACCAAGACAGCAAGTCTTTGTGATGTATCAAGAGCCACGGTATCCAGGGTAATGTCAGCATACCACCAAGAAGGACAAAACACATCCAACAGGATTAACTGTGGACGCAAGAGGAAGCTGTCTGAAAGGGATGTTCGGGTGCTAACCCGGATTGTATCCAAAAAACATAAAACCACGGCTGCCCAAATCACGGCAGAATTAAATGTGCACCTCAACTCTCCTGTTTCCACCAGAACTGTCTGGGAGCTCCACAGGGTCAATATACACGGCCAGGCTGCTATAGCCAAACCTTTGGTCACTCATGCCAATGCCAAACATTGGTTTCAATGGTGCAAGGAGTGCAGATCTTGGGCTGTGGACAGTGTGAAACCGGTATTGTTCTCTGATGAGTCCACCTTTACTGTTTCTTTACTGTACATCCGGGAGAGTTACAGTGTGGAGAAGCCCCAAAGAGCATACCACCCAGACTGTTGCATGCCCAGAGTGAAGCAAGGGGGTGGATCAGTGATGGTTTGGGCTGCCATATCATGGCATTCCCTTTGCTCAATATTTGTGCTAGATGGCTGCGTCACTGCCAAGGACTACCGAACCATTCTGGAGGACCATGTGCATCTAATGGTTCAAACATTGTATCCTGAAGGTGGTGCCGTGTATCAGGATGACAATGCACCAATACACACAGCAAGACTGATGAAAGATTGGTTTGATGAACATGAAAGTGAAGTTGAACATCGCCCATGACCTTCACAGTCACCAGATCTAAATATTATTGAGCCACTTTGGGGTGTTTTGGAGGAGCGAGTCAGGAAATGTTTTCCCCCACCAGCATCACGTAGTGACCTGGCCACTATCCTGCAAGAAGGATGGCTTAAAATCCCTCTGACCACTGTGCAGGACTTGTATATGTCATTCCCAAGACGAATTGACGCTGTATTGGCCGCAAAAGGAGGCCCTACACCATACTAATAAATTATCGTGGTCTAAAACCAGGTGTTTCAGTTTCATTGTCCAACCCCTGTAGTTTAAAGAGAGACAAACTTCCTGTGTACACTGTGAAATAGTAGATAAGCAGGTGTCCACACATTTTTAAGGCAAACATTTGTCCGTATTTATTGGAAATGTGTGTTGAAGACAAGTATAAATATTGAAGCTGAGGCCAAAACCAAAATTTAAATATAACCCCATCCCAAGAACCTCAAGAAACAATTAGTTTTTAGCTGCCAACAAGTGTAGAGCATATGCAGAGCTTCTTCAGGCCTGTTGGAAAAGCATCCCAGGTGGCTCCTCATGTAGCTACTTGAGAGAATGCCAAGAATGTGCAAAGATGAGCCACTCAAGGCATAGAGTGGTTACTTCGAAGAATTGGAAATATGAGGTTTAGTCTGTTGAACAGTTTTCCACTCATTTTGTAATTATGTGTGTTTTATTTAATAGCTGAGCTTGATAAAGGTCTTGCAGCTGTATATCAGCTGTATATCTCTACATGAGACTATATTGTAATGTACTGTAAAATCTAAGAAATAGTGTAGTGTGAAAATTGTGCGCAAATGTAAGAATAACCCAAAACCCTTCATGGCTTGGCAGCTCCACGTCTTTTAACTGGTGCTGTAGGATTTGGCTGCTCTATTGAGAGACTCGCTGTTCACTGTTGAACAGCTCCTCATCTGAAAGGTCCTTGCAGCGCTTGCAGCTCAGTGCAGGAGAGCCGCTGAGACAGAATGAAAGACAGCACTGAGACACCGGGCTGTCTAGACAAGAACACATTACCTGTTACAGAGCAGTGGAGCTATTGAACAGAACAGAACCACAACCAGGCACTGATCCATGACCCACACGTGAATTTGCACTGTACAGGACTGGTGTAAATTTATGACAGAAAAGAAAGTCTGTATTTTTTATGTCTGTAAATGTGCCAAAGTTAAATTATTTGGCCCATATCTCAATATTATTAATAAGTAATTTAGCCACACAATGCACACACCAGTTTCACAGTATATTAGAAGTAAAAGCACTCCAGTGTAGGTGTAGATATGGTAAACCACGAGATTCTTAGCAAATATATGAAGAGCTTATGTTGTTCTTAGTTGTATATGTGAAATTAATTTTGGCCGCATTTTTTAAATGATAATTTTAAAGTGTCATCAAAGACCTACTTTTACTTTTAAGATTGTTCTAACACACAATATTCTTTTTTTCTGGCATTGATCTGAGTGACGCAGCCATTAAAATGTTGATATTGTCATCATGGTTAACAAATAGAGAGGATAATTTGGAGGTAGGCTAGTCCTCCCTATCTACCTGTGTCCCTACACATTACTAGGCAACACAGCTGATGGAGCAGTTAGCCCTCTCCTCTAAGCATGTTAAGTGTTCCAGTAACATTGTGTTAATGGCAGGTTGAAAAAATGTGGTGGAATCACTTAAATGAAGAATGCTCTATCCAGTGGTTTCTTTTTTCTTTCTTTTTTAATGTATAAATATATACTTATATACACTTTTCTAGATATCCAGGGAATTTTTACAGCCAAGACTACACTGGACACCATTCCATTCACCATTTAATACACACACACACACACACTGACAAAAAGCAGCAGCCAAACGTAGCGTACACAATGTACTTTCAACCGGGAAGATAGCTGCTGGAACGTTTTCCCCTTGAAAGTAATTCCACTGAACGATTCTCCCATTGTATTATGTTGTCATATTAGAGCTGTAGGGGTCACACAAACTAAGGTTAACTGAACCTGAATCAGTGATATACACTCTTAAAACAAATGTACACATATTGGAACTGTTTTCAAGGGGAAAACATCCCAGCAGCTGTCTGTAATATCTGCCATGGTATTATATAAATATACACCACACTATATAATTTATTAAAATGAATGATTCAGTAAAAAATCTAATATTTAGAATTCCCACTTACCCTAGATATAACTAGTCAGCCTCAATATGTAAGGAGCCTTTAATTTAAAGTTGAATCTGTCAGTTGTGTTCTATATCTTGGCAGAGTATGAACAAAATCACCTCTGGACTAGGGAGGCTTATCTAAAAACATTGCTGTTAATGTGGAGGAATATAATTTAAGACCCTCTAATTTACAACCGAATTTTTGAATACCAGGTGATTTTTTTTACTTTGAATTTTTACAGTTCAATTTTAATAAAGTGAACAAAGGCATGTTTACAGAAACTATCACACATGGTGGCTTGTTGTCACACATGGAGGCATGTTCACCTCCCAGCACTGGGTTCAAGTCTCATTGGGTGGAGTTTCCATGTTCTCCCTGTGTCTGCATGGGTCTCCTCCAGGGTCTCCGGTATATATAATATATCCTTGGCTATCTAGAAAACTGTATGTAAGTGTAATCATAAATTAAAATTAAAATGAAATAAAATAAATAACAAAAGCACAGGATAATGCATACACACTTTAAGAAAAGGATAAAATTGGAGAAAATAATGTGCAACATTTTACTACTGTAGGTGTTCTGACTACATAATACCTACATATGTCTTTCCTGACACCTGACACATAACCATCTATAAAGGATCAAATTTAGTAAGTCTTATCAGACCTGTAACATATCAGAATACACCTTTATAGACCCACCCTTCAGTAAGGTGTTAACATTATTAGAAAAGTAATATAATGGTATCAGTTGCAGTTGTGTAGGTTACGTTTACTGTCCTTAAAAATAGGTGTGTTCTCCCCGTGTCCGCATGTGTTTCCTCCGGGTGCACCGGTTTCCTCCCACAGTCCAAAAACACACGTAGGTAGGTGGATTGGTGACTCAAAAGTGTCAGTAGGTGTGAGTGTGTGAGTGAATGTGTGTGTGTGTTGCCCTGTGAAGGACTGGCGCCCCCTCCAGGGTGTATTCCTGCCTTGCGCCCAATGATTCCAGGTAGGCTCTGGACCCACCGCGACCCTGAACTGGATAAGCACTTACAGATTTGTAGTCAGTTTTCTAAATTTATGTTCAGATTTTAGTTTTGTAATTGCTTTTATTGTCTATTTATATGTGTGTTTATTTATTGTGTTCTTGCTCTTTAGTTGTCTCTGCCACCCATTATTTGGATTCTTGCTCAATAAAACAATCCCACTGATATGTTACAGTTACAGAAAACGCTTCTTTAATCTAATGTTCCCTACCTGATCTTTTTCTCCTGTAGTGGTTTAACACAGTGGCCAGTCTGACAGCAGTCACAATGTACATTCTCCTCAGAGAGATGGACACTGGTGTATGGATATTCTGCACTCGTTTGGAGAAATGAATTGATGGATGTGGAGGGGGGGTGGAACTGAGTGAATGAAATAATGGAGTATAGAAGAGACTCGAACAGACCAGCACTGGCACACAGTGCTTGGAAATTGCTTTTGGCCCCAGCGCCTTGCGGATTTATTTTTAATTAAATGTCCTCATCATTCAGCCTAATTACCTTTAGGATAATCGGGCTTTTTTAAATATCATTTAAAGGTTACACCCATCCAGCCCTAGAATGTAAACTCAGCTGCCCCTTCACGCAAAGCCCTGGACTCTTACATTCTCTCTCTCTCTCTCTCTCTCTCTCTCTCTCTCTCTCTCTCTCTCTCTCTCTCACACACACACACACATACTCAGACTATCTCTCTTGTTTTGTGCTGCTTTTCTTTTATTATATTTCTCTTTTACACTGGGCCTCAGCACTGATACCCCAGCGCCAGTAAGACAAGTTTAAATGAAAGTCAAGGAACAATGGAGTTAAAAGCGTCCAAGTTCTTAATCTCCTCCTGCCAGACATGAGACAGAGCTGGTGGGGGATGTAGGGGGTGATGGCCAGCAGGGGCCCAGTCCGTCTTCAGCCCAGTGTCTACACAAATATAACCTACCATTTCAATTAGCCTACCTCTGCTAAATAACTCAAGTGGTGGGAGGAAATGCTCCTTTTTTTTTTTTTGCAAAGACATGGCATTCAGGAAAAGTTTCCTGAGCAGCCCAAGTTCACCTCCAAATGCTCAGCTCTTTCCCACTAACGAGGCCAAATTACAATGGAACATGGGAAAGGATGGAAGATGAAGGGAGTGCTGGAAGAGAGAGAGAGAGAGAGAGAGAGAGAGAGCAGGATCTGAGCAGGTTAAGTGCTGAAATCAATAGGGGCGGGATTTCCTTTGATGTTCAGCCCTACTGTAGCAGCCCTAATCAGAGCTTGCTTTTTTTTTGCATTTCAAAAAACACAGCGATGTTATTGAGATGAAGCAAAGTGTGAATGACAGTGATTGACCTGTGATTATCCTTCTATCCTCTGTGATTGGGCCATTGTGGAAGGGTTGACGTCGCAATGAGAAAAACACCAGCTCTATTAGGGCACTCCTCAAGCACCAGCACTGATCACAATCTGGGACATTTCTTCCTTGCTCTGATTATCTTTTATTTCATTTAGGAATGATGCGTGCAGTTAGACTGAGCTGCAATGTAAGGCTAAAGTCTGAAGAGAACAGTTTAAAAGTGCTGCAGTGTTCAGTGTTGTTATTATGATGTGAAATTCTAGTCATTAATAGTGTACTGATGTGGATTATGGGTTAATGTACTGATGCAGATTAATGGTCAGTGTGTTATCAGCGATGTGCACAAAAGCTGCACAAACCTGACAGCAGTTGAATTAGCCCAACCTGTAGCTCTCATTATGTTCTGGGTTGTGTGTTGTCTTTTGTGTATTGTCTGGGTGTTGTGGGTTGTGTGTTGTCTGTGTGTTGCCTGTGTGTTGTTTGTGAGTGGTCTGTGTGTTCTGGGTTGTGAGTGGTCTGTGTGTTCTGGGTTGTGAGTGGTCTGTGTGTTCTGGGTTGTGTGTTGTCTGTGTGTTCTGGGTTGTGAGTGGTCTGTGTGTTCTGGGTTGTGTGTTGTCTGTGTGTTCTGGGTTGTGAGTGGTCTGTGTGTTCTGGGTTGTGTGTTGTCTGTGTGTTGTTTGTGAGTGGTCTGTGTGTTCCGGGTTGTGAGTGGTCTGTGTGTTCTGGGTTGTGTGTTGTCTGTGTGTTCTGGGTTGTGAGTGGTCTGTGTGTTCTGGGTTGTGTGTTGTCTGTGTGTTCTGGGTTGTGAGTGGTCTGTGTGTTCTGGGTTGTGTGTTGTCTGTGTGTTGTTTGTGTGTGGTCTGTGTGTTCTGGGTTGTGTGTTGTTTGTGTGTGGTCTGTCTGTTCTGGGTTGTGTGTGGTCTGTGTGTTCTGGGTTGTGTGTTGTCTGTGTGTTGTTTGTGTGTGGTCTGTGTGTTCTGTTTTGTGTGTTGTTTGTGTGTGGTCTGTGTGTTCTGCTTTGTGTGTTGTTTGTGTGTGGTCTGTGTGTTCTGCTTTGTGTGTTGTTTGTGTCTGGTCTGTGTGTTCTGCTTTGTGTGTTGTTTGTGTCTGGTCTGTGTGTTCTGCTTTGTGTGTTGTTTGTGTCTGGTCTGTGTGTTCTGCTTTGTGTGTTGTTTGTGTGTGGTCTGTGTGTTCTGCTTTGTGTGTTGTTTGTGTCTGGTCTGTGTGTTCTGCTTTGTGTGTTGTTTGTGTGTGGTCTGTGTGTTCTGCTTTGTGTGTTGTTTGTGTGTGGTCTGTGTGTTCTGGGTTGTGAGTGGTCTGTGTGTTCTGGGTTGTGAGTGGTCTATGTGTTCTGGGTTGTGAGTGGTCTGTGTGTTCTGGGTTGTGAGTGGTCTGTGTGTTCTGGGTTGTGAGTGGTCTGTGTGTTCTGGGTTGTGAGTGGTCTGTGTGTTCTGGGTTGTGAGTGGTCTGTGTGTTCTGGGTTGTGAGTGGTCTATGTGTTCTGGGTTGTGAGTGGTCTGTGTGTTCTGGGTTGTGAGTGGTCTCTGTGTTCTGGGTTGTGAGTGGTCTGTGTGTTCTGGGTTGTGTGTTGTTTGTGTGTGGTCTGTGTGTTCTGCTTTGTGTGTTGTTTGTGTCTGGTCTGTGTGTTCTGCTTTGTGTGTTGTTTGTGTGTGGTCTGTGTGTTCTGCTTTGTGTGTTGTTTGTGTCTGGTCTGTGTGTTCTGCTTTGTGTGTTGTTTGTGTGTGGTCTGTGTGTTCTGCTTTGTGTGTTGTTTGTGTGTGGTCTGTGTGTTCTGGGTTGTGAGTGGTCTGTGTGTTCTGGGTTGTGAGTGGTCTATGTGTTCTGGGTTGTGAGTGGTCTGTGTGTTCTGGGTTGTGAGTGGTCTGTGTGTTCTGGGTTGTGAGTGGTCTGTGTGTTCTGGGTTGTGAGTGGTCTATGTGTTCTGGGTTGTGAGTGGTCTGTGTGTTCTGGGTTGTGAGTGGTCTCTGTGTTCTGGGTTGTGAGTGGTCTGTGTGCTCTGGGTTGTGTGTTGTTTGTGTGTGGTCTGTGTGTTCTGCTTTGTGTGTTGTTTGTGTCTGGTCTGTGTGTTCTGCTTTGTGTGTTGTTTGTGTGTGGTCTGTGTGTTCTGCTTTGTGTGTTGTTTGTGTCTGGTCTGTGTGTTCTGCTTTGTGTGTTGTTTGTGTCTGGTCTGTGTGTTCTGCTTTGTGTGTTGTTTGTGTGTGGTCTGTGTGTTCTGCTTTGTGTGTTGTTTGTGTGTGGTCTGTGTGTTCTGCTTTGTGTGTTGTTTGTGTCTGGTCTGTGTGTTCTGCTTTGTGTGTTGTTTGTGTGTGGTCTGTGTGTTCTGCTTTGTGTGTTGTTTGTGTGTGGTCTGTGTGTTCTGGGTTGTGAGTGGTCTATGTGTTCTGGGTTGTGAGTGGTCTGTGTGTTCTGGGTTGTGAGTGGTCTGTGTGTTCTGGGTTGTGAGTGGTCTGTGTGTTCTGGGTTGTGAGTGGTCTGTGTGTTCTGGGTTGTGAGTGGTCTGTGTGTTCTGGGTTGTGAGTGGTCTGTGTGTTCTGGGTTGTGAGTGGTCTGTGTGTTCTGGGTTGTGAGTGGTCTGTGTGTTCTGGGTTGTGAGTGGTCTATGTGTTCTGGGTTGTGAGTGGTCTGTGTGTTCTGGGTTGTGAGTGGTCTGTGTGTTCTGGGTTGTGAGTGGTCTGTGTGTTCTGGGTTGTGAGTGGTCTGTGTGTTCTGGGTTGTGAGTGGTCTGTGTGTTCTGGGTTGTGAGTGGTCTATGTGTTCTGGGTTGTGAGTGGTCTGTGTGTTCTGGGTTGTGAGTGGTCTCTGTGTTCTGGGTTGTGAGTGGTCTGTGTGTTCTGGGTTGTGAGTGGTCTGTGTGCTCTGGGTTGTGTGTTGTCTGTTGTGGGCAGGTTCTGCAGGTCAGTCCACCCAGGCCATCATTTCATAAAGCACAGACTGTGAACCAATGAGTCCAGCTAACAGCTCCTGACAGCAAGCAATTTGGGTTGATTCAGCCCTGCTGACCGATGTGGAGGACATTCCTTCCTCAGCCGACTCCCAAGGTTGTGCTTCATGTCCCGCTGCAGCGGGCTATTAACTCTACACATGTTGTTGATGTGCTGAGTTACAGTGTGCTACGTATCCTTGAGACACATTTAGTGTCTGTGCAAACAGGCCATTTGCATTCTTTATGCTGTTGTTAACCTGGCTGAATGAACCTGGGAAGATTTCAGGTGATGCACTCTGCAAACTGCTGATTTTTCTCCATCAATAACCCTGAAGAAATGTACAGTTAATAAAGAGACCATGGAGGGGTCTGGGGGTCTGGTGATAGATAAACTCATAAATATATTCTGGTAACTTTGTGTCTTAAAAGAACTGATTGTTCCGCCTTAAATCATGCATCTTTTACATTCTGGTGTCAGTCCAGCTTAATTGGTATAACACTTACATTTTCACTCCAGTCCACCTTAAATGATGCACCATTTCCACCAAAGTCTGGCACTTCGGCATTTTATTTGCATATTCCATTCCATCTTATGGTACTGCCTTTACTTTCCAGCACCAAGGCATGATGTGGCAGTTTTATGTCTGTAGAAAAGACCTGAGTGTTAATCCACATGAACAGAGGTTATAAATCCCTTATCTATAATGTTCTTTTTAGAAACAGAGAAATAGTTCCTCTTGGTGACGCTGCTCTGCTGATCGCCACCAGAGAATGAGGGATACAAACAGTGATTAACTGTCTATTTAGGCCATGTTTATCTTTGTTATTTTCTGAGTTTTGTCTTTTATCCAAAACTGAAAGAGCCATTTTGGCATTTTTTTATGGTTTTCTCTCCCTCCCTGTTTTGTGTCTCAGGGAAGTCAACAGTGGAGGTCACATACGACAAGATGTACACTGTGACCAGCTCGTTACGGCTTACAGTCACAAAGGAAGATGATGGAGTTCCAGTGGTCTGCATTGTGGACCATCCAGCAGTCAAAGATTTCCAGGCCCAGAAATACCTAGAAGTACAATGTAAGTTGACTGGTCAAATGTGGTTTAGTTATGACCACTGTGAAGAGATTATGCACTGTCATATCATCACTGTCCACTCTCCATTTCTGTGGATATTTAGTTTAATAATATATTTGAACACAGCAGCTGTCCTCCACATTGTGTGCATATTTCATGATGAGAGGAACAATGGAAATGCTGCAGAATTTACATTGACTTCCATTGAAAGTTAACAAGGTTTTTTCTTTATTATTATTATTATTATTATTTTGGTGATACGTGATGTTCCGTGGACAGTGACAATATGTTTATTAGCACCTTAATCCAGTTCTTAAGACAATATTCAACAAATAATTAATGTTAAATGAATGATCAATAATTTGGGACTGTGGACCTAATATGTAACTACGAGAATCCACATTCATGCTCTGAATGTTAAAGAGGTGTTAAAATATCTGCATAGTGCTCCAGGTGATTTATAGCAATGCTGTGTCTGATCCACTCCTACCATCACAATACACGCTAGCACACCACCAAGATATCAGTGGCACTACAGCGCTAAGAACCATCCACCAGCTCTGGTCTGTGCTGTCCTGACCATTGAAGAAAACTATGAAACGTGGCAAACACAAAAAAAAATGAACTACTCTCTCTAATCATAGAATTATTAGGAGTAGTTTCCCTATACGGTCAGTGGAGCAGAAAGAATGGACAGTGAGCGTAGAAACAAGGAGGTGGTGTTAATGTTATGGCTGATCAGTGTTTATAGTGTCAGTACATATTGCACAGATAAAGTGCAGCAGTGATCTTGGTCATAATTGTTGCAGGGGGGGGGGAAACAACCAAAAAAAAAAAAAAACAAAACGGTATGATTCCCAGCTCCAAATAAGAGTGCTATGCTAGACTTCTAGCTCTGCACTTCCTGCTCTACATTTGTAGCATGATTGCAATTTTAAGTCGCCCTGGATACTTACATCTTAAAAATGCCTTGAATGTAAATGAATTTCACTTTAAAATGAAAGTCAAATTTTCATAAAGCTCTTGGCTGAATTTTGCTGCTACTAATTCTGACATCAATACAGCAAAAACTAATTAAATATATTGTGGGGGTAAACCTATGGCGGTATACATGGTAAATTAAGTTCATTCAAATATCATTTAAATATAAAACAAAACGATAAAATAATAATAACAACGCTGCTTGCTTCCATTTTGTTGGCATGTAGTTTTGTTGAGCGGAGGCTGAAAGATTACAGCCGCCGTGCTCCAGTAGCTCAGCCCTGACACGGTGTTACACTGCTGCTCATCCAGCCTCTGGTGGTCAAAGGGCCTTGGATGGCAGGCCTTGGGCAGTGGCCCTGTACTTCTAGGTGCTGCTGACGTGGTTTTAAAGGATTTTTTCTTTTTCTTTTTTTTTTTTATCTTCTCTTTGTTTATATCTTCATTGTGTGCCAAGCCGAGCCTATCCCTGCCTGCTACATTTACTCATGGAGCATTGACTGAAAAACTGTGTTTTTACCTGACCTTTCCCTACCACAGACAGCCCAGATCAGATCATCATACTGCCTCCTGCCCTTTAGACTCCACTGAGCTTAAAGCACAAGGAGAAAAATATCAACTCCCTCCATCCATGGCGTTTAAGCAGCTGGAGTGGGGATGATGTGTGCTCTCTCTCTCTCTCTCTCTCTCTCTCTCTCTCTCTCTCCCCTGAAATTCACCCACACGCTGTGGCTAAACAATCAATGGGAAAAATCATCGAGCAAGGGCCAGCGTTAATGGAGTTCATTTAGAGAATAGAAAAACATTGGTGTGGATATTAAATAAGCCCAGAAATATTGATGGCCGTGCCATGCAAACAGTTTCGCTTTGCTGCTTGGCAGCACCCTCCTCCACCTCTGGGTCATGGGTTTTCGTGGTGCTCCAGGGAGATGAAGGGCTCAGAGCTGGCGGTGCTTGAGAAACATCACCACGGCAAATGGTTCTGTTATTAAGGCCAGAGCAACCTTTCAGCTGGGTGCCCTCCAGCCACAGTGAAGCGAGCCAAGCCGGAAGAGTGCAGTGGCGGCGGAAGCTCTCGAGCACCTGAGCACCCAGGAGAGGAAGCTTCAGAGAGGAAGTGATACAGGGGCGCCTTCAAAGCGGGAACGTCCGCTCGCAGCCTTTCATGCGAAGGGCTTGAAGATAAGAGGAGGGAGAAATGGGAAGCGTCTCAGTGCTGCCTGAGACAAAACAGGTGGATCTTTCCTCTGTAAAGTGCCGCTTCACAGCAGACGGCTCTCCGCGGCCCCAGCTGTCCATCACAGAGAGAGCAGCTTCAACTCTGACAGTGTGTAATTTGGACAGATGGACAGCCGGCAACAGATCACTTTTTTGTTGACCGGGGAAGGTCAGACAGGGAAATGTCGGGTGGGCAGAAGGCTTGACATATTTATGATTGGTAAGTGTGCAGTTTAAACGTCAGCCTTAAAATAACCCAGCGCATCTGCTTACAGAGCGTTTCCGTCACCTCTGTTGGCCTATGCAAACATTCAGAGGGACTTTTAAACCTCTGGCAGTTTGCATTTGCCGTATAGTTACATTATTGACCTGAGTTAGGCTTTGTGATGGTTTCTAAAGTGAGCCACCTCTGATGATCAGTAAATCCAGCTACTTTATGGTGCACTCCTGAAAGAAAACTTGAATTGCGATGCTTTGTAGCAGCTGCACATGAGCTTATGATCACATGCCCAGTGCCAGATTTCTGTCTGTTTGAGTGTTATAAAGCCCCCAACACTGGAGTGTGTAGCACTGGAACTGCAAAAAAAAGTGACAGATCGTATTTAGAGTGGGATTATTACAAGTGACATGCCTTAATTTACCTTGCTGAATCCCATCTCCAATTTCTTTTAGCCCTCAACTTTGGCATCCACCGAGTTAGTGTTTTGGGATCCAACATCAGTACCTCCAGGGGATCAAACCTTAAACATTCAGTGTATTTTTAAGTTTTGCAATTAGGTGCACATTGTATACTTCACTGATTATAGTCCATCTGACGTCCAGCTGTACAGATTAAGTAGATAGGGGCCCCATAGGCCCCCTGCTGATCAGATGTTATATGAGCAGTGGATCAGACTCATTCACAGTAATACTGACTTGATAGTTTTGTGAAAATATGTGTTGTGATCAAGGACACTGCTGAGGTAGTGGGGACTAATCTGTAAGTTTTAAAATGAATGTTAATTTTTTATCTAAGCGCGTCTTTCATTAAATATTTAAAAGGCTGTGTTCAACACAGTGCCATAAACAAAGCATTCCGCATGCTGTCACCCCACCCTTGACCCCCGCTGTTAACATTGTGTTTTAGCTCAGTCATGATGTTTAAGAACAAAGAGAATTTTGTTTTTAAATCAAGCAGAGACACCAGCAAAAACATGAGTCAAGCTTTTAAAATGTCAGAAAATACTACAACAGCAAAAACAGGGAATATGTCGTCTCGCAGTTTTTCTGAGGTAAAGGTGGGCTGCTGAAATACTGGAGCTGTTAAAAGGCAGAAAGCACATTCTCTAGTATTTTACTTCATAAATCAACAGCACATCTCTCTCTCTCTCTCTCTCTCTCTCGTGGAGATTCTTGTGTGTTGTGTGTATGAATAATGTCCTGGTGAGCAGTTTTGGTCAGCTGCCTATAGAATAACCTCATATCTCTAACATGGTATTTTAACAGGTGATTAAAATAAGAACAGTGGCCAAATTGTGACAAGTTTTTGCCCTGACAGTGCCAAGCTTTAAATGCAATCATAATAATAAAAATAATAACAACATAACATTATTTTCACAGCACTATATATACTTTATCCACAGCCATTTGTTGAGCAAGAGAGTGATGAAAAGAAGGCTTGGAGTTATGGAATCATAACAGAGTAGGGTGACTATGAAACATAGTTTCTTAACATATTAAGACAGATCCTGCTAAAGCAGATGTGGTGAGGCCTAAATTAGTTCCTTTACCCTGGTTATACTAGTGTATCAGGAACGGTCTCCAGCATTGTTTTCTGTATTATATTAGTACTCCTCACAGTTGAGTCTATAGTCATTTTTTCCACTTCTCCACTTTAATCAGTGGTCTTTGTTTCTGACCAAAAGACCACTGTTGGCTGAATGTGTTGGATAGAGGCCGTTATGAAGCCCAGGAGTGGCCCTGAGGTGTTTAGAATTGAATAAACTGGTCACTTGGTGAATAATAGCATCTGATCTGGGAAGTCTCCCAGCTTGTGAGTTCAGGGCTAAATCTCATTCTCTTTTGAGCGTAGCTTGCTTAAACAACAAGACTCCACGTCTTTATGCTAATTCCCATGCACACTGAGAGACGGAGACAATTTACATTATTAACCTGCTGTTCCAAATATCAGCACTTTGCTGGGGAACTCTGTGCTTAGCGCATATGAAATGCCACATAATTGCGCTGATGTCATTACAGTTTCACATTGGCTGAGCTGTAATCTCCCCCCCTGCCACCGTGCATGTGGCTGGGCACACACAGCACCGTGGCACAGGCATCTGTGGCATGCCACTTCAAGCTCCATTATGAGAAGAATATTAGATTTGGGGCCCTTGGAGAAACTGCGGCGCTGGAAGCTGGCCAGGCTTTGGAATGCAGCACAGATCAGCCGTTCCAATCGGCCCAAATACCTGCAAGGGCATCAGGGCGTGGCCGAGGTAGCCGCACTCACCTAGGCAAGGTTATGGCAACACTGCAGTCCGTCCTGCTCCGAGGCAACAGCAATGCAGCACAGATGAAGATCAAAAGATATATGATGTTGAAGCCAGTAGTAGTTATAATTTTTCTCCTTCCTGTGAACGTTATATTGATATGGTTTTTATTCTTATTATTATTATTATTCTCCCAGACCCCTGCACTCAGCTGGGGAGCTTTTCCTCTGTGCCTGGCTAACCGCTGTTCCCTGGTCTTTTGCTGCTTAATGAAAGGCCAGGAACACTTTCTTGTCTCTCACTCTTTTTCCTTGTGTTCTCTCTCCCTCTGCTCTCATTAGCACTCAGTGTAACACGGAGCTTGCTTTTTTCCCTTTCACCACCCCATGTCCTCCCCATAAGCACTACCTGCCAAATGGACCAGAGGGGGGCTTATTAGTGTTTGCCTACCATAAAGCGTTTACAGGCAGCAGCACCACACTTGTCTGCTCTGCCAAAGGCTGCTAATACCTTTATTAGCATCTTATATAAGCCTTCTGCTATTTAGAGTTTGGCTTTGGTATATTTTGCTAGTTACAAATTACTGGTAGTAAAGGACTGCATGGTATAAGAGCAAAATTGAATTTTTAGAGTATAACATCTTCAAACTTGCATAATGACATTGCAGTTACTTTTTTAGGGACTGCTAATTTATTGAGTGCATTTTTGATAAGATAGCATCAACAATTATATTGTTTTTTTTTTCTTAGTTCATGTTCCTGGCCAAATATTTCTTTTATATAATTTAAGAGAAAAAAATTCCCTGTAGTCTTTAATAGACTAAATAACTTTTGATAACATTTGCGCGCCTCTGAAACAGCCTCTCTAACATTTTATTGCATCACCCTGGGGACAAATTATATTAACCTATAATATTGTTGCATGGTTCCATGCCTCTGAGTCTAAATGCCAAAGAGTAAAGTTATGTTCTGCCCAAAAATGAATATTTAACTGTATTCTAAAGAATATATATACATATTAAATCACTTTCATTTTTCTTTAGATACTGATTATATTTGTCTTGTAATTTACCAGTAGCACCGGATTATATTTAAACAATCTACTTAACACTGTCAGTCACCTGTTGCATGCTTCCACATCTCTAGAAAGAGCAGGCCTACTGGACCCTCCATTTTGAAACACACAACTCAAAACAGTGTCAGAGGAAAAAAGGGGAGGTGTTATTTTGAGCTCCCAGAGTGAATGACCATCTTGTGTAACAGTGTCTGCTGGCCATATTCATGGCCTCATATCCATAATGTCATTGTGTATGAGACAGTGAGTGCTGGGCGAGCATGTGTGAGTGTGTCAGCCTGTGTGTCACACGTCATTTTGAATGTCAGTGCCCATGTACACACACACACACACACACACACACAGCAGGAAGCGTAATCCTGGCTGAATTGGAAAGGAACAAGCCGGGCCAGGCAGAGATGTGCATTTCATGCTGAATGTAGCGACCATGACGGCACAGTATGCCTGACGCAAGGCTACCTGCTGCTAGCCATTGGAGAACGGGCTGCTTGCAGTGTCCAGTCATTTTAATGGATGAGGGTGAGGACAGTAGTGATGGAGCATAAAGGTCAGGCCTGAGCACATGAGGGGAAACGAGCTGGTGACAGAACCCAATGTGGATATGATCCCAGCCACCAGAATTACATCTCCACTGCTGTTTCCATATCCAGCATGCCAGCCAATCAGACTTTGCAATCGGCTGTAAACAACCCAGAGAGGTGAAAAAAAAATCCAGCCATCTAATTTTCTCTGGAGAATGGTAATGGCTGTAAGAAGAATCAAACAGCAAAGCATATCTGATAAGAGTCTTAATAATGGAGCACCAAAAATCTAATAAATGTTGCCAGTGCTGTTAAAAATTTGATGCCGCCAGTAGGGAAAGAGTGCTCCTTTTTTCCATCCAAGTTTCTTTTTCATATTCTTTACACTGGTTTATTTCGATTTAATATCCTTCTTATGATTGCTTTGTTGAGAAACCTTGGGTTTATGAAAAGCTGTGTATAATTAAAACTCATTATTTCTATTATTGCTGTTTATTATTATTTCTCCCGGACAGACAAACCGGAGGTGAAGATCGTGGTGGAGTTTCCAACAGGCCTCACCAGAGAGGGCGAGAACCTGGAGTTGACATGCGAGGCCAAAGGAAAACCACAGTGAGACACTTTTTCTTGTCCATGTCCCATCTCTCTCTCTCTCACTCTCTCTCTCTCTCTCTCTCTCTCTCTCTCTCTCTCTCTCTCTGCAGATATCAGCTGTCACAGTAACAGTTTTCCTTTTCTAAAAAAGGAAGCCATGCCAGGGTACTCCAGTATGAACCGGCAGAACAAAACTGAATGTATGCTTTCGGGACATATGTATATAATTCTGTGGATGTGAAGGAAGCAAAAACAGACTGAAGCAGGCTGCACCTGTTATTATTGGTGTCTGGTAATTGTATGGTAATCGGTCCTTGGGAACTAGCTGTGAGTCTAAGCATGATTTGCATGTGCATATTGAAGAGGCAAGCACAAGCCAAATGATGTCATCCATCACAGGCTCTGTTTGTTGGTCCGGGTTGCCTCTGCGGCATCAAGCAGCAGCACTATCAAACATTTCCTCACACATAGAGTCATCTATAGCCTCTAATTGAAAAAAAAAACCCTGGATGAAATGTCAGTGTGGGCAAATGTGTGCAAACACAATGAGAGGAAATTCACAAGTAACTCACCCCTCCATCGCCACCACCATCTCTCTGTACCACCCTCCCCCCTCACCACCCACTGTCCTCCAACTCATTCTGCAGGGAACTGAAGCTCCGCCTGTATTCATTTAATAAAGAGGAAAATACAATCAATACAGTGAGGCGAAAATTGGAAGTCATTTTCATTAAAGTCAGAAGAGGGTCCGCAGTCATTACTGTCATATAGTGTTGGGCTCGGTGCTCCGGGCCCATTTGTATTCTGCCTCTCACCCCAGGTTCTCTGCAGTGTTTCCCCCCTTTCCGTTTCTCTCAGTAAAGCACTTTTTTTCTAGGTCATTTCTCTCCCTCCATTGCAGGAATGCCTGCATCTTTATGCCATGCATGTATATTTAACCTCTGATTCACACTAGCCCAGATCCTACTCTACATGGAATTCTCTTGGCGCGTACCATCAAATGCTGTTTTCTCCCATAGAGGCTGAAGATCAACTGTTATTGAGCTCAAACCAATCTTTTTGTTTGAAGCTCAAAGGCCCACCCTCCCTCCCTTTCTCCTCCACCACAATCCTTCCATCTCTTCTCAGTGTTTTCAAATGGATGGAAACAAGTTTAAACACCAGCACAAAAACCGAACAACAAGGGGAACCCTCCCCAGAAACTCTAGGGAAATAACTAGGCTGCAGTGCTGCCACTGAACCTTGCGAGAATAGAGCAGAGTTTAGAAGCGCCTTTGTTTTTGCCACAGTGGGCCTAGCTCAGTCTGCCCATCACTGTGGAAATCGAACAGGCCGTTCTGCACCCTGTTTACACTAGGTGGTTGGAGAACAAAGGAACAAAGCTCCTAGCAGCAGGAAAATATCAGCCTTTAGTTTTTTTGTCAGTTCATTAAAGCCCTGAGTAGAAAAATTGCCCAAACGGCTAAAGAGAAAGCTGCTGGTTCCCATAGAGCTCTAGTCCACACAATATTTTTGTAACCTCAACCCTGTCCTTATCTGGCAGGAAAGGGGCATTTTACTGTGAATTAATATGACCTTTTATAGCCTATACTCTGTTAGCTTTTTAGCATTGCATTATTTATGAGGCTAATATTGCTAATCATTCAGGATTATTATCTAAAGCAAATATAAGCTCGTAAAAAGGTGCAAAATTTTCTCATTGTAGCTGCCCTTTGTTTTAGCTTTGCAGGGTACACTAAGGACAGATTCCATTATGTTAACTAACAGATGTCACACTGACTAGCATTTTGCTGTCTGATGGGGCAAATGACAGGGACATCCTTCCACATACTACCTACTCAGAAGGAGAGAGAGGCAAATTTTGATTTCTTGCACTCCCATCCTCAGAATTTAGAAGCATCACAGTTTATTAAATGTGCAACCTCCTGATGATATACCCCAATTTTAGAGAGTTGTGTGACTTGGGATGCCTTAATTTCACGCTGAGCTTGATTACATGGGCATGATTAGATCAACATGATCATGAGCACCAAAATGTTTACTGTCTTTATCTGTGCACTAGTCATCTACAGCATATTTTAAGGTTTGGTTTGTGCTCTGTCCTTCCGTCCAGGCCTCAGCAGGTGAACTGGGTGAAAGTGGAGGATGATGTTCCATCACATGCTGTAATCACTGGTACAGACCTCTACATTGAGAACCTTAACAAGTCCTACAATGGCACTTACCGATGTGTGGCCTCCAACTCGGTGGGCGAATCCTATGCTGATTACATCCTCTATGTGTACGGTGAGTTCACAAAGCTCAGGCAATACCTCCTCCTCCTCTATCTCTATCAGTCTCTCTCTCTCTCTCTCTCTCTTCCCACACTGCTCCATCTGAACACAGGTCAATAGCATTGATCTGGATGACATTTCCTTTCCTTTAGGACATCACACTCTAATCTGACCATTTTCCTCTCTGAATTTACTTCTGATATCGTTTACTGCACTAAGCCTGCGGAGAAATTACTTGCGTCTATTCTTAGACGGCAATAATCGACAAAGGAGCTCTTTTTTTTAAGGGGATTTGAGCTTTTGCAGAGGGTCTTTAAGTGGTGAGCTATAGCTATGTTTACAATGCACAGCTGTGCTGATAACAAAGGGAAGAGGCTTGCTTGTGAAACAAACATCTGCAGCTCCTCATTTTTTACTGTGTTCATTCGGTTTCCCTTGGTTTTTGTAATAAAGCTATTATGATGAATAATTTAAGGTGGGGCTACGCTAGCCTGGTACGGCATCTGCATGCTGTGGAGTGGCTGAACACTGTGAATGTGAGCAGTAAAGTCAGGCATGTGGCTCTAGCTGGCTTGCCCCAGAACAAGGTGCAAATGTTATTGCGGCGAGCTTTTCGCACTTCAGCCCCAAGAGAAGTTGGCAGAAGTTGCAGGTGGAGAATTCACAAGCTCCCAGACTGCAGAAGTGGGAATGGAGGGAGGGACACGTGCCACAAAGGCCTCGGCAAGATCCTACCCTTATTAAAAGCGGACTGGGCCATAATACAGTCTTTTCTGGCCTGTATGATGGCTTTGATATCTGCCGCTTTTTTAATATCTACAGTAATTCAACCTGCAAATCTTGTCCAGCATTGGAATTGCTAATACAGAGCCAGGATGCCGGGCCTGGGCTGTCAGCGCTTAATCTTGTGTCATGTTCCTCTATCATCCCCACACATGCACCCTCCCACCTGAACACAGTGTGTTAACTAGAGCGCTCTGACACTCTCCTGTATTCTGCAAGAGCCGCACACATGCGCTCATAAAGACAGGCGCCGGTGACATCTGCGTACATCATAGTCTTATAATTATTCTCCTTCGGTTTTAACAGGATGACATCTGCTTATTACAGACATTGGCCCTGCCACATTCTGCGCTCTGCTGCCATGGCCTGACAACTACCCCTGAAATGTATGAAGCATTACAAAATCCTGTTCAAGGAAGGCACAATTAAGGGGCTGCGGATTGTGGCAACGAAGAGGAAGAATGACAAAATGGCTGTTTAGCAAACTGTCAAGCTCACAGCAACATTTTCACACATCCTGAAACGTGTATTAAAAAAGCATAGCTGTTCGGTAATTGTTGAGCTGCCGATGCATGACCTTGTGGAATACCACCGTTAGAGTGTTTTAATATATATCTCAAGTATTTCTCATAGAAAAGTAAACACTTCAAATATTCCATTACAATTGAGCATATCTGCCTGCTCTTTGTCAGGAAATGAGAGCAGAGACATCTCTCTCTCTCTCCATCTCAACAACCTCACGCCACTCCACAGCAAGCAAGACCAAGAATAACTCTGCACTCATATAATTTGAAGTCTGCGAAGTGTAACGTTTTAACTTATGAATGACTTTTTGTTGAAAGAGACGAATAAAATGGGCCCAGCTCATCAGTGCCTCACGTTCATTGGGAGCCTGGGGCTTGCCGAAAGACGTTCCTGGCTTCCTTTTTTTGCCACGCGCACAGACAGAACAGATGTAGTGCAGCGGCCATTTCCCCCTTAATGCGTTTGTTCCCCAACTATTGTGAAGCTAAGTGATGAAGAACACTCGGAGGGGGGCTGGCACTAAAGCGGTTATGGGGGGGTGGAAACTACATTCCCTGAGACACATTTCCAAAGCCTGAGTCCTGGCAGAAGCCCTGCAGGGGAATGAGAGGCAGCATACAGGGCTGTAACCAGTTTACGGAGCGCCTCTAAGCTAATAGAGACTACCTTTCGCCTCGGAGGCCCCCAGCCTCTTTTTATTGCGCCCTTCTCCACCGCTTGTCACCCTCGCTCTCGTTCTCCCTCCGTTAACACTTCCTCTAGTGCTTAGAGTGCTTTCCTCTGCCGTCCCGCTGCCGCCTGCGAGAAATCGATCACCGCAATACACTCCTTCACCCGTGCTTAGCGCGCTAACCCTGGCATGCAGCCGCCTCTTCTGCTCGCCGCTCCCAGCACATTCAAGGCGCATCCTAACTCCAGAGGGAATGGATTTCACTATGTTGGTGTGGATTACAGGTTATTATACAGCCTTAGCCCAGGCCCTTTCCCAAGAAAACACTCCATATGCCTTCGTAAATGCCAGGGCGCATAAAGAGATATTTGTCTCAGCGCAAGCCAGATCCCTGGGCCCTCAGCCACCAGCCTGCGTCGTTCTTTTCCTGCCACAGAAGCGAATTGTGCCGCGATTGATAAAGGGCCTTGTTTCGTGACGTGCTGCCGATGACTTGAGGGAGCTAATTGTCCCATGTACTCAACAACACACGTCTAATTCCAAGCAGGCAAGAACAGCAGTCCTCCCAGCAGTGCACATAACTCCCAAGCAGCTAGTCTCAGACGAGCAAACCCAACATCTGCAGAAAAGGGAAAAAAATAAATAAATAAAAACTAGAGGGGGAAAAAAATAAAAACAACGAAAACACACAAGATCTGCAGTCCTGCCACAGCGGGCCAAATCCCATCACTGTGTCATTATAATGAAGCTGTAAATTCCCCCCACTCGACACTCTCCTTCCATTCTTAAGGCTCCACACACTTTCATTACATTTGAGCCGCCGATATTTCCTCTCGCAATTTGTCGCAGTCGTGACGTGCACATTTAAAAGTCAGATTCCGCCGATAAATTTGGCTGCTGTCAAACATGGCTTCAGTACTTTGCCTCTCAAGAAGTCACCCAGCTGGAAATGCAAATGTTGCAGCATCAGACTCGGCAATGAAAAACTCCTGGAAGTCTTTGGGTGAGGGGAAAATGACAATGCATAGCAAATGGCATGCATGTCAATGCGCCTGAACCTTTGTAAGCAATGAAGCAAATATGTTTGTAGCTGCTAAGGCTGCTTGGCATTATCACCGTTCATCAAGAAGCTTTTTCTGCCCCTGAATCAGTCTTCATAACCATGTCTCATTATGATGAATGACACGTAACCATGTCCTCCTACGAGCATGCAATCGAGGACCCATACACCCACGCTTACTGCAACATCCTCTTAGAGATGACGACGTGATAAGCCCTCGTTGAAAGGCAGGGAAGGGACATGTGCAACTTGCTGGATTCTAATGTCAACTGTTATCCTCCAGTAGGCACACCATTCCATCAGCAGAGATGAACCAGCTGTCTCCTCACGAAAACATGAGCAGAATGATGACTACAAGACTAGATCGCTCACAATGTGGCTCACTTGATTGCCTCTGTCCGACCTACTGATGCAACCCACCTGTAAATACTCTCAGTGCTGTGTAAACTTGGTATCAACTCGGCTCCTGATTGTCATGAAATGAGGTGCGGTGCTGGTGTATGCGCTGTTCTTTCATCATTAGCGTTGTCATAGGCTCGTCTCTTAATAGGCCTGAGGGGACCCATCAATCTCTTGTCATTGTGTGCAGCCGGCAGATTGGGGTGGGTTCTGATTTTTTATTTTTTTTTTGGAAGCGTGTGTTGGCCCTGTCCCACCTAACTCTCCCTGTTTTTCCCTCTCTCTGTCTCTCTCCCTCTGTCTCTTGCCCAACCACGGGAGTCTCTCTGCTCCACATCCATCTCACTCTATCTGCCAGAATCATTAACGGGGGCGGACTCCTCAGCCCTCCCTTCATTAGCCTTTAATTGGAGTCAATCACTCCAGGGGTCCTGCCAATGCTGGATTTGACTGTACTTAGTGTTCTTTTACGCCATTCACTCACCTCTCCCTTCCATTGATTCTGAAAGACTGGAGGAATGCACGCAGCTAATTGAATTTTACTCTCCATACCTAGGCAAATGCGCTACTTCTGGCACTTATTGATGTAACGTCTCTCTATTTTCCCAAAAACAGATGGGAGAAACGTGGCTGCATATGCCTCTATCTGTCTCTGCCATTGGAAAGCGCACTGATCCAAATAGGCTGTTTTGTTTTCCCTCTCTCTCTTTCTGGGCTACATGTTTATGTGCTAGAGAGAAGAGGGGAGTGAGAGGTGGGAGGGGGTACAGAGGTTTCCTCAGTCTTTATACCCCTCGAGCATCAGTACCATTGCAATATTTGCTGGGATTAGCTCCCTCCCCTCCTCCTCTGTGGTGGTTTTGCTAGAGTGAGCAGAAGCCCTCCTTGAACAAACATGCAAAGCTACCTAACAACACAAGGTCACTGGTGGGCAAATCAACAGCTCTGAGCTGCCTCCGCTAATCACTTTTGTTACTCGCGTATGCACTTTCTCTTCTTATACGTGGCGCTTCCTCAAATGCTGTTGGCCCATTAGAAGCCCCCAGTGGGCCAGGGGAATAGCATAGCGATTAAAAACCCTGATCTCTTCTCGCTCTGTGTGCCCTCTCTATCCACTCCACTCTCTGCTTATGCATGCATCGGCCTGCATCTGCAGGTAGAAGATGTGCCCTTTCACCAAGTGGCCCACTGGGAAGATAGAGAGAGAGAGGAGAAAAAGAGAGAGAGAAAAAGGGAAGATCAAGAGAGAAAGGAAGCGAGTAACCGAGAGTAATGTAGCATTATAAGATCTCCTTGCAGTGCTAGCTAGCATGTGTATGTCTGGGGAATTGGCGAAACTGGCAGTTTTGCAGTGGCCTAGGTTTAATGAGCCTGCTCCACATGCCACACACCTCAGCCTGCTGCAGTGATTCATAATGCGCCGTGATAAACACACGCCAGCCTGGCACTGCAGGAGAGCGCCCACTGTTTGAATGGCAATAAGCTCTGAACTTCTTTTTGGATCTGCTAGTTTCTGATGCCATGTTACTCTAAAAGAGACTCGGCTGACCATTTACATAGGCGACCGTGCTAAGGAACACGGCACAACTATAGATCCTTCTGCACTGCCAAGTTTTTAATGAGCTATTGACACCGTTGATCCCCAACATCTGCTGGGCATTCACAGTTCGTAACAGGATAGAGCCAATTAAGTTGGCCCACCACCGAGGCTGAGATTGGTCTTAAGCATGCAGCGCATCACACCAGACCCGTGCTTAGCCATTCAGCCGGCTCCCCATGCCTCTGTCAGTCAGCCTTCCTGGTTTATTTATTTATTTATTTATTTACCAGCCTGCTGCATCCTTCATACAGTATGAAGAAGCTCGGCTTTGACTGCCCACATATAATTTAAAAAGCATTAACACAAAGGGCTTGCACGGTATAGCTGTCCACCCCTAATCACCGTCCTTCCAATCTTTAGTTCCGTAAATTGTATTGCCTTTGTAGCCACAACGGAAAAAGAGATCTTTTTATTCTTTCTTTTGATCAGTTGTGTAGTGAAGTGAGGGCTGTAACGTAGACCGGGATCTAGTGGCTTACACTGCTGTTTGAAATCACGGTTTTCAATACTGAAATACTGTAATACTTCAATACTGTAATGTTTGTGCATAAATATGTACAATCTTTCTACCATATAACTACATTTAGAGGACATTTTGAACATTGAAGAGGTTTCACAGTGATGAGATATGCATAGGTTGCATAATAACTGAGACAGCTTAGATTGGATATTAATGTTTTATTTAAAATCTTGTAACCAAATCTGAAGGCAGGTTCATTTTTTATTAATTTAATAATCCCCCCCCCCCCCCCCACCCCACTCTCCTTCTTTTTAAATAGACAATTTTACTATATCAGGAGCATGACTAGATGTTGGCTTTTGAACAATAGACCCATGCACTTTTATAATGGCTGTGGATCTTGTCTGGACAATAAGATGGATACGTTAGAGGGTGGCACGGTGGCGCAGCACGTAGAGTCGCAGTCACACAGCTCCAGGGACCTGGAGGTTGTGGTTTGTGGGTGACTGTGATCTGTGAGGAGTTTGGTGTGTTCCCCCCGTGTCCGCTTAGGTTTCCGCGTAGTGTTCGTAGGTGTGAGTGAATGTGTGAGTATTTGTTGCCCTGTGAAGGACTGGCACCCCCTCCAGTGTGTGATCCCGCTTTGCGCACAGTGAATCCGGGTTGGATTGGACCCACCTCAACTCTGAACTGGATAAGTGGTTACAGATAATGAATGAATGAATAATATAATCACCTTATCAAGCAGATTAAGTCTAAATGGCTTGAGGTTTGAGATAGATTTGCCTACTACTAAACTATACTACTATGTACTAAACATGTACTGCTAAATCTGCAAAAAAATAAATAAATAAACTTGTTTTACAATGTTTTACACCTCTTTTCCCATTCTCCAGTCTAATTAGCCCCTATTAACAACTAATGATATACAACCACTGACTCACTGTTAGGAAGCATGAGACACTGAGGCGGGGTAAACCACACAGACAAATGAATCATTCATGCTTTCATATTCTGTAACCACTTTTCCCAGTTCAGGGTCATGGTGGGTCCAGAGCCAAATCTGAATAATAGGGCGAAAGACCAGAACACACCCTGGACAGGGCGCCAGTCCATCACAGGGCATCAAACACTCACTCGCACATTCACACCCACGGACACTTTGGCACAGAATATCCACCTACCAACATGTCTTTTTTTGGACTGTGTGCTTTAACTGGAGCACCCAGAGGAAATACATGCAGACATGGGTAAATCACACCAAACTCCTCACAGAGTGGCATGAAGCAGGGCTTGAACCTATGACCCCAGAACAGTGGAGCCGTATGGCAGCTACACCACGTGTTTCCCAGCCATACCACACTCACATAAATTCAAAGCTAACATTTTGACAAATAGCAGCAGGTAGCATCTCAGAATGACACAAAACATATCTCAGAAGCCATAAAGCAGCTCATCTAACCTCCAAATACCTCCACGAGGACATCAAACCCACCACAGCTCCACAGGATAATGTGCATTCTGAGTGCATTCTATGACTTTTCATTTTGGACATTACCGTCATTAGAAACGCTACCTGTTGCTACTAATGGTGTCTATCCAGCAGAAATATAATATTATCATTCAGTGTTACTGACAGCACATTTGAGACTAGGCTATTTCCAAATTCTTTTACGTGGAAAGTTACAGCTTATTTTTTGCACAAGACCCCTCAGGTTTAGGCACCATTGGCAGCTTCTTGTGTTTGCATTCTACACTCATTTTGCAATAAAATTAAAATAGCAATAGCAATAGATTACGAAAAACCCCTGCCATGGTAATAGCCCAGTTAGACCAATGTCACTTCTGACATTGGATCATGTGAAGAATCTGATGAATCTAATGAAATTCATGTCCTCGAATGTCTAATTCTTACATTTTGATTCAGGTGTGGTTATAGAAACTTGGCTAATGTTTGAAAACGTAATTATGATAGATTCCAAGATCTGCGGAATATCTGAATCATTCTTTACTGGTAGAGTTGAATCACTGTACTTTTAGACAGGATAAAGTGGTAACTTGTAAATTATAGAAGGTATTTTACAGAAATGTCTAAATCTACAAAAGAACCTCAGCCAGAGTGCTGTAAAGTACAGTAAAATATTAGATAGCTATATGTTACTGTTTGATTGTGTAATGGTGTGATGATCAAATCTGTACATGGTCTTCCTTATGCATTCTCAGACTGTAAATGTGGCAGATGCTTGTTTTCTAAATTGCTGGTTCTAATGTGTGACGATTTGTTTAAGCATTGGTATAAATGTGTGTATAAATCAGTAGATAATGTATTCAACCTCATTATCTCTTCATCTCACTTTTTTGTGCAAATGGAGCCATTTTCATGTTAACTTGGGCACTGCTTTCTCACAGAGACCCTACTCTTTTTCTTCTTCTTCTTGCTCTAGTAAGTCCGGCTGGTGTAGAAGCTTTGTCAGAGGTATGAGCAACATGCTGAAAGACAGGAAGTGGCTGCCATATTTTTCAGAGCATTTTGAGGCACCATATGCAATGGCAGCGGCAGCTTTGTATCTCTCTCTCTCTCTCTCTCTCTCTCTCTCTCTCTCTCACTCTCTTGTTTTTTCTTTCATTCCTCACCAGCTCTGGCTGTGTTCCCTCCTCCTGGATGTTTTATCATTAGCGAGGGGAAGTGTTCCCGGGCTCCCACCGAGCTCTTTTTGATGGAGTGCGGACAACAAAGCGGGGAGTGGGGGGAGACAGCCAGCCAATTTCCCTCACCACAGATGTTAACACAGTGGTATCTGTCTGGACGCGCCGGGCAAACAGTGGCACTGCCCGCGTCACTTTTCACGCCTGTTATCTCAGCAGCAAACAACGCAGATCCCCCCAAACCCACCCTCTTTTCCCTGAAAACATGGTCCAAAGACACCCCTCCCCTCAACTAACCCACCAACCCTCCCATTCCATTTCTCTCATTTCATTACTGTCTGACTGTTTATCTTTGGGTGAATAAGCCCTGATCAGTTTGCACTGTGAGTGGCTCCAATCTCAGGCATTAGAGGAGCATGCAAAAGCTATCACCCCCAGCATTGCCCCGGGTCTTATCAATAACCCCTCTCCTCTCCTTCCACAGTCTCTCATTCATGCCACACGCATAACAGAGTGTTAATGGCAGTGAAGGTGGGGTCCTAATGTAAGTGGAAAAAATGCTTCACCACTGCCACGCTGTCTCCAGTTTACCAACAGTGCCATCCTTTGGTGATATGGGCCTCCATTTCCCCATTTTTAATTTTAATTTGAATTCATTTTTATGTACTTCTGTTGAGCATGCCACTGTCATCTTCATTTCATGTCATGTATTTCATTTATTTATTATTTTTATTTTATTTTGTTCTTTGTTTTTGCTCATTCCCACAAGCTTACATTGGTTGCTATGTTTCACAGTAGCTTACAGATGCATATTCAGTCCAGTATTAAACATCACATAATAATACAGCATCTCTTGTAGACAGAGCCTAAACACACTTGCTGGATGAGAGACAGGATGTGTTGCCTTGTAAGAGATTAGCAATAGATTAGCCCTCTTCACGTAAGTACTTATATCGTACCTGTTCTGTATCCTATATATAGAACAACATTTCACAGCAAAATATCTTGGCAAAGGGATACATCTTAGATGTAGCCAGTATGTGCAAGACTTCTCAGTCTTGTACTTCTCAACTTCTTAGATTAGTGTGCACTGGCAAAAGCCTCACAAATGCTAGACATAATATTGATAACATGACAATACTAAATATATATGATATGAGATTTACATAATGAAGTGTCTCAAAGTAAGCAAATATGTTCTTCATGCCACAAATAATTTTAGACTTTTAGACAAAATGGAATTATGGATGCATTGTTAACATCAAAGATTATTACAATGCACAATAAAAAGATACAGTGACCCTTGAAACATGTAGCTCATGACCTGAGATTCAGAATATTATGCTTTATATTTGAGCAAATGAGGCTTTTATTTTTTCCTACCTTCAGGTTGTAAATTCAAACCTGCACAATGTAAACCAGGCAGCATCTGAGAAAGCTGCCACAAAAAAATGTACCCATTTTAAGCCCTTAAATTCAGTGGGTAGAAGTGGCAGTGAGAGAAAAACATCTCAATTTTACAATAAAGATAATATAAAAGGAAGCTTATGTCCAACAGGTGATAATACCCTGGTTTAATACTGTAACACTGTACATGATAGTCACCTGATGAGTGGCATTTTATGTTCCAGAAATGATTTAATGTAATGTAATTGAGTGATAATGGAGTAAGCAAATCATGTAAAAATAGGTTGAATAATCTTAGAATATTGTAACCGCTTACAATATCTCACTAACAACAACCAGATGTATTGACTATGTTCCCTGGCCAAGATTTTTTTGTCTTTTCTTTTTTAGTGCACAATGTCAGGTCAGGGCAAATTAAGTCAGCTTTTATTGTCCTTTTGTGTCATAGTGAGGTGTTGAATGAGGTTCATTTAAAAACCAATGGCCACATTTAACACAGACGGGCAGCAGACAAGTGACAACAAACAGAATAAATCTGACACTTGCCCTGCTACATGCCATAATTGTGTTGATTTTGCTTTTGTTTTTGCTTCCATTTTGTTATTTCCCCGTATGTCATGTTTTTTTGTGTTGTGTTTTTTCATCCAGATGCCCTCACCACTACCCCTATACCCACTACAGCCACTACCACCATGTACACCACTACCTCCCTCCCTGGCTTCACCCAAGGTACAGTATGACCTCCGCCTGTCCGCCTGCTAGCCCATGTGTGTGAGACTGTGTGTGTGTATGTGTAAGGGAGAGAACGATGGAGAGGATTGCCGGTAGCTAGGCACTCCTGATAAGATTCTCTTGCTGATAATGAGTGGCTGCTGCTCCCGTATGTGTTCTGTCCAGCGCTGGACCCTCTGAGGACCCTTGCAGGACCTGCAGAGTGGCATGTCACAGCAAGCAGCCAACAGCCTTGCTCTCAAATTCTGAGCTCTGTTCACTCCTTTAGCAGGCTAATCTTATCAGGATCTGGACCTGTATCCCGGCCTGTCTGCAGCCAGGATTACTAAATCCTGCCAAAACGCCCATTGTGCATCCTGAGGGGTAACAATGACATTCCCGTCTGGCTGGGATTAAACACAGCCTCGTTATTATTTTTTCCTTTAAACGTGGGTTTTATGTTCTCGTTCATAGCTTTATTACATCCATTTTTACAATTAATAGTCTTAGGTTTATTGACTGTGTTCATTTTTAGAAGCTGGTTTTCATACGCTGCTCAGGGTCATAGGAAACAAGTTCCTATTTTTTTAATGTGCAGTTCTTATGGATTGCATCTAATTATGGAGATGTATAACAAATGAAGTGGAAATAAGTATTAAAACACATTCTTTTTTGTTAATAGTATACCTTCAGTGCACTTAACAATGCGAAAAAATATAACAATGCATTCAGAAGTACAAAGGATTTATTTAAAAATAGAATAATATAGAACAGAAACAGGGGTTCAAAACCACAAATGAATAACATTTTATATATATCAGGGCTTAATGCAAAGTTGTTATTGGCAACTGTAGCTTTGAAACACACTTTAAGAAAAGATTGGCTATTTACAATATTGTGGTATTGCCCAGTTCCTCTAGGCAAACCATTTAAAATTCCCCAAGGTCATGGAAGGTGCCACTGATGAGAAATGTGTTTGAGTTATTTTGGCTGCGGTATTGGGGTTGTTGTCTAATTGAAGTGTTGATCTTCTCCTGAGATTCAGTGAGAATAATTCTTCCTCTTATATGTACAATACGTAACTCTATTCATGTTTCCCTTGAAGAAATGTACCATTTTCAGAGAATATCCCCCATACGTGCTCCTTGATATCTTTGCATATGCTTATGATTAGATATGGTATAATATATAATTACAGAGCCTAAAAAAGGATAAGTATACTGGACCTATATTAAATAGCAAAAAAAGAGTATCAACACTTGTTTGCCCTTAGTGTCATTTTTCTAATATATTATTAAAGAGCAATTTACAATTATATGGTAATTATAGAGGCATTCTTAGGAAATTAAACCAGATTCTCTTCGACAAAATCAGACTAATGGTATCACAGTATAATGCAGGGCACTCTGCACATAACATGCACTTAAACAAATAGGGCCTGGCCACAGACTGAAAAACCAAACTCAGTACAAGATAATGCTTCAGGAGTTTATCACAATTAGCCAAGCTCTTTGTTGTTTTAACTAGAGTTTCCATATTCTGGAGCTATTGTCTGTCTCCGTGCCACTTAGAGGAGGACCGTCAAGATTATGAATGGTGGTGCAAATCCCTCACGCCATGGCTCTCATTCTCAAAGACCACAGCAAGCTAATACTAATAACACTTTCCATAATAGAAAGCAAATTCAATGTTGCTGCTGGCTTCAAACTCTAAAATAGCCACTGATGTGATTTGCTGCCTCTAACAATTATGGTTTTGATGCGAGCAAGTGAGATCATTTTGCTCTCCATTTTCAGTGTTCCTCAAGGCAATTCTTTATATTACACAGGAACACATCTCAGTGTGACAGAGACGTGGCATGCACACTATTTTCTGGGTTTTTTTATTTTTCCCCTTTTTTCTTGTGTGTGTGTACTTTTGTGCCAAAGCAGAACAGCCCTCAGCTACGAGTGCAATCAAAGTACCAGACCGACTGTGGATGATTTGAGTGAATCTGTAAAAAGCAGAAAAATGAATCAGGCTTGATTAGGGCGCGTGATTGCCTTTAATGAAAGCACGGTGACGCATGCTGATTAGACACGCCCCTTCAGCATGGTTTAACCAAACCGAGCTTGGCCATTGGCTAATCCCCCTACCTATTTCATACGTTTGTCCTGTCCAAAAATACTCTTAGCAAGACTCATCTGCATTAGAGGCGCCCCATAGAGTATGCGTTATTGAATAATGATCACGTCCTGATGTTTGTATGGAATTACATGAGCCAGGCCATTGCCTAGTATAGAGTTTCCCTCTAGCCTCAGCGGCACAAAATCCATAAGTCTCCTCTATGAGCTTCCATTCGTGCTTTTACCTTTAAGTGCATCCTATTATACCTGTGTATTTTGCTCCCAGAGCCCTGGCCCCTGCTCGCCGGCAGCTGATTTCATTTATCCATTCGGGGGGGATGCGTATAGATCAGGAACACCAAATGAATTTATCAGTGCACTGAGGTGGAGGCCACTTAGAAATTTAATACATTTTTGATAAACTGGCTATGAGAGAAATGGAATGGGCTATACTGCACTTTTAAAAAATCTATTAAAGCCCTAACACAAGGCTAAAGTGCTCTGCAGCTTCAGGAGGTGACATTTAGAGATGACTAAATTGCCATTTACACTGAAAAATAAATGGCTAAATGGAGGGGCTTTGCTGGGCATCATACGTAACGGGGACCGATGTCATTCATTTCTATTTGTGTTGCCTATTTTTCCCCCTGCTAAACACAGCTCAGAAACGGATGTTTATTGATTTTTTTTCTTTTGTGAGTGCTTTTTTCCTCCCCTCCCCAAAAAGCTTTTGCAAATTTGATCAAAGATGGCGCTTTTCTCTCACCAGAGCCCTGTCTCTCTTCAGTATATCATGCAGAATCTGCCCAGCTCCTCTGCCTGTCTCTTCTTCACCCTGTCCCTTTGTCTCTCTGACCCACTCTCATTCTTTTGCTGCTCTATTCTTCCTTTTTTCTGTGCTCCATCTTCCTCTCTATCTTCGCTTTCTCTTTCTCTTCTGTTCCCTTTGCCTTTGCTGTCTCTGTCTGCCACTTTCTCTCACTCACTTGCTCTTTGTCACCTTCTGTACTACATTCTGCCTGTTCTCTATCATTCTCCTCCCCCCAGCATCTCTCTCTCTCTCTCTCTCTCTCTCTCTCTGCCATATATCTGGCTTTCAGCTTCACTGAGAGCTATCGAACTTTTAGTTTGATTCACAGATGGCCCTGTTTTCCCTCGCTAAGGCCATTGTGTTTTCTCTGTTGTGCAGACTGCTTTGTTATTACTGCCCGTAATTTTTATTTCAGAGCCACTATGGAGAGCACAACAAGGGTGAAATGCAGACACAGAGCAGTGCTCCTTCATCCCCTGCTCATCTGTTGCTCTGCAAAGCTTTTTTTCTTTTCCACTCTTTCACTCACAAGTACAGTGGCTAACTGATGACCTTGGCAATCACGCTGTCATAAGATGACAAGGGTATTCCTAAACCTACTCCTAAAAAAAGCAATTTGGAGGATGACTAGAGTGGTATTTGGTGGGGGGAAAAACAACAACATCGGTGGCAGCAACCAAATGAGTGGTTAACCTGAAACGTATAACAGAAATTTCATTAATGAAATGTTTTCCCTCACTAATAAAAACGACACTGAATTAAATTTGCTGTGCCACTATTTTTAATTGATGAAAGGCCATAAACAGAGTTGGCAACCAATTCATTTCAGCCTTCAAAAAAACAAAAAAAAAAAAACAGAAGAAAAGGGTGGGGGAAACCGCCTTCATCAGGACTTAAATGGCATAAACACCATCTGGTAAACTGATTTTGGAATTGAACAAATGAATTGCCCTGCACAGGCACTTGCGAGAGAGATAGAAGTCCATTTCTCTGGCTGTCTGATCCCTGCTGTGGAGTAGCGTGCGGACAGAGAAGGATGGCTCGCTGGCGAAGAAAAGGCTAATTCACTAAAGGTCAATTGCATTACCACCGGGAAAACAACAACTGCAGTGGCGTGATACACAGCGCACCGAGAGCATCCCCTGGAATTTATTGCAGTTAGCATCATGCAAACACAGAAATGCTTCCAATAAGTCTTTTTTATATAGAGCTGTATTGTTATGGGGGGCATGATTGTGCTCTGTGATGGCTAAGCGGAGATGGGAGTCATAAAGGCGGGCCGCAGGTAATCAGCAGGGCTAGCCTAAATCAGCCAGGCGTCATAGGGCTGAGTAAACACACACGTCCACGCACGAACACGTGCTTAACGGAAAGGTGCATCCAGCTCTACTCAACTGCACACTAGTGCTCAAACAATCCAACAGGCATCTGTTTGGTCCCATGATCTGCAGGTGATTGCTTGCGGATTTTCCCTGAGCTTATTTACAGTTCAGCTGTGAATTTGCAGTAATCTGCACTTCATTAAAGCGCCGGGCAGGGTTGACCCATTATGAGGGATGTTGCATGCCCCTGGACAGCGAACGCCAATGAAGCACAGAGCAAATATACACATATGGGAGTACACATGCCTATTTGAGTACTGCTTGATTCAAACCAACAGGCTTTGGCTACTGCTTTGTTCATTGCCAGAATCAATAGCCCAGAATCATTTATCAGTGAAGCCACATTATAGTGGACTAGTGGAGAAACTCTGTTAATTAAGTTTGGGTGGTAAAGCCAGTTTTCTGTTATTCTGCTGACTTATTATGTCATCAGTTAGCTGCTTCCAGCACCTGCTGCTAAGCTGCAACTGCATTTTAAGAAGTAAAGGTTCTCATATGGTCTTCAGCTTGGGCGTAAAGTTTACAAAAAGACTAAAACATTCCCATTTTATGGAGCTTCTTAAAAGTTTCATATTGATATTGCATGTGATACTGATGTTGTTTGAATTATTAAACATCCATACGAGTTTGAATGACAGCAAACAAGATAGAAATACTCTAAAACATTAAAAGCTAATCAGAAAACCCCATGGCCATGATCTTCATATCTGACAAGCATGATCACTGTAATGTTCTGATGAGTATGATTATTATTATAGTATTCTGACTAGCATGATTACAAACATCCCTAGACAGGAACACTCAATTATATGCCACCCAAACTTACCCAGTAGGTATCTCAAAATTTTAGTAAAATAAAATGAATTTTTGTAGACATTGAAAAGTTATTCAAATACCATTCCTTGCATATGTATATTTTCAAACAATCAAGGTTACAAACATGGATTTACATTACCCTAAAAATTCAGATTGCTTGCATTTAACACAACATGGTTCTTCTGTGGCGTTACTCAAGACAACACTTTTGGAACCTTTATTTCTAAGAATATAGAAGACTTGGTGTCAAACATTTGGAATCTGTTACTGTAGATTTCAGGTTGATGCCACACTGCCATTCTCATTCTACTGATGGCTAAAATATTTGTATTCAGTATATAAGTTTACAGTTTGTTTTTGTTCTGATAAATCACGCCTTACCTATTTCCACAATTGTACATATTTGCTTTCACTGTGGGAGGAAAGCAGAGCATCTGGAGAAATTCCATGCAGACACTGGAAAAACCCACCTCACTCTTTACACAAAATGACTAAACGTGAAGTATCAAACCCAAAACCCCAAGACCCTTTAGCTGTAAGGCAGCGACACGATGTAGAGGCAACCTTGTACGATGTAGAGCCTTCTGCCAATTTTTCAAACCAAAATTTCCAAAAACTATGGATGTTTGTAAACAACGAAGACAGTGTCAAGCCAGACTAAAGTTAAAATGTACAGGATTATTGACAAACTGCTGCTTTCTTACATCTCCATAAGTGCACTGTACTGCTTTCACTTTTAAATTGAATTTTATCCTTATTTAGTCATCACTGTGTTTCCCACAATATATATCTATGCGTGAGTAATGTTAGTTTTTTCATAGCCCTTTGCTGAGATTCACCAATCATGTCCTTCCCGTGGGCAACAGACGCATGTTCCAGCGTGTTCTCTGGTCGCATGAAAAGCTGTCGCAATTAGCCACAGCACCATGTGCTCACCATCATGTCTGCTGATATCAGCTGCTGATGTCAGCAAGGACAGTGCCTCAGGTGACCCAGACTGAGACAAAAAAAATAAATAAATAAATAAAAGGCCATGCACGAGGCGGGATAGCCATTGCTCATCAGTGCATGTATTGATGGGCTCTTGCCCATGCTGCTTTTATCAGTAATGGGTTTAGCAAGCTCCTGGGGACCCCCTCCAATGATTGAGGGGTTGATGAACAAGTAGTGGATTGTAATACTTATTTTGGAGCCGATCCCTCGTATTTCTCCTGTCCCACAGCTGCAGTAAATAATCGGGATTGCTCCCTCCCGTCCCCTCCGGCTCCTCCTTTTTCCCTTCCTGCCTGTTCTGGAGATGTCGACTCTGAACCATCTTTCTGATGGAAATCTCAACACACTGCACAAAGGGGTGGGAGTCTTCCTCTCTTCTTTAAGCATCAAATAATAACCTAAAAATATTTTTCTTCATTTTGATCGTCCCCCTCCCCTCCATTCACATGCACGCTCTTTATTTCAAGATGATGTCCTTGAACTGTTTGCCTGGAGTCTTCCAACCACGCATTCAAAGGCTCCAGCTGTTCATCTTTGATAACCACTCTGCTTTCTGCTTTAGTAAAAGGTAATCTCCACCCAGTAGCACCGGGGTTCACATAGAGACAAAGGCTTGCAGCAGAATTGCTGCTGTAGAACATTTTGTGTTTTCTGCTATTGGACTGGAGTCAATTCAAGAGACCTTACATTGGCAATGAACTGTACACTGTAATGTAAGATTTCTGAGTGTTATTTTTTTATTATTATTTTTTGGTGCAGGTTTCTAAAAAAATCATTAATTAGTATAGAACCTTTACATGGAGTTTTTCATACGCTTACAAATTAAATTAACCTTTGAAATATGGTTCATTATCAATTCATTGTGACCCCCCCCCCCCCCCCCCACACACACACACACACCTTCCCCCATCTTTGGCATTACTCTAAAGAACCCTTGGTGCAGCTCTGTGCCACAGAATTCCTCCAATGATTATGTGCTTTAGTGCCTATGGGCTGCAGTGAATGGAGGAAAGGACTTTAATTTTGAGACCCTAAAGGGCATATTGATCTCAGTCACCTGCTGTTATCTGAAACTTTCTGAACTCCAGGTCCTAAAGCAGAGGTAAGCAGAGCAGGTAGAGATGCTGGGTCCCAGTGTTGTGATGATGCATATTTTAGGGCACTGAGACTGAGACCGTAGAGTGAGGAGATACTTCACACCTGGGAATGCTGTTTACGTTTTAAAAAGCTTCAACAGTCAGAACTGTTCTTAATTGTGACTTTAATCAGATAATCCTGGCATTTAAAATGCTATTTAACTGGTATGAACAGTTATATTAAATGCTGGCTTCAACCAGGTTTCAATTGTACCTTTGCTTCATAACCAGGTTCTAATAATTATAATATCAGTGCTGTATATTACAGTGAAATTGGATGGTTCTCATCAAGTCAAGTTATGACCTGTTTCCATTTGGATGATCATCAACAATTGATACTTTTATCTTACAAACAAAATTCAATTGCAAAGGTTTGGGCCCCCCTAATCAATAAAAGTTAAGGTACCCGTCCTCTACAGGAAACATACCTCTGAACTTTATATATGCACCATTGCTATTTGTTATATGACATTAATATAGTTATGTAGTGTCGCTGTCCCACAGCTCCAGGGTCCTGAGGTTGTGTGTTCAAACCCGACCTTGAGTCACTGTCTGGCAGGAGTTCTGTTCTCCCTGTGTCTACGTGGGTTTCCTCTGGGTGCTGCCAGTTTGTTCCCACAGTATGAGAATCACAACTGGCAGATGACTATTCAGAACAGTTCATATTTGTGAATGTTTGATTCCCTGTGATGGAGTGGTGCTCTGTCCAGGGTTTGTCCCTGCCTTACGCCAAATTAACAGGTGACATCAGTTATAAAAAAATGAATTAATCAATTTGTTAAACACAGCAAATGAATAGAAATGTCTTCAGTTAAACATGTAAGTAGGACCATTAACACAATGCACAGTAGCACCCCTTTGTGGAACAGTGTTGTGTTGCAAATTCTAACAGCAAGTGAATGAGTGAGAGACAAGCCAGTAATAGTAGATGCCTACCATCTAAATATATGTCAGCTCATCAGGGAATTTGAGCTTTTGCATACAGCTGTGTATCTCCTGGGACAGATCATGCTTATTCACCACATGTAGATTTATGTTACATTTATGTACATTATGTACAGCACAGTGGTGCAACAGGTGTGTTGCTGTCACTCAGCTCCAGGGTTAAGAGTGGTTGAGGGTTAGAGCCCCGCCTCAGGTGACTGTCTGTGAGGAGTGTGGTTTGTTCTTTATGTGTCTGTGTGGGTTTCCTTCAGGTGCTCTGGTTTCCTCCCAAAATTCACAATAGTAGGAGAATTAGCTACTCAAAATTGTCCACATTTATAGAGGTATAAGGGAATGTGTAAGTCTGTGATGCCTGGTAAACGTGTCAGCCTTTACCAAAGTATATATAGAGAACATATTTTGCCAACTTGGTCTGCTGTGTTCATGTGGTAGAATGGAACATTCTGGCTAAAAATACTTCGCCACTTGTAAGCGGGGGTAACTTGTGAGTTACACTGTTTGTATTTATGAAGTTGTCTGCAGCTCAGACACACTGCACTGTAGTAAATTCAGATATTCATACATTTACAAGGACAATCTCAAAGCACCATTAAAAAGGCCCCTTGTTCTGAGCACAGCTGTGTGGTGTCACACAGACACACACACGTCACTGGCTTCCTCTCGCTCTGTGACACATGCTTTGATACAGCATGAGGAACCGTGTCGCATGCCACAGCGCTTTGATTGGCAAGCGGGCAAGTCTGGAAAACGGGCCCTCCACGAGCAGCAGAATCGGTCTGCAGCCTTTCATCTCCGGATGTGGAGAACGCACCACCCACATCTCCCCCCAGCTAGGTGTGCTACGGATACTAACCATCCACAGCAGGTTTTTTATGACCAACTTCCATAAACAGAGGAAAGTGGTAAACCGCACCTGCACCATCAAAGGCAGCAACTGGATTAGGAACAGATTCAGTCTAATCTTATTTGAGAAGCAAGAGGGAATGCTCTGTTATGCTTCAAGGCCAAAGTTTATCTGATGCTCTGACAACGATTGACATCTCTAATGTTTTTCTACCCTATAACAAGCACCTCTGCATTGCAGAGAAGCTTCCCTTGTCTGTTTGAAGTGCGCTGTGCCCTAAGGTAATGTACTAGGATGAGGGCTTCTACTCTGGTGTATGCTTCCACATTTCAGAGTACATCATTAACGCATGGTGAGGAGAGCTGCCGCTCTCAGAGCCACATTCTAAAAGCCAGAGCTGTAAGGGTAATGAATAAAAATGTTGTACATTGACTGTAAATAACCAAGTCTGTGGCCAAAATAGATTAATAGTTGGAAGTAAAACCACTTATTAACCCCTCAAACTCCTGCATTATTACATAGACCAGTAATGACCAGTAATGACATGTAATTACTATCAAGCTGTCAACCAAATATCCCCTAACTGTAAAGGTCCAAGAAAAATGCTGCTTAAATTGAATATATTGCCGCTGTCCAAAGAAAGATATGCATCTACGTTTTTGTCAATTTTAAGTTTGCTATATCAGTCAAACACAGCAGATGTCCTTCACGTTGTGTGACCAAACCAAGAAGGTTTTTTTTTTTTTTCATTTTCCTGTAAAGGTACTATTTTGGAAATATATGTTTTTCTTTGCACAGTGACATAGGTGTCATCTTCACATTTTCAAATGGTGAAAATATATATGACAAATACATGAACAGTACTATGCATATGCCAAAGACAACCGCTTATTTTACTATATTCCACTCAGACCCGTCACTGAGAGCAAGTTCATTGTTAGCATCAATAACAGCCAAAAGCCACTATTTAACACAATGACAAACAGGCTTCAACCACTAGATTTAATACCCGTTTTTAGTGTCCATTTTTTAAATCTGACTTTCCTCTTCACTGTGTGATTAAATTATTTTCTATCTTTTCAGAAATGTCTTATTAAAAATGAATAACTTCTACTTCATGGCTGCTGTGATTGAATGGAAATGAACATGGCCTATGGCTTTTTTCATAGTGTTGTAGTTAATATGTCACTTGTATAGTTACTAGTTACATAATTATGAGAAAGAAACAGTCCAGTAGGTCTGTGGTGCCATATAAATATGAGCTTTTTCACATACCATATGGGGTAAAGGTATGTTAATGCTGCTTTTGTATACAAATGATCCTGTGTGTGCATCTGACTAAAAATGCATATATTAAATTATATGTCACATTTTACAGTCTGTACAAGCACCATCATGCTCAAGTGTGTCCATTTTGGCCTTTTTCATTTGCAAGTCTACAGGAATGTGCAGCTCTTCTTTGCTAGAAAAAGAATGTGTCCTAGCTGTGCTGCCTGTGGTGTGGGGATGCTCTGTTTACTTTGATGTATGATCAGTTTTATCTGTATTCCTGTTGGTTGCTCTCTTTGGTTGTTGTTGTTTTTTTTTTTTTTTAATGTTTTCTCCTTGGGCTTGTTGCAAGGTCTTGGTTGTGTGTAATTGTCTTTAAACGCTTGTTTATTGTTTCCGTTTTTTCCCCCTTTTTTGTTTTTCCTTTTTTGCATGCCGTACCTCCTGTTCCCCTCCTCCTCCCAATCCCACCACCACCGCTCCTTCGCCCGCCGCTCCTCCTCTCCTCTCAGACGCTGCGCCCAGCACTGAACCTGCTGCTCACGGTTGGTACCCTTTCCCTCCTTCTTCTTTCCTCTAAAGCCCAGCATGCCTGGCTCTGCATGCCAGCTGATCTCAGAGCACCGCTTAGTGCAGGCAGGAGACATGCTGAGAACAGTAAACACACTGAATGTACTTGATTCAAAGGTTTATGGAGAGTTCAGCAAAAGTGGATCGCCAGTGTTTGGTCTTCCTTTCATGTTTTTTGTCATTGGTAAATTTGGCTGATGTAGCGGGATAAACCACTTTAATGTGATCACAACTTCAACTCCTGGTGCAACCACTAAAATGTGTCCCACTTTCACTTAGTTCACTTTATATGATTTACTAATGATTTTACCTGTGTTGACAAAAATGCCGTTGCATGCAGAAGTTTGGACACCCCTGGTTTTTAGTTGCTGGAAATCTTTATTATTATTATTTAGTTACACTTTATGTAACTCTTAGTTCATAAGACTACACAACACTTGTTTGACAGGACTGAAATAAATCTACATTTGCATCTACTAAAGTTGTCATAAAACATTTAGGGTAAAACTGACTATGGCAGCTTTTATGACAACTGACGCAGAGTGGAAAAACCTAATAAGGTTCATGTAACCTTATGAATAATGATGCAAAATGTTAAATTCTAATAACACGTACGTTCCTTTCAGGACTTGATTAAGTCAGAAACACTCAACCTTGTGCATTCAACTGCTTTCACTTAGGACTGACTTCATTTGAAGCAAACTTAACAAATACTTTTATTTTTCAGTCTATATACTCAGATAAAATGTCTGAAGTCACTGTCCGTCCCTTTGTCTGCTATCTGTGTCTCATCTCAGTCAGTTCTGTTTTTTGTTCACATCCTCATCCACTGGTCACTCTTGCTGACCCCTCCGGTTTGGCCAGAAGCTGAGACTAGGAGCTCTAATGAGCGCAGTCACCCGGTAATTCCAGGCCAAATCACATATCCATCTTCCTGCATGAGGCGTTAAGTCCTTGTTGACAGTGTGCCTCGCGAGTCCTCATGGTGCTCCCTATCACCCTCTCCTAATCTGCCTGCAATCATTTTTCATGAATTTAGATGATGTCCAAATGGCTGCTTTTTTTTTTTGCCGAGAAAAGCGAAGGTGGACCCCCTTTCACAGGCTGAACCCAGATGGCTCCATACTTCTGTTTTCTGTTGTCTCACACATCTCACAACCCGAAGGATTCCATTTGCATAGCTAACAGGCTTTGTAATAATGTACAATACTGGCAGAACCCCTTTATTTTTTTTCCTTTCTCATTTCATCACGGCTCTATTTATCTTCCCTCGCAGCAGTAAATGCTTGTGTAAACGTGTAAAATTCAGTACAAAAGGATTCAATAATAGTCTGCAATCACATCGTCTTTCTGCTTGATGACATGCCTCAGGTAATTTAATTAACACAGTCGTATTTCATGTTGCACCTTTTTTTTTTTGCATACCCTCTACAAGCAGATGCTGCTTCTGATTCAGATGCTGAACCTGTTCAATACAGCCAGCTTTTTTATTCATGTCAACATATGTGTGATTGTGTGTGTGTGTGTGTGTGTGTGTGTTTGTGGTGGGTGGGGGTTATAAAACAAACACTGGTACAAAGTGAGAAACTTTCTGGAACACAAGCTTAATATAAAAAGTGAAATCTTTAAACAGTATGCATCATTCAGGTCTGAATATTTATGATGAATAAAGCACATAGGGTTGCTTTATTTGAACTCTTTCAGTTCACTGCCTTTTAAAATACCATATCACAAAGACAACGTTAACCTGGCACTGATGTACAGCATGGAATTGCTGGAAACGACACAAAAATCTGGTGCAATTTCTAATCTTCAGAAACACTTGTGGATTCAAAAGAACAAAAAGTTAGACGAGATTTTTATCACAGTGGATAGTTTAATGTGCTGCTTCATAAATCTGTATAACTGAGTCATTGTTTCTGAGAATTCATAAACATACATAGAGGGAAAAATAGGCCAATTTTACTCACACGCATGATCTACTGCTTCCTATCCTTATTATCGGAATGGATGTGAATTGCCTTGTTTGTAAAATGTCAGCTATTCTTCCATTCTTTAATCTGTCTACAGAATTGATGTCCTGACCTGTTGCCAACATGCATTTCTGCCAGTGTTAAGAGCCTTGTTTGTGTTGGAAATACCATTTCGCACTTCTATCTTCAGCAAGAGGGTCATATTGATCTTGCGATAAAACACACACAAAAGAAAACATTTGGGAAGTACGTTCAGCAGGCCTGTGATATTGTGGCTGTCAGGAACTAAGCCTCATGCTTGGGTAAGGAGAGCATACATGTGGAGAGAAAAGCATGCGCGTGCCTTTCTCAGAACAATTGCTTATTTGCATTTTGTTGCTGAGTGTCCGTTTTTATGTGGTTTTCTTTTTGTAGCTCAAGCACATACTCTGTTTACCATCTTATTTTCCTGGGTGCGCTACTTTCACCGTTTGGGAGATTTCTCTCTTCTCTGATAACAGTCTTTTTTACTCACTCTGGTGTAGCCTAGCAACAAGCTGTTCAAGGAATAAGTGAGGTTTTCAGCTGATGTCGGGTGTGTGTGTGTGTGGGGGGGGGGGGTGACAGGGTGGGCAAGATTCCTCAGTGGAACAGAAAGCAGTGAAGAGTAGCTAGCACATTACCACAGAAAGTAGTCCCATTTGAGTATGTTTTGTTGTATTGCCTGTTTTGCTAGATGTCTCTTCCATCACCAGGAAAGAAACATGTAGGGGGGCCTCTGCCTCTTCTTGAAAAATTCCATCCGTAATGCCCACCTTGTCAGTGGCGCTGTTGGGTACAGCTGCAGTCAGAATATGAATCATGCCACAGCTGAGGAAAAGCATGGCTCTCCAGGTCAGATAGATCAAATCCTTATCAGCATGTTAGAGTCCCTGTCATCCAGCGCCTCTATAGCCCTGACGCCTGCACTCGCTATTAATCGCTCACCTGTACCCACATGTACAGTATTTACTGCCATCCCCACCAAGCACTGCGGCACCCTGCCTGATTTATCAATACCTTGTCACTGTGTTTTCATAGCAGTAAATGTACAGGACCTTTCGTCCAATCATTTTGCTTCCATTAAACCACAGGAAACCCATGTGGATGCTGATAGAGAGAACCTGTTCACATGGTATCATGCCTCGATCTCTATACCTCTCCCCCTCATGCCTCTCACGCTCTCTTATATCGCTCCATCCAAGCATAATCTCAGCTCTGCTCTTCATTTCCAAACAGGATGATTGAACACACTTGGCTTCTTTTTGTTATTTCATCATCCTTTGTTTGCCAACAGTAGGCTGAGGCTCAGTAAATACACGGCCTGTATATCTCCGCCAGCCGCTCTGTGACGTGTCTTAAGTAACCCGACAGCATAGCACATCAGTAAGAAGCCAGGTGTAGAGGAACTGCTCTGTGTGGTGTGTCAGATCCCGTCAGATATGAAATTACTGTGCGCTAGCCAACTGCGAAGCAAGGTTTTTCTACTTTGCAATTATGAAGGCTCAAAAAGGAGAGGGGGAAAAAAACCTTTCCCGTTTTCTTTCTCATTTCGGTTGAGTTAGGTTGAGGCTTCCCTTTTCATACGGGATGAGAAATAGTGATTTTAATTTTCCATGTACTTTAACCAAACGTCTGCTTCAACTTTGATAATACTAATTCATGAATTATGTCTAAAATTTTGTCTTTTGAATGCTGAAGGGACCGTCGTCTTTAATGAAACAAAGCCTGTAAAATGAATAGCGGGCTTTAGAAACGTATGAATAGAAAGCTGCAAGTACCGTATGCAAAGCCAAAATTAAGCAAGGGCTTACTGAAGGCTTTTCTCTTGAACCCCCTCCCCCAATCTCTCTTACACACACACACACACACACACACACACACTTCCCTCACTCATAAATCTAAGCCCCTGTTTGACATGAACTTAGCCGGCACTGATGCAAAGCTGTTTTACATGCTGAAAGTGACAATGTTAACTGTCTCTCCTTCATCCTCCCAAAGCTGTCGCCATGACGATGCCCCTGCCCTGCCCTTGTGGCAGAATAAAGCCTGTGTTATTGAATGTCATGTTCTCAAAAGCTCATATTTGAATTCCCTTCAAAGACGGTGAAAATTAAATGTGTTGTTTGATGCACCAAGGCCATGTTATCGGTGGTGGCAGAATGCTGAGGACTCTTTGGCATGGGCATACAATTGCTTGTCCCATATAAACAGCAGTCCTGGTAATAAGGAAAAAAGCCTGACCTATGTTTTGGCACTCGTAATACACATAATTCTTGGAAGCTGGCAGGGCTGAGATTGCCAGTGATTACATCCTAGTTGCCTTTCTGCTACTGCCAATGGCAGGTATTGCCTCTTCCCCAGGGTTATATCAGGGGTCATATAAGGCCATGATACATGGGGCATGGATCTCTCTATGTATGCTTTGTTTCCTGATGTTTGAGGCTGGCTTAACTGTCCCTGTACAAAATCTTGTAAGGGTATTTTTGTTGTTTTTTTCTTTAGGGAGATAAAATTTTTCATTCCAATGGTGACCATTTGTTCTTTAACTCCCTTTTGTTTACTGGCCAAGAAAGGGCAGGTAGGATACGGGTCCCTGAGACAATCCCCAGTCTGTGTTCTAATCCTGTATCTGTAGAGGTGAACAAGATGGAAAGGACACACCTGCCAACATGCCTGTCAGGCTGGGCGCTCATGGAGGAGATAATTGAGCAGACTCGGAACCGCAGGGAGCGCCATTGCCGAATGCAGCAGGATAATGACCACTTTGCTCTCAGCTGGACGGCAGCAGGTGAAGCAGAAGAGTTTGCGCCTTTAATATCCCCGAATTGTCACATGTGGATGCCATTACAGCCAGGGCTTTCATCAATCAATGGGAACAAGTTCAGCTTCAAGGGTTGCCGGCTTGTGGGCTTTCTCCAGTGCTGGCCTTCTTCTTCTTCTTCTTCTTCTTCTTCTTCTTCTTCTTCTTCTTCTTCTTCTTTTCTCTTCATTTTCTCTCTTTCATGAGCATAGCCTCATGGTTTCATCGGTTTGTGTGTTGCTGTCAGGAGTGCTTTTGCTCTGCCATGTGCTGTGTCCAGTGAGCAGGGTTTGAGCAGGTTTTGAGGATAGGTAGATGCAGTGCTGGGGGGAAGCCTTCAGGACAGCCTGCAGGCCCCTCACAGGTGATGCACATATGCTGCAATAATTAGTCTGAGAGCATGGACCAGGAGGACCTCAGTGCACAAACACAAAGAGACCTTCCTCACTGCTCTCTGTTCTTCACTATTGACTGGTGAGCAGGATCCGAAGGGCAAGACTACTGTTCTGGTTCTGCCTAAAAGGAAAGACAGTGAACCCTGTCTTGAGGTCTAAGGCCTGAGACTAAGCTGATTCCCCAGCAGACTCTGCTTTAGCCAGATATCCACTAATCAGGAGTCAAATCTAATGCAGGATCTCGTCAACCTGCAGTCTGTATACTTCAGCATCCTCCCAAGCTCTTGGACCAGAGCAGCCAGCACCTAGCCACGTTAACGTATTCCTTTTGGCCTCCCAGCACTTTCCCTCATTACTGCTTCCTCTCTCCCAACCTTCCTAGCAAAACTGTGGGTGGATATTTATATGCTTAGTTTATCGTTTGCAGCCAAATAATTTATTCTCAACATTGGCCCTTCCTCAGGGCTCAACCAGTCATTCAACAGATACTCAACAGGTGTATGCACAGACACCATGAAAGAATAAAGAACAAGAGGCTAAAAGGGTAAAGAACATTAAGCTAAAATACAAGGACGAATGCAGACACAAAAGTTCACTGGCTTGCAGTGCTGTCCAAGCCCAGAGACAACCCTTAATTACTTTCCCCTTTAAAACAGTGACTATCTATTCATTTCGTAGGAGCTAAAGTTAAATCCTCCTTAATGCCAGGGTTAAATATGCTGTAATAATTCAGTCATCCTGGTCAAGAGATTCAAACGTCTGAATGATCAAAGATTTGTCTCAGCTGTCACAGTAACTACAACTGGTCAAAAAATCCCATGCTGAGAGCAGGGAAACTTTTCACTCTGTAGCCCATGCTGTACCATGGACATGTCTTTGATGTGAGGACTGTATTAAAGACACACCTGTTCAGGCTTCCACCCACTCAGCCAGCCAAAGGTTTTCATTTGCACTGCTAGGAAGTGGCTTACCCGCTGTGAGAGGGCTACACCAGTGCACCCCAGCCCCTTGAAGCGGCATGAATTTCGGCAAAAGCCACACAAAATGAGTTTCCAAGAGCTGTGCTAGCGATGTCGTCTTACCAGGCTCCTACTGACATTTTATTCATCTTTTTCCCTACTGTCGGGATGCTCATTGTGGAATCTTGAGCCATTTACTCTGCCATGGAGGTAAAGGCAGGAAGAGTTGGAGGGCATCTCTCTGCTTCATACCACGACCTGCCTATCGTGCACGAGTTCACGTTTACACTCTGCACGACGCAAATGGCCGCCTTCAGCAGGTCAACCAGTTTTCCGGCGACTGGGGAGGAGAATTAGCACTGATCCCATGGCTCAGGGGAAATGAAGGCGGCATCTGAGGAATAGGCCAAGCCTGCGCCTAGCTTTGTACGGCTCCCTGGAAGGGACATCTTATCCTGGATTAGCTCTGACAAACCTCACTTCCCCTGCTTCTCATAGAACAGGGCAGCTGCAGTCCCTTGTGTTGAATGTGTTGTTTTCAGATTTGCATAATGCTGGATTGTTGTGGATATGAGTTATTCCACACAATTTCTCCTGCAATCCAAGGGATTTCTGTCATCTGAAGGGCAGACGTTGTTGGGAGAGAGGAGGGGGAAAAAGAAGGAAAGAAAAAGACGCAAAACCTGGACTAGATTTAATTTCCCTTTATTGAGGAGATTTCCAAACTCAGGAGTGATTAGACGCATGGGAGGAAGATATGCATCAAACAAGAACCTTGTTTGTGTACTTCAGGAACTCCTCTGTCAAGTGTTACCTGTCAAGTAAAAAAAAAAATCCAGCAAATCCAGGCATCTTGTAAAGGATGTCCTTATTCTGCTCTCCTGCCTACTGTCACCCCTCCTGGCCCAGATCTGTCCGCCCCTGTGTACTGTAAATATGGCTCTATGGGGGCTGCCTTTGCTAGCAGTAATGACAAAGCTCTAGGCTGCAGCTGAAGGGGACGGGTGGCCACCGTTAAGGGAATGATGAACACACAGCGAGGAGAGAAAAGGGCAACTAGGAAGCTAAGTCAGTTATGCTTCCACCATTTCTTCTCCGCCTCTCTGCAGGATTGTATTACTGAGACATAAAGGATAGGTTCTGGCCCTTAGAAAATGTGAGATGCAGTTCACATCAGTAATGGGTTCCTTCCCATAATGCTTCTTTGACCACAAGTCTGCTGTTGCTATGGTATCGTGTGTACATGTTTCAGATAATACAAGAGTTTGGGGTTTAGAAAAATTAAATAAGGATTTTTTTTCTGGTTTTGTTTTTGTTTTCCAAAGAGGCCTCATCAGATTTCTTTATTTCTGAGCTAATTAGATTTTTAATATGTTTAACCAGCAACCTTTCAGAATAACTCCTGAGATTTCAGCGAAGGAAATTGAGTGGAAATTGAATTGAATCTAACCAGCCTTTGTCATCTACAATGGGCCATGCTTTAGTTTAATCACTAATTATTATCACAATGTGCCTGAACAAAAAACAGAGATAGGGGCTCTTGTTCTTAAAGCACTTGTCTCCAGGGAACTTTCTTGTTGTTGATTTCATTTGGGTTCAGATCACACGTTGCTTATATTTCCCCAAACATATGCCATGTTTGGGACAGATCTTGTTAGACACCACAGATGTATTGTGCAGTGAGGGCTACCTGAAGTCTGTCTGAAACATGTTTTACAGATTTGTTGCTTGTCTGTCATTTTTATTGCCTTATGTTCACATCTTCATTGATTGAAAGATAGTAACCCACTAAATGGGAGCACAGATTGCTGCAAGCTAATCTAGGTACATGGGAGGCTGCTTAAAGATTGACATATTGCTTTATGGTCAAGGTCCTTTGCTTCCATTGCATTTAATCCAGTTTCAGTTAAAACCCTCAATGGAAATGCAGTGTTTACAGTTTACACCCAATGTAGACCAATTACCTTTAAGTGGATACAGTGGAATAGAACATTATACACAAGCCTCTCGTTTAAGTGACAGCTAAAGATTGGGTCAATGAGATTTTTAATTACATTCCCACAAAGGCGCGGGACTGCTTCCAGGCTGGAGGGACACAGGTAAATGCAGACAGGCTTTGTAATAACACATCTGTCATCCATCTGCCCATAGGCCCAAGAGCAGAGCTCTTTCATTACAGTCTGCTCACACTCTCACAACGGCAATCACTATTGCTTAATTAGAAGATTAGAGGATCCAATTAGAAGATCTCCTGTCTCGGAGATCAACACGTCCTTTGAAATGAGACACTTTTGTTGCCCTGAGGGTCGACATTTCCTTCTTGTCAATTTGATTGCGCCTGAGTGAGTGCAATGGGCTCCGCTAGCCTGTGGGCACACACTGGCCTGGCCATTCTTTCAGAAGAGATTTGGCTTTCTCAGTAGAAAAGGCTAGCACATTTATACAAGCGGTCCTGGAGAGTCATTTAGCAGAAAGTACAGTATCAGTCCTGCTTACATGCCCCTTAGGCCTTTTGTTCCTGAAGAGAAATCTACTGTTACTTTCACAGCCTCCATTGATGTTACTCATCACTTAATCTAATATCAGTACACTTTAAGTCTGGGTATAAGTAATATTCAGTGGACTGCTGCAGAGCCTGACTGCGTGGGGAGTCAGCACTTCCCTCCATCATGGAAATGGCAACCAGAGAGAGAACAATTAAGGAAATTGCCACAGCTAGTCTACTGTCTTTGAAAGTCAAAACATGACGGCCAGTGTCCAGCTGCTTTTTACAGCACTAATGCTTGATCTACGAAGTGTTTTTGGACATTCTGTATTTTCAGCAAAAAGCTTATCTACTACCAGCATCTAGGTTTTGCACAATCTCTGGAGGAGGGTTTTGATGTGGGATTTGTTGTAAAACTGTGTCGAATTTAATGAGAGATCTGATTAGAGGGATTTATTGCAATAAGAGAAACTCTTTTTTTCTTGTGTCGACTGTTTACATGAATCGGTCTATCAGAAATGTAATCACAAATAGGCTTAGATGTTCTAATAGATGATACATGAAATTAAATCTCTGATTGTGTATCATTTGGGTTTAATGTCATTTGGATGTAATTGTTCTGATTTTGAAGCTGAATTAAAATAGCTCTGTTGGATCACCGGATGCTAAGCCCCATCGGAGGTGATATTCACAGTGGATGGGTGAGTGCACTCCACAGTGCTTCATAATTTAAAGTGCTTCACAAGCCTGTGAAATCGAGCTGTATGATTACGGCCAGATCATGTGATGAAACAAATGACAATTTTGAGATTCCCCCTCTCTGAAGTTCTATATTATCAGGCCTTTACAAAATGACATTTAGATACAGAGAATCAGAAAATAAAATGATTTATAATATGTAGAGCTGGACGATATGTCCAAACTTTATATCACAATATATTTCTTAATTTAAGACAATACGATAAAATTCCTGTATCGATATGAGCAATAAAAATGCTACAGAAAATCTGCCAATAATTGAAAGCAAATTGACATCACCATTAAACAACAGCCTCTTGGTTTGTCAATATTAATATTTTATATACTTATATTTTTAAACTAACTTTAAACATGAGTGCAGTGAACTGATGGCAGCACCCAGTAATGACCATCAGTCAGTGACAGATGCTGTAAATAATATATGTCAAAATATTGAAAATGTATATAAAATCATACAAATGTTATTGAAACATTTTATATTGCAACAATACTGATATTTAATTATTTGTCCAGCCCTATTTACCTATATATAATATGTTTTGTGTTGTTGTTTTTTTCCTCTCCACGGACCTTATAACTAAAGGACATACATCTATTGAATGTCTGTTTTGTCTCTGACTCTGTATAAAAAGTCATAAAAACCTAAAGGAAATTAGTTATCATATATGAACACAAACAGAAATTACAATGATCCCTGGAGCATAGGCCATTTTAATTGTTCACTAGAGGATAGTATCTATTACTCCTTGAGCTTCATTTGAGAAAGTTATTAGAACTGGGCAATGACCGCCTGAATCCAGAGTGATACTACAACCGCCATCTTATGCGTAGGAAGTGAAGTAATTAACTACGAGAGCAAGATCAAGTGTAGCCACAGGCCTAGCTCGTATGAGGACGATGTACATCCCTCACTGAAAACAGTGAGAAAAATCACAAAATTGGCCAAAGACCTCATCTTTTTAAAAAATAAAAAAATAAAAAAAATAAGTAAAAAATAACATGTAACACTTGGAGATGGTCAACTAGATCTTAATCTAGGCTTGCAGTCTGCTCTTTTGTTGAATTGTCATCTTGTGTCTTATCTCAAGAAGCACTGTACTTTTGAAAAGTCAACAGCATTCAGAAGTGAAGACAAAGGCAATACATTTTGGGAGTGCACCTTATGATCCTACGTACCCTAACGTCAGCCCTGATGGACAACAAGAAAGGGTGGATCAATAGCTGATGGTTCAGCGTACTCTATCTTACTGTCCAATAGATTCCACCTTTTAAAGAGCAAAGGGATGATATGAGTGTGACCACAGACAAGGTCACACTTTATTTCTTCAGTGAGGCTGAGGATGTGCTCTACACAGCAACTGCAGCATTTATTCATTGACCTTCTCAAGCCATTCCCCTAAACACAATACAACTTCATTGTCTTGTTTGATGTCTCCAAGGCGGCAGACACGAACTCCATCACCAGGAACCGGTTTCACAGTGAACCATCATGGCAGCCCCCAGAGGCCTCGCCCAAAGACCCTCAGAGAGAAAAGCGTGCTCTTCTTCTTTAGGCCAGATTGCTTTTGTCCTGGTATTTCGCTCAGTCCTCCAGGTCCCGGCTTGGCCGCCAGCTTTGTTTGCTCTCACACGTTTGCTCTCCTTCCACCGGTTGTCTTCGTTTGGACTTTGAACACTGGAATTAAATGTCAGCTAAGGGTTTCCTCTTCCCTGTGCGATGGCGTGAGATGGGACTTGTGCGGGATTGCGAGGCTGTTAGTTCTATCCATTACATCACTCTTCTTTCATATGTTCCTCCCAGTAGCTTTAGCTTGAAGCTTTGCAACTGATGTGATACTACACTATGGTTTTGATATTCCCTTTGAATTTAGTGTATGCGGCTTACAAAGATGCCCCAAAGAGCCCAAAGTGATAGTAATCATATTTTCCACTCAATCTAAAAGCTAATGCTGTGAACTGGATGTCAGCTACACTGTGAATCAGAAGAAAAGTAACAGTAGAATTGTGAGGAGTTATGTAAAGGCCTGTGGTGTTGATGCATCGCACAGTGCCAGCTCGGTTGTTTTAGTCGAACCACATTAAAAAATGTCCATGCCCATTGATTTTGCACACAGATTTTTTTTTTTTGTAATGTCCAGTAGAGTTCATGTGTCTAGTAGTACACAACTCCAGCTGGTTTTACACAGACGCTTTCATGTTGCCACAGGGCTCCTTCACTTACCCATGAGCCAGTGCAGGCCTGAACTGGGCTTGGCTAAAGAAACCCCCTCTGGCTGAGCCCAAAATGTGCTGTGTACTGAGGTTGTCTCTCATTTTCCTCTACACTCTAGCCAATAGCCTTAGGTGTGGACCCCAGGAGTCCACAGCAATCCTACCTCACCACAGGAGAGAGATTTTAGAAACCACCCACTGGCCAGAAGCTGTCTACAGCTTTGCTGAACCATTGTAATTTGTCCATGCTATAAGTTAATAACAACTTTGCATGGATTACTATGTGATTACTCTTTGTATGTGTATTATTATTTTATAAAACCTCTTTCTTGCAATTATTAAATCTAGTGTAATGTCAAACAAAATAAAACTTTGGGCAAATGAATATCAATGGTACTTTTTAGCCTGTCGGGGAAAACTATTCCTAATTTTCAGCTAGGTCACCAGCTGTAGTACTGTGGCTACCATTCATTTATTAGATTTCAAAACAGCCGTTAGGTACAATAAAATATATAAATTTTTCAGGAGATATTACTAAATATTGGATAAAATACAATCAGCTTGTGCATAGAATGTGGTCAACTGAAATAAGTTCAAAAGCTTAGAGTTCAGCCGTAGTTCAATAATTCTGAAGACAAAAGTGGTGGCAAAATATTTCAGCAGATTTCTGTGGACAACTGAAAGCAAGTTGAATGAAATAAATGGAAGCTATAATAAAGGCAAAGAAGGGCACACCACATTTTTATTACCTAGTTATTTAGGATTCTGTGTCATTTTCTTAAATGCTTTCTACATTTTTCCTGACTCTGAAAAATAAATGAATTGTACTAAATAGCCTCTTTGACTGAAAATGTAATAAAAGAAACGTTAAAGTGAACTGAATTCAATTTAAATTTAAGAGTACTTTTTACAACTTGTGTTTTCACAAAGCAGATTTAAAGAATTTTGTGTTCTAGCCTCAAGTGAGCATCTCCAAGGTTACAGTAAAAAAAAAACAAAAAAAAAAAACAAAAAAAAAACCTTCTGACCAAGAGATAGAAACCCTGAAAGGCACCGCCACTGAACGTACAGGAGCACTTTGTAGTTCTACACTGAGAGAGTGTAGTTCATCTGTTTCCCTGCATACTTAAGTTGTTGTCCTGCATACCTTGACAGCCCATTTACTTTCTGTTCTCCAGTTTTCAGGACCTTCACAGGACCACAAGATATGTTTTGGTGGTGAATCATTCTCAGTGCTGAAGTGACAGCTATGTGCTTGTGGGGTGTTAGTGTGTGTTGTTCTGGTGTGAGTGGATCAGACACAGCACAGCTGCTAGAGGTATTAAATCACCAAAGTTCACCATTAGTTCACCAAAAATGACCAACAATCAGTGTTCAGTGTCCACTGATGTTGGATTAGAGAATGATAACACAAACAGTGTAGTAACAGATGAGCTATTTTCTCTGACTGTACATCTACAAGGTGGACCAATGAGGTAGACATGTCTAATAAATTGCAAAGTGTGTGTATGCAGTGTTTAAAAATTACAGCAGCACTGCTGTGTCTGATCCACTCGTGCCAACACAACACAGACTAACACTACCACCACGCCAGTGTCACTACTGCACTGAGAATGATCCATCACCCAAATTGTACATGCTCTGTGGTAGTCCTGTGGGGATCTTGACAATTAAAGGACATGGTAAATGGGGGCAAATAAAAAAAATAAAAAAAATAAAAAAAAGAAAGGATTCAAAAGCAGCAGATGGACTACAGTCTATAATTGCAGAACTACAAAGTGCTCCTGTATGGTCAGTGGAACTGAGAATATGGACCATGAATATAGCAAAAGATAGTCATAATTTTATGGCAGATTGGTGTATAAACAAATGGCAGGTTCTTAACAGAAATCAGTTTAAATGGAATCCTAAACCAGGCTCAAACTCATGATGCCATTATTAATTTAGTGGCACAGTACAAGGGTTTGAAGTACTTTTAAAACCTCGAAGGGATGCTTCGCTGACGAGCCCATTTGTTCTGTAAATGAAGAGTTTTAAAATGAAAAGTCCACATAATGTAGAAGTTTTTCACTTTCTACTTTTAAGCAAAATGGCTCTCATTTTAATAGCAGCTTGAGTATGTCTGGTAGTGCAGTGCAGTGCCATCACTGGGATGCTTGTCACTGACTGTACGTCCAGCTTGAAAGCTGCAGGATTCAATAAAGCGGGCTGTGTCGCCCCTCACTCTCTCCTCTAATCCAATCAGGATGAGTGATTGGGTATTCCAGCCGCTTACCTCCCAGTCATAAATGTTAAACAGGAGTACTGTTTGTGGTAATGATTCATCTATAAGCAGCATGCAATACATGTAATTAAATGATTCATTCTAGTCAATTGAGATGAGAGCAAATTTAAGGGGTTTCATTAAGATACCAATTCCTCAGAATTATTGAATATTCCGGAGGCAAACTGGCTGGATGAGATTAGACGTGGTTGTTGGAGAATTACTCACTTCTAAACCATCTGCCTCTCAAATTACACATTACCCAAATTGCTGGCTCACGGTGGACCCTTATTGAATTACACTTCCGTCATTGTGTTAAGTGAGGCTGCGCATACCTGTGTATTGCCATATGCGTCACCATGGTGTGTCTCAGTCTAACCTTACTGTTGTGGCTCCGAGCCACACACTCTTCTGTTTCTGTTGAAGACCAACAGAAAAAGAGAGAGAGTGCAGTGAAGTCACTCGGTGCAGGATGGAGACCGTTCTCTCCACTGCATTCATTCCCTTTGTTAAGTTATGTTAATTATTATCAAGTCCACTCAGTCAGCGAGAAGTACCTTAGCAGTTACTGCTAGTCTCTGGTTAAGTAAAGCCACTGGTCAGGCTGACAGGGCCATGAGGGATGAAGAGATTCAGGGGAGTGCTTCAAGAGGAGCGATCTCTGACATTTCCATAGTCTGTTTATCCCTCCGTCCCCCCTCCGGACTGCTGCTGGAGCCCAGTCCACATTAACATCTTAATAGGAAAGTGTGTTAAACCACGTCTTTACCTCCTCTTTGACAAGAGTGAATTAGGTGTCAGGCGGATACCCACTGACTTTAATTGAATCTGCCGTCTGCCTGGTAAAAAAAAAATAGAGGGGGAAATTTGAAGTCAAAATAACCTATTAGGTTTATCAAGTAATGTTTGGTTGGCTTTGGCAGCTAGCACTGCCACATTACCAACACCCCCCCCCCCCCCACCCCCACCACTTGCTTTCCGATCTCACACGCGGCTTGTTTATGAGGTGAGATTGGGTAGGATGTTGGACAAGCACACTGCTGTGTGTTTCCGCGGTTTTTGTTATGCTCTAATAAGTTGTGGCCTGCCGTTTTTGTTTTTGAACTCCCTCAGGAAATCCCCCAGCTCTCAGATTTAGGCCAGAGATGAGAGTGGAAGATTGCCGTGAGTAAACAGGCAGGACTGATCAACTCCTCGTGACTGGATTACTAAACGCTGGATTGCTCAGGCACATACACCGGTCTTCCTCCGACCCTCCCCACTCTCTCTTTCCATTGTCTTTCTTTATTGAGACATAGGTGATGGAATAGTAAATATAGATTTGCAAAGGCACTGGAGAAGGTGTCTCTGTGTTCGTTTTTCTCTCCGTTGATATCTCACCAATGAGGAGTTGAACTGAGACATGACACAGAGGTTGCACTGTCTTGCACTGTCTTGAATATGAGCTTGTACTCGCTGAAGATGATGTCGGGGATCTGTAGAGCACCATCTCCTCTCCATTTTCTCTCCTCATCTCTCACCAAACTCTTTAATTTCCGAACTGAGTGTGAGATATTGATGAAAAATTTTGCTCCTCCTTTGCACCGTGAAGAACCAATCAAGTCCACAAACCGGCATTAACTTTGGGTTGTCATGGATCCCTACACTTGATCAATACCCTTCACATATCATTACGGTGTGCCGCCTCAGAGGCCTGCCTTGTTCTTGGGCAGAAGGAGTGTAAATCTTTCTTTAAAATTACCAATGATTCACATTTTTAGTCTCGAGGGCAAAGTGTATTTCGGTGCCAGATTCATTTGAGTCATATTACTGAGATTCCCTTAGATTGAAGTTTCCAGACGATCCACATTTCTTTATAAATATGAACTGTTAACTGCTTATCTGCCTTTCTCCCTGTTGCTCCTAGCACCAGTGCCCCTGATGTGTGTTCATATTGGACAGATCAAAGATGAAAATCTTTCTTAGAAATAGTTCCGTATGGCCAGAGGATGAGCTTCTTTCGCTTACAAAGCTTTAACTTCTTTTTCTTGAATGTTACTAATCTACTCGAGTTCCTACTGGGAATCACTAATGATATGGATTATCAAGGCGACTAACAAATTTCAAACATGACTAAAGTATTCATTTTCTGTGTATAGTTTGTCAATATATGTTAAATGTTCTCTCTACTAATATACATTAATTATATATAATGTTGCACCTTTAGCCCAAAGAACATTACTGTAATTATCTCTCAGCAGGAAGCCCTAGCTGTGTTGGCCAATTTTCAGTGCACCAAAGTTTTGAACATCAGTGTGAGGCTGGTTTACATGGTGAAACTTTCATTCAGTTATTTTCAGCTCACAAGTGGCTAGAAATATGATTTACTGAAAGCAAATTAAATTTCATCACAGTCTTGTGCAACTCATTTAATTATTGAAATATTTGAATTATTTAAATATCAGAAGTAATAATATGTTTTAAATATATATCATTGTGCAGGCTCTGTGAAATCATCTGTGATGAGTTATTTGTCTGATATTTACCTTTGATCTCACATTGATGTCACTACAGGAGAACATTAATTTCCTAGCTATCATATCATGATAGGCCTGAGCACCCTAACAACCATAACAAAAGCAGAACAAACACCTGCAACAAGTGGCCTAGTTTACTGTGTAAGAGAGCGTTACTGAATCCACTGTCGTCCAGACATGACTGATATTGATGTTTTTTTGTTTTTTGTTTTTTTTTTTAATAAAATACATTATGCAAAATACAGTATTATATAACAAAGAACAAAAGCCAATGTTCATAATATAATGCAAGTTTTACTCCAAAACATTTATCTGATTATGACTATCACTACCTCAATAGTGGCAAATTTCAATGTCACTTCTATAGATATTGTTATGCTAGTCTGTCAGATAATGCTCACTTATCTACATTTAATTAAATTCTATTTATTAGAGCATTTAAGCTTATAAGACACAAAGAATATTGCAGCTTAAAGCATCAATAATATGAAAGTCTCTGTTAAATATCTGATCTGACCTAGTTAAACAAAACTAGTTTTATATATGGGATATTTAATTTACATTCTATCTTTAATTGTATATCTTTTCATTTTACTAATAGGGTTATTTCCATAAACAGACATTACATTTCTATTCACCCTGTGAAGGACTGGTGCCCCCTCCAGGGTATGTTCCCACTTTGCACCCAGTGATTCAGGGTAGGCTCCAGACCCACCGCAACCCTGAACTGAATAAGCGGTTACAGGCAATGAATGATTGAATGATAATTATGATAAGGAATGAAATCAAATTGAGGCTGGATGGGTTATGTTATGATTGTTTTGACTGGTTGTTTCTTTAAACTTGAAATTGATGTTTTGTAGTATTATTATAAGCAGTTCAAAAATGAAATACAATGAAGTAAAAATAAATGCAACTGTGTAAAAAAAAATTTAACCATTTAAAAAAAAAAAACAGTTCCACAAGGCACATCCATAAAAAGGTAGTTATTCATTTGCTAATCCATTCTAAGAGCCTTATCTTCATGAGAAAATCACAAAGACATGCAAAGATGTGGGCTTTTGCACAAGTTTGGATAAAATGGAATGTAAATTGCAGGTGATTAGGATCTTCTCAGCCAATCAGATTGCTTATACCTTCTAACCAGCTCTGCTAGGCATAATGGTGCCTCACAGAAATGGAATTGCAGCTCTTAGAAAACCTCAGGTGGTGAAAGGCAAAACATAACAGAACAATAATATGTAAGATATGTCTACAGAACTTGTCTTTATGTGAAGGTCTGCATTGTTGTTTGAATGTAATTTGTCTTTAGAAACAGCTGGTAGTCTACTACAGGGAATGAAAATAAACATGAGTTATAAAAGAGAGAGTGAGAGAGAGAGAGAAAGTGTTAGATTAAAAAAAATAAAAAGCATAACTTTAAGTAATGTTCAGCCTGTTTCATACACATTGCACATTTAGGAGTTGTAGAGTTGTTAACTTCTAGAATGGTAGGGCAGTAATGTAGGCTGTGCTCAATTAAAAAATCCATTAAAATAAAAAGGTTGCACAAACTAATTAACGGTATGATCCAACAGCTTGTGATACCTTTGAACCAGTAGTCAGAGTCTTTTAGAGCCATTACAGGCAAATCTTTTGCAGCTACCTAAGACATTGCTTGTTGAAAAACAGCTGCTTTCTCTATAATTAATTTAAAACATTACCAAAGTATTACTGAAACAATTCTTCACTGTTTTCAGTGTAGAGAATTATCCCTGAATGAGCTGCAACAAGACATCGTTCACATCTCAATGGATAAAATCAATGAAAAACCTCAGCAATTTGATATGGCAGTTAAACAAAACACTCTGCAAATCGAAATATGTACAATAATTCATTCAGCTCTACAAGATGTAGAGAAAATGGATAAGAATGAAGTATATTGTGAGTGAATAGTGAGTGATCCTAAGAAAATGATTGATTATACAATAAATGGTCAAAGTTTTGTTGTCACCTGCTCATCATCCAAAGAATGCAGGGACATCTTCTACCCATCTGGGAAAACTTTATACTAGATTTTGGAATATTTCTATGAGGGATGGATGGCATTCAGCCACATAACTTTAGTGAGGTCAGGTACTGATGCTGAGGGATATTGGACGAATGCCGCAGTTGATCCAGTCTTATTACCTAAAATATATAAACCAGAACTGTGAGTTTCCAGGCTGCATCTTGCTGGAGGCTGATGCAATAAAATTAATAAATGATTGCAAACGGTTTACATGCTCATGTGGGTTTTATCACCGTGACATAATTTTCACGCAAATCTCCAAAGGACTTCCATTCCTTCTGTTGTGCAAATGACCAAAAATCCTGCAAGTTCATAAAGCCACCAAAGGTCTTTGTGTATCATGAAGATAAGGCAATACAGTTTTTATGGCCAAACGTTTGTTGGGTGTTAATAGGAAGATTATTTTATTTTTTTATTTTTATTTTTTTATTTTTTTGCTGCAGTAACAGCTTCTGCTCTTCCTACAAAGTTGTAGACTAGATGTTGGGGCATTTCTAGGAGGATCAGATGCCATCAGTGTGAGACCATTAATGAAGTGAGGTACAAGTTATAGATCGCAGATCTCTCTCACCTTGTTCCAAACATATCTGAAAGTACCCCCAATGCTTGGTGGATTAAAACTCTGCTTGCAGATGTTTATATTGAGCAGGAGCAACTAAAGCTAATGTACAGCCTATATATCATGTCATGCTTTTCTGTAGAGACGGTTTACACATTCATACATAGGTAATGGGTGTCTACAAGCTTTTGTATATATATTAGTACTACATCGTACTCTTTGAGTAACTGATGGGCAATCCTTGATTATTGCTTCGACTTCCTAAGATGATGTTTTATAGAGAAAACATTTGTTTACTTGGATTGTAAATTGCTTTGGACACGTGTAAATTGCTCCCTAAAACACCTTGAGGGATGCAGCCCTCTGAGAATGTAGAATATCCTGCTACATGCCACTGTTTTTAACACTTCCACATTAGAATGATTTTGTTCATTCCACTGCGATGTGGAATCTGTGCTTTCTTGCCCCAGTAGACTCCAGAGCAGGAGCAGGAGCTCAGAGAGCGGTGGACCACGCCGTGATCGGGGGAGTGGTGGCCGTGGTGGTCTTCGCCATGCTGTGTCTGCTGATCGTTTTGGGACGATACTTCGCAAGACACAAAGGTACGTGATCAGTTCATTTCTCACACAGATTGGAGACACACTCTCAGGGATGAAGTCAAGAGACCTACTAATTATTTGGGGTAAGATTTTGGGTAGGCAAGGACTCTGCAGAGGTGAGGTCATTCTAGAAATGCTACTCTTCTCTCTGTGCGATTGGTGCTGTTGTGTTTCATTCTTTTTTTATAAAGTGGGTCCACTTTTCATTGGGGCTATTGCCTTCATTATTAAGGAGTAGACTGTGGGGACAGGAATAATACCACTCGGAAATGAAGTTTGAAGTGGATTGGTAATTCCCGCCACCTTGTTACACTTTCAAGGTTAATCCTGAAGCACGAGTCGAACCAAATGGAAACCTCCAGTGTTTGTGATTTGGAGAGGGTTTTCATGGAAATTGAGGAATAGATTTTCATGAATTAATGGTGACTTGAAGCAAAATGATCAACAGGCTTGTTCCTCAAAACATGTGCCATGCCCGTTTTGCAGTGATTTGTTGCTTTTAATGGTGCTCATTTGCTGCTGCAGATGAGAGCTGCAGAAATGTATTCTGTAATCAAACTGTCTCCCATGTTTTATCATCGGGAATTGGTTTGTGGGGTCCTTGCTAACATTTGCACATAAAAAAAGCAGCATAGCGCCACAGCCTTCCGGATGCTGAGGACCATACTTATGGGCTGGAATAGCACTTGCATTTTAAAATCTGTGGGATGGACCCTCACTCTAATTTAAAGAAGCTACTCCAGACAGCCTTTAATCTCTTTTAAGACCCACCAGTTGCATCAATCAGATGCCCTGAGGTGCTGGGGATATTACTTTTATCAACAAGCTTTTCTTTGAAACTTTCCACAGGCACCTACTTCACGCACGAAGCAAAAGGGGCAGACGACGCAGCAGATGCTGACACGGCCATCATCAACGCTGAGGGCGGACACAACAACTCGGACGAGAAGAAGGAGTACTATATCTGATTGTGCAAGCCTCTGGTGTTGTTATTAGTATTATTATTTTTTTTTTTTTGCTTTTCTTATTTTGTTCTGTTTTAATGTTTTTGAAGGTTGGGAGGGGTGGGGTGGAGAGGGGGAAAGACAGGAAGTTTTATTGTTTTTCTTCCTAGGGATTGAATGATGAATGATGTAGAATGCTACCTGGACAACCAAGAATTTGTAGGCATCCATGGTGGAGTAGGGCAGGGGTGGTGGGGTTAAAGGGTGGGTTATTTTTTTTTATTTTTATTTTTTATTATTATGATATTATTTTATGTTATTTTTGAGGGGAGGATAAGGGGTGGGATTTGGTTGCCAGATGTTGCCAGATATCACTGTAGAGAGCTTCACCATTCAACACCTCCCAAACTGCTGGTACTACTTTTGTTCAGTTCCGACCATTTGCAGAAACTTCTGTGCCTTGTTCAGAATTTTGTTTTTCTTAGTCATACATTTCTTGCTGTTTTTTTTTTCTTTTCTCAAATTCAGTGTATCATGTTGCGCCCTCCCCCTTCAATATATTCTAACCATTTTCCTTTTTTCATCATCACTGTCTCTGTTTGCTTTCCTGTGAGGGTTACACATACACAGCGCCTCAAGACACCCCTGCACTGTGTAGGTATCGAGTTCTTCTCCTGCAAACCAAAATCTCATCAGATCCTATCCTCTATACTGTGAGCAGGCCAGGTCACATGGCACCGTTTTTAACACTTTTTTTATTTTTATTTTTTTTTGCTAATTCCAGAATGTGCATCTGACGTCCTGAACATCACGCACTGACAAATTTCTAATGGGGGAATAGCAAAAGCATGATCCATTAAGAAAACCCAATCCCAGCCTCAGTCAGTTTCATGACGAAAGGCGAGTGCTGACCCTGAACACTGCACCTGTTTTATCCTGACAGGCCTGTCTGCATTGCTGTAGAACACTTTTTATACCTTCCTCTGTTTTCCTCGATTTATTTTTCAAATTACTTGTGCCAGTACATCCGAAGCATCACTAGCGTATGGAGAAAGCATAGGTGCAGGCAAATTATTTCCGACTTGACATGCTGCACTTACAGAAGCATATTGTTTGGTTCCACTCAACTAGATGGAGCTGAAAGCCCTTTAGGTATTTATTGTTTTGGTATAATGATGTCTTGGGGGTTTTTTAGCCATTTTCATTCAGAGATGTTAAAAAAAGAAGAAAAAGAAAACAAGGCCATAATGGCAAAAGAGTTGTCATTACCTAAAAAAAAAAAAAATCAAAAAGCTGTTTGTCTTTCAACTTAGATGCTCTAGCTTTCCTGAGCTGGTGATGATGGTCCTGTAGCACATGCTTATCTGACTACCTAAAATTGTGTCAAAGCAAACTGTTGGTAGGTTTTAGATTCTGGTTTCAGTAATATATGGCTTGATGATGTAGAAAGCAAAGTGCAAATTGCCATGTTTGTTTGTTTGTTTTTTCCCTTGGACTCAGAGGGATATTTTTATTAAATATTATTTAAAAAAATGTATAACTATACTACCTTAAGACACATCTTGAACAGCCAATCAGTGTTTACTTTGGTAGACATTACGCTTACATGTTGAAGGCGACTGAACTCAAATGCACACGAGCCCCAACTGTGACATGGTACATATGAATGTGGTACATATTTAGACTTCATAATTTACCTCTTGCTTCATTAGCAGCACAGCTAATAGAGTGGTGACGCTAAGGTCTGAACACAGTCATTTATTTGGCTCAAATGTGTCAGATTATCATCCAGAATGAACATAAGCACATCGTCTTTTGAGTTATGTATTTAAATTATTCCTGTTTGAGTGGTGGAAAAGACTGAGGTGTTGGGAAATGTTTTTTTGTTGAATGGAGCTATAAGGAAGTGTACAGTTAGAATCAATTTGTTACTATAAGAGCTTTATAAACTGGCTTTGGCTCTTGTGCCCAGTTCGCTGTTAAGTTGCTGAATAAATGTGGAAGCAAATAGGAAGTGTAACTTCAAGGCTAAATATGCCCAGTTCCAATTAGCAAACACAAGATCCTAAAGACCACCATTTTTCATGCCCAGCAGGTTGTAGTGTGTACCATCTCTTATTTTGGCAAGAGGCATGCTTACTAGCACCCTGTATGTCTTCTTATTGTAGCCTTTAGCGAAGTCATTACAAATGGGCAATGTTCTTCACCAACTTGGCTAAAAGAAAGATATTCAGATTAGGTCTAATGCAGTGTTTTACCTAAACCTGAGTTACATTGTGGTTATAATCTGAATCAGGCCACTCTGCATCTACAAATGGCTTTTAAATATACAGATACAGGTTTACCCCAAATACATGCATTTAATCCAAGCCCCTTTAAGGTCTCTAGCCCTATAGGTCTGGACATTGTAAACCAAAGTGTAACTTTGAGGAGGGCCACAGGACTTGGGTTGCCAATTGGTATTGGGCTTTAGCCTTGGCACTCTCAAGCAAAAAATAGTATCACTCATTACCTGCAGCTCCTTTAAGCACCGGAAATCAAAGAGATCTGAATAACTAGATATGAGCCAGTCTGTGTCAGATGTATATAAGCTCATCACTGCTCTGTGCTGTGCAACTAGTGCTGACTGACACCTTCCAGATATCACACTGAATGGCTGAAGCTAACAGAAGAGACGAATATTGAACTGTGCAGCTGTTTTCTAGCTTTAGATAGATCAGACACAGGCGTCTGTGCAGCAGTGGTTTTTGAAGTCTGGCTGCAACTAAAACTGAAAAAAAGCAGAGGAAGCAGGGCTATTTTCCACTGCATATCTTCCCCCTGGACAAAAATCATCCGTTTTACTTAACAACCTTCACATATAACCAAGAATTCAGCTAGCAAAACCATGTAAGAGCTTTATTTTCAGAAGCATTCCACTGTAAAGACTGAAACCAGTCTTACCGAAGCTGAGGCCAAGAGCGGATATCATTAATGTTACTGAGGAAAAATGTGGGAATCTCTTCCTAAGGTTTTTTCCCTTGTCATATTGTGCAGACGGGAGTCTGGTTGCCATGCTTTGTGCCCTGCTGACCCTCTCTGTGTGTAAATAGGACGAATGAGGTTGAGGAGGAGAAATCATTGTCATGTTTGCTTCATTTTGTTATTTAAAGGAAAACCTTCACTAAATTTTTTCTGTATGTACTTCATAAGAAGCTGATTTCTTCCTCGTTTTTTTAAATAGCACAGTACAGAAAGAATGTTTCACAGCTCCAAGGTTTAAGTTGAGATGTGAGATCATGTGGCTTGTTTAGCTTTGTGAGCATCGTTTAGCTTTGGTCAAAAGTCTGGTGGCTTCCATTTAACACAGGATCTCCGAGTTCCATACTCGCATACGTGAAAGATGATTCCAGTTCACTGATTCAGTGGTCGTTTAGACTGGGCCGGTGTACATTTTGTTAAACTTGATATGTTAGACCTCTTTTAAATGTGTTGGTTGTGGTCTTTTGAGGACTTGAATGATCCAAAATAGGACTCTATGGAAATGCAGCGTTGTGCTAAATTGTTGTTTTAAAAGCACCTCTGTTTTTTTGTCTGTCACTTGTACAGCCAATCAACAATAAAAAAAAAAACAAAAAAAACAAAAAAACAAAACAAAAAAAAAAGTCTAATTGAACCCGCGACAAAGTACAACTGCCTGTGGTGAGGTGTGACTTTGGATTTGAGTTGAGTGTCGTCTTCTTTTCTACTGCTACATTTGTTGTTTCCACTGATTTTAATGCCCCTTGTTTTATAGTGCAACAGTGTTACTGATGTAATTTTTTTTTCTTTCATTTGATCTTGATTTATTTTATTTTGTTCTATTTTATTAGTTTCTGCCCAGCCTCAGGTTCATGCTCAATGAATGCTATGTTTGCATCTCAGGTAGAATGCAAAGTCGAGGCCCCTCCCATCAAAGAAATAATCTACAAATTAAAGGAAGGATCAAGTCCAGACAGAAATGGTAAATTTTTGCATTTGGACCGTACATGTTTTATGTAGTTCTTTAATATTTGGTGTTTAGTATTATTTTTAGACCTAGTTCACAAAGAAAGACAGCTGTAAGGAAAGACACAATCACGACAGTCAGTTTAAAACTCAGCATATTTATCAGTCTGGCTCCAGATGGGTTGGAATCGCTTGAAAGATTTTGGTCTGTTTCACCCATAGTTTTAGGTTGATTCTTTTTTTTTTCCTTTTTTTTTTGTCTTTCTGCTGTACTTGGGCAATGTTACTGTGTATTACTGAAGAAAAAAGATATCCACATTCCCATACACATTTTGTATTGGTTCATATTAGACATTTTTACAAAAATGGAGAGTTCTTGTCTTAATAAAAAAGAAAAGATATTAATGTTCAAAGTAATGATTGTATTTGGTGGTGGGTTTTTTATGTCTCTGGAAGACTGACTGTATGAATGAAATGGTGGGAGAACAACACAGCAAATGTGGCAGGCTGCCGTGGTTTATGAAGTGCTTCTTTTTATTTTTGCAAATTTTATCAGTGTAATTTTTTGCTTCTCATTAAGTATTAATTAGAGGCACTTTTCCATAAACATTCAAGGAGTATTTTATTTATTATATTTACAAGGCCATATTATGAACACATTAAATATAATAGATATTAATCCTAAAAATGGCAAAAACTTGAGCCTGGTGGCATTGTTGTTGGGCCACAAAAAATGTTTTAATATGTTTTAAATACATAATCCTAAAAATGGTACACAAAAAAGGGTGAACCCATAAAACACAAGGAAATACAGTAACTACAGTTAATCAAACATGCTCAATAAAACCAAACAAATACATTCTGGAAATTACAGTTATATATTGTCATTATTGTTCCTGTGTGCATTACCCAATATACAGGCTGAGATATTTTCTTATTAAGAGCACACATTAACTAAGAAGCCTGCTGCAGGTAATACTGTTTATAAAAAAACACACCTTCATATTACGGTTCGTACTTATATGTAGCTCATATCCCCAATCTGTGAGAATGAAGTTGGGCCCAGCAGTGAAGTGCTTCTGCTGCTGCTGCTTGAATCACACACTGTGTTTTGTCATTGAGAAGTTGATCAAAGCTGAGGTTATTCTTTGGGGGAGGTTACAGCTCTCCTGGACATTGTTAAATTTAAGGGAGCCCAAAGACATCATTCAACAACATCCGTTAAAGTTCTTTCAAACGCATAGTGAACATTTAAAGGGCCATAAAGTTTATCTTGCCTTAAAAATACAGGATTTTGGTAGCACTACTCTACTATACAGGCTTTCATAACTTCTGCATTTTATGCTATGTTTTTGCAGCACTTTACTGTAGGTCATTGTTAATGAGACTGCATTAATTGGCATAAACCTAAATACATATCTAGAAAAGCATATGCCAATAATCATTAATTCTCACGAAATGTTTTAAGTTGATATAAACTGAACAAAGCACACGTCAGAACACTAACACATGTCAGCATTAACCTTTTTTAGATGTGTGGCTATTGTCATAAAAGGCTTACGTACATGTTCTGTAACCTTATAAACAGTGAGCTACATAAGCCTCTTGACTAAATTGTTCTTGCACAAGACGTGCTGTTTGCATCACTCACCCAAACCAGCAGGGCTGCCAACACAAACAGCCCATTTTGGTGCTGTTATAGCTAACAAAATATAAGGCAACAGCACCAAGGTATATATGCCATCTAGTTTAGGCCACCAGACTGTCTGTGTCCCAGGCTGCCTCATGTCTATGTGCCGTTGTGTTTATACCATTATGTGCCATGTCGACTGAGAATGTATTATATAACTTTTTGTTTTTATATGTCTACACTTAATACTATCGCCTAATTTTCTTGTAGGGCAGAGTCACTATTGGTTGAAAATGCAAATTTACATTTCAGTGTTCACACCCAGATTCAGTTAACCACAATACCAAATTATGAGCCAGGGTTTTCAGTAAATTTTACTCAGGGTCATTATGATTTAGAGGATAAAGGGCTGTAGGGAACTGTCCAGATATTTTAAAGCAGTGGTTCCCAGCAAGAGGTGTATCTAAAGATTTTGTGTGTAAATTTCATAATGTTTCACAGGTTTCACAATTATGCTCCAATGAAATTCATTTGTGTGGTAGAAAAATAAAACATGTTACGCAGACACCGTAATTGATTACGTCTGTGAGGGAAAAGCAGATGGGAACTGTGTAAAGAAAGCCCAGTTTTAGGTGCTTACTGGACAGACATGAGCAATTTGGATTTTATTATAAAAAGGGCAAAGCAAAAATTAGAAAAACAAGCCGAGAACAAGTCAGAAACACTCTGAAGCCCAGAAGGACTCAATCAATGGGCAGAAATATAGAAAACTATGCAAAAATTCTGTACACGTGAAGACAAAATAGTAGAAAGCACATGTCTGAAGGAAAATGTGGCCATTCTTTGCATCACTACTGCCCTAAAACAAGATTTAACACAGCGCCACCCTTCACCTGCTACAAGTGCAGAGAGCTGCTGTGAGCACCTGCCCCAAATATAAATTTTATGTTTTCATAAATGTATTATTATGTTTAAAAAGTTCAGTTTAGGCCTAGTTATTTACATTCTCTCTATAATTATTAGTATTATTTGTTAAGCATGCAAATTTCAAGAAAATAAAAAGCAGCAAAAATTCAAGCAAGGTTTTGCCTTATGCCCCCGGAACAGAGGAAGAACCAGGGGTTGCATGTTCCTGTGGTAAGACTCATAAGTGGTACTTGGAGGGTTTGGTTTGATGATGGGTACTTGGTCTAAAATTTTGAGGACCACCGTTATAAAGGGTTTGGGCCATACATGTCACCACAGGCTAAAGTCTTCTTTAATATTATAAACAATGACATCCACAAGCTTTTCCTGAAACTGATTAAAGGCTTGTGCTTTTCTGAAATACGCTCTTAGACATGTTTGAACCAGTGTATATCAGTTGTCATTAAAGGTTTATGTAGGTCTTGTGTAGCCTTGTGAATGATGACAGCATGGTGTTTCCTTATTTCCCTGCCTCATACCGGGCCTCTCTGCTACTTTTCTTATTAGGGTCTCTCTCTGCGGCTGTACTGCTCTTTTTTAGGCCAATGTCAAGTGTGACAGTCTTTAGAATGTGCAGCTCTTCACACTAGCAGATTTCCCACTGCTCCTTCCTCATTCTGCCTCCTGCCCGCTCTCTGACCTTGCTCTTCACTGGCCATCCAAGCATCCACTCTATACATGCTGACCGGGAGTTTTAGCCTAGTTTTTTTTCCCCTGGTTTGTATGATGCCTGGTTTTGAGTGCCTGGGCTAGAGCACAGCACTAGGGTTGTCACACTGCCAAAGCTCAAAGTCACCTTCTACCCGGATGGACCGATTCTCAAGGTGTTGCCAGAGAAGTGCACAGATGTCATGTGGCATCGTCTCCTGTCCAGTGAGAAAGAGAGAGCGAGAGAGATCCTGAGGAAAAAGGAGCACATCATACACTTGACTGTGTCTTCTGCCTGAGTCCATGCTGGAACTGAGGGCAAGAAGACTCATTTGTGTGTGTGTGTGTGTGTGTGTGTGTGTGTGTGTGTGTGTGTGTGTGTGTGTATGTGTGTGTGTGTTTTTGTGTGTATGTGTGCGTGTTCTATATACAGTATACAGTAATATAAAGTCAGTGAGCAAGAAAACCTCAAGAGTTTAACACAAGATCAAATTTTCAGTGTTTACTGTGTACATCGATTGCCTTTGTATAGTTTCCATTCTTTGGAAGAGATTGATTTTCAGCTTTTAAAAAGAACACTTCAAAAAACTTTAAAAAGCTCCACTAATTTCCAAAGTTTAGTCTTGAATGTTGTTTGTAAGGTGAGTAATCTCATTTTAATAAGACCTGAGGTGTAGGTTCAAGAGTGGTCTGTTTCATTGTATTTATTGTTTTGTTTTGTTTGTAGCTTCATAGACACCTGCTCATCCAACTTAATTTTCCACCTTGAAATGAAGCATATTAATGTATAGTCTGTTCTGCCTTTGTTCCAGTAACAGCTTCTACTTTTCAGTAATGTCTTTTGACTAGACGTTGTAGCATTGCTTTGTGTGTCTGATGGTATTCAGTTACAACAGCATTAGAGACGTCAAGTTCTGATTTTAGGAGATCAGTTCTAGATTAGAAACACCACTCCAGCTTATATGATGGTGCTCCGTCACTCCAAGGAATGTAGTTCCACTGCTCCAGAGGCTAGTCCTGATGGGCTTTACACTGCTCTAGTCAACACTTGGCAATGAGCATAGTGACCTTAGGCTCACATGAAGCACCTTCAGAGCATCAACATTGTTTCATGCGTTGGATGAGGTTATACCAGCTGGGAGAGACCAGTAAATGTTATGGTCTATATTGGGTGAACACAGAGTAGCTGATTTTACTAGTTATATGGGGTTTCTGCTAACTTCTGGCCATATAGTGTATTTGGGAGCTACTTGCTGCCTTGTATTTCACTGCTATGAATGAAAAAGGCACAGAAAAGCTATTTATAAACTCAAGCTTTTGGTATGTTCTGAAATGTTGATCCAAGTGTCTTCTGGGTGTGTGGAGCAGGTTTTGCCAAATTCATATTTTGACAGCTTTTTTTACTAAGCAATTGTTCGAAGCATATATTGGAAATACTTTTATCCCAGAGGTGGTTCTTAACCATGCCAAGTTATTAACTGGGTGATAAATGTATACTTTTAATTTTGCCACATCTTTCAAAGCAAAATTAATAGGATGTACACAACCTTCTATTTAACATTATGTAGTTGCAGAACTTTTGAATAAAAAAAATAAAATGGTAGTTTACTCTTAAAACTGTAAAATGTCTGTCTTCTCACATTTGATGAGCAACTTAAAAAAGTTTCATGAACAATTCATTTCTGGATTTTAGCCCATGTGTGATGCTCATATTGATGATATGATTTTTGATCTCAGTAATTTGGTGAGACTGCATCCGAACATTAGATTAGATTTAAATTGTGTTGAGAAAAAGAATGGTATGAAAGCCTTCAGATATCCTTTTGTCAGAGGGAAGACAGAAGATCCCGACTCAATAACCCAGTCACTACAAATTGCTGTGTTATAACTATGAATTCCATTATAGACATGTATAGACACAAAAGTAGCTTTTACAGGCTCTAAATGGACTCTCTGTGGGCTAGTGGGAAAAAAGGGGAAATCATTCACTTCAACAATAGTGGGTCTTAATGGCGTTGGCCCTCCACACTGTGCACCGGGGGTCAACAGGTGAAAAGGATACTGATTCCTGAAATTGCTACAGATTTTCAGGTATAGAGCTGGTGGAATAGTGTATTAAACTCAATATGGGGTATTGTCTCTGAACAGGGCTTCATAGGAATGGTTGAGATTGAGTCATTTCTCTGTATTCTGGAGTCATATGAATGTCTGAGACATTGATTCAAAGATTAGCAATGATTCCTTCTTTTCCAAAACAATCACCTCACTTTCTTAATATTACTGGGGTCCCTCTCTATACCACACTCATTTAAACCCATGGAACAGATCAAATCTATAGCACATGTTTTTAAAAGCCGTACACAGCTTTCTTCTGTGACCAATTTGGTACAGTAACTTATATAATAGAGTGCCATGAAAAAGCTTCCTGATATATTCTGTTTCCATCTTGTATTGGGTTCTGATACTTGTTATGCAAAATGGTTTCCTGACTTGATATTAAAAACCAAACTATAAAAACCCAAAATATAATTACAAATGTTCATTTTATTTGTTGAAGGGAACAAGCTTTTCATTTCCACATGTGGCAAAATAACTGCTCGTTGTATTTATCAGTAAGTTACACAAAAGTAGTTTGTAATGTGGATCAATACACATTGGTCAGCTAGGTACACACCAGACACAGAACCTCCCTCTCCTCAGACCTAGGTAATTGTTGCTGTCCTTTGGTGCATTGGATTGTCTGATGACACTGTGTTAGGGGCCGTGTTGAGATAAGTGATGGTTCACATCATATGTCTTGTAGGAAGCATGTGCTGATCCTCATCCTCCCAGTGCTGTTTTTTGCTGTTTTTTTTTTTTGTTTTGTTTTTTGGGGTGGCATGGTGGCGCAGCAGGTAGTGTTGCAGTCACACAGCTCCAGGGACCTGGAGGTTGTGGGCTCCGGGTGACTGTCTGTGAGGAGTTGGTGTGTTCTCCCTGTGTCCACATGGGTTTCCTCCGGGTGCTCCGGTTTCCTCCCACAGTCCAAAAACACACACTGGTAAGTGGATTGGTGACTCAAAAGTGTCCATAGGGATGTGTGTGTGTGTGTGTGTGTGTGAATGTGTGACTTGCAAAGGACTGGCGCCCCCTCCAGGGTGTGTTCCTGCCATGCACCCAGTGATTCTGGGTGGTGTCCAGACCCACCGCAACCCTGAATTGGATTAAAAAGCAATTACATCATGCTCTTTGACTCGGATTTAGAACCATTTTCGGGTAATTTAGTTCATGTGGTCAACAGTATAAATTGTTATCCTTAAGTTTATGGCCTAAAGATCATTTGGGGAGTCATGCGTCACTAACCTGATACCTCCTGAATGTGCAGGGCCAACATAAGTGTATCAGATGGTCATTCAATCATTAATTCATTCATTATCTGTAAGCGCTTATCCAGTTCAGGGTCGCGGTGGGTCCAGAGCCTACCTGGAATCATTGGGCGCAAGGCGGGAATACACCCTGGAGGGGGCATCAGATAGGCTGTGTGTTAAAAAAGACACCACTCTTTCTTGGTAGGATTGTTACATTGGTCTAATAAAAAACAAAAAAACACACTTTTCGGTTTAAATTGCTTTGTTCAGTTTGACCAAAAGCAAATATCAGTCCTTAGTGTAAGTTAAAAGCAATAATTTTAGGTTTTAATTTTTCGTGACCCCACGGTATTGCATCTCTCCTGAGTCCTGCTGTCCACCGTGACTTTGCTAGCAGCTAAGAAGGTGAAGGTTGACTGTTGTAGACAACGAAATATTTAGGCAATTTGTAGAACCATTTTTTAAAAGTAATATATGTGTAAATGAACAGTTTTGGTTAGTGACAGGATAAACTCTTAATAATTTGTAAGCATCCCAGTTTGGCTGTTTATAAACTGTACATAAAATGTAAAACTATTAAAACCTGATAGAAACCTGATAGAATAACACAATATTTACTAACAAAATCAGGAGACAATGGTTAATGGTCCATTCTTCTATTGCATGTATGTATGTATTATAAAATAATAAGTCGGTTTGAACATGTTTTCATTTTTGTTTTGGGGAAGAATGGACCATTAACCATTGTTTCCTAATTTTGTTAGTAAATATTGTGTTATTCTATGAATACTATTGTTCTTATGCATAATAAGAAATGAGAATGGACAAAGTACTAGACAGTGAATAGGAAGGATGCAGTTTAAATTATGCCACCAGTATGTGTAATTCCTAGTTATTAATTTGAAATATTTATTGTTTATGTATTTTGCTAACAGTTCTAACCAATCTCACATTTATTTGTGTGTACAGATTAGCTCTTCTTTTCTGACAAGGTCTCCATTGTAACCATATTGCTGATTTTGGTAAGTCCCAAACAAACAACTGCAAACATTAGCATGTATGTTTAAATAAGAATGACAAACCAAAAGAAAAATGAGACCATTTAAAGAATAGGTTTGACACTACCACAAGTATTTGCTTCAAATTATTACAAGTATTTCAGTATTTAAAAAGCACCAGTTCTGACCCTCTACACAGCTGTAGTATAAAATATAATTACATTTGCCTTATGTGTTTCTATTTTTTTAAAGTTCAATAATGAATTTCTGAGAATTACAGCTGTTTTACTTCAACTACACTTCTCAGTTTCCTTGGACAAACATCACAGCAAGCTGACTGAGATAATCAGAAACAAGGGAGGACATATCAGACAGAAGATACAGAATATACTGGAAGTTCTTGATCAGGTGGGTACTTGCTCAGTACATCACATAAATAGTAAAATTTAAAATAGAAGCTGTAGTGTTTATTTTGATGTGTTTGTGTGCTATATTTATCTTGTATGAAAGGCATTTGAACTGGTTTGCCCAAATCATTTTTAAATTACAATTGTGTTGTTGTGTTTGCATCTGCAAGCCTTCTGAAGAGGAGCCAAGTAATGAACCTAAATTGTGATGAACTTAAACAGCGATTTACAATGAGAACTGGAAAAGAGCTTATGTTGGAGAGTTACGTGAATGGCTAGTTTTCAATGAGAGCAGCCATTGAGAGTCAATGTTTTGCTCCCATATTTCCAGTCAGCAACAAGACTAATTTATTCTTTATTAGGGCACAAAAAATTAATTCATTCATTATCTGTAACCGCAATCTAGTGTTTTTGGACTGTGGGAGGAAACTAGAGCACCTGGAGGAAACCCACGCGGACACGGGGAGGACACACCAAACTCCTCACAGACAGTCACCAGGAATCGAACCCACAACCTACAGGTCCCTGGAGCTGTGTGACTGTGACACTACCTGCTGCACCACCATTCCACCCACAAAAATTTCAATTGGAGGCTATTAAGGATAATGAAGTATCACAATGTCACAAAGAGGTGATATGGTTTGTTCAAGTAAAGTCTGCTCCAGGGAAATGGCTGCAATGAGGACACTATCAAATTCCATTTATTGGTATTGTTTTTTTTATTCTATTTTATTCATTTCTTTTTTTTTTTTTATAGAACCAAGACAAATGCTACACAAATGTGTGATTGCAAAATAGTGGCTAGTATAAAGTTTAAGTGGATTGCAGAATTTCAAAATTAATTTCAACACTAATGGGCAGTTTTTTTGGTTCTTTCCTAGAGCCTGGTCGTCAATTTGAAATGAGAGTGTCTGCTGAAGTGCTTTATTGTGTACACTGGGGAAGATGTGGAGAGCGTATCGTGGAGTATCTGCAGAGTAGTTTTGGCTTAATCACTTAAGGTTTAGAAAAGGAAAAAATAGTTCAACATATTTGAAAATATATGGCCCTATACATGGTCACAGGTCTTGCATCCCTAATATAAAATGTACAGATGAGCTAAAAAACCTCAAATAAACTGAGAAAATCAGATTCTAAAGACAGAACTGTGATATATATTATAATATATTATTATAATATATATTACCTTCCCAGAGAGAGGACAACTCCGCTGTCTTGGACTCTTGATCTTGGCAGAACCATCTCCGGGGATTGAACTAACCATCTCCTAATGATGTATCCAATGCTTAGACTGCTGCTCCATCAAAATTACTTTCTAATATAAATCTTCCCTTTTATCAAGTTTCTCAGAAGAATGAATCTGAAACCGAGCTTGTGAAGTCTACAGTTGCTGTGTTTGTCTTCGGGGAGGATGACAATGGACAATGAGTCTAGGGAGGTGGCCAGTCTGTGTATGTGTTTACATTACCAAATGTGTGCATGAAGTAATTTGTTTTGTTTGTGTTTATTTGTCTTAAAACATGATGGCTATAGCTATTCTAAAATTTCATATTTTATTTATTTGTTTTATATACAGAAAATATATGCAGAAAATAAAATGCTTTTATTGCAAAAACAGCAAAAAAAAAAAAAAAAAAAAAAAAAAAACTGTTTGGGACATACTTAATATAAAATATGTACTATACACATATTTTATATATGCCCTGTGAAGGACTGGCGCCCCCTCCAGGGTGTATTCCCACCATGCGCCCAATGATTCCAGGTGGGCTCTGGACCCACCGCGACCCTGAATTGGAAAAGCGGTTACAGATAATGAATGAATGAATGAATATTTTATATATTGTTTTGATGTATTGAAGTATATGCAGAAAAGTTTGCATATTTAAAAAAATCTAAATAAATGTTATGGTACATGAATATTCCTGTTTTTATTTGTTGCATGTAAGTGAACATTGAATAGCAAACTTGTTTTAGTTACAGCTAAAGTGAAAATTCTACTTTCATAACAAAGCTAATGTAAATTTTGTTTGTGGATTTTGAGTTGGGAGAAATGAAAAATATATATTATTGGCCTGTGTTTTGTACGTTTTAGGCTTGGGACTAAAGAAAATATATTGATTAAGGTGAAATTAGAAATTTTAAGTTGTAATTAATCAGAAAATTAACTTGAGAAAAGCTAATAATTTCCTGTAACAAAAGTAGAGTATTTTTATTAGTTTATTTAAAAGTAAAACTTTTTAAAAACAAAATTAAAACAAAATTGTGTTTGAACTGAACGATCACCTTAAAAAATTTATTTTAACGGAATAATTACATTTGAATAACTACACTTTCTGAGTTTACTTTATTTAAACTTTTAAAGCAGCATGGACACTAACTTTTAACTGGAAACAAAAAGGTGTATTTTTACAGTGTAGGGTCTGGACCCACCGAGGCCAGGAACTGGAAAAGCGGTTACAGATATTGAATGTATGATTACTACCCTGTTGAATTCAAACATGACTTAAATAGAACCTCTACACCTAATGTGAAGCTCTCAATAAGTAGACCATTGTACTGCAGTCAAAAGAAAATCTATAAAGGATGATAAATAGATTTAGATTTATAATTGTCTGGAAAACGTAACAAAGCAAGAACTGCAGTAAAGCACAGTGAATCTCTCCCAAATAAGAATCTGGGCATCTAAATTCCCTTCAAGAACATGATATCCAGGACATCTGAAAAAATTCCATACAAATATCTGAGGAGCTACAGATCAACACCCGTCATTGATTCTGTTACTAAAAAAGAGTGGCCAATTGATCATACATCGCAAGATGATAAACCACTGCTAATGAAGAGGGACCCCCAGGCCTTCGCAAAACTTTTTTCTTGATTCAAAAGTGGAACTTATTAGAAGACACAAAAGGGATCCTGATACATTTAGGGTAAAGCTGTTTCTGTTAAAAAAAGTAGTGGTGGTAGTGTAATAGTGTGCGGATACTTTAGTGTACATATTTTAAGTGACACAACCTTTAGTTTAAAGAGCAAATAGCTTTTCACATGGGTCAAATTAATTATTTGAAAAGGTGTTTTTCCCACACCATTAACATTAAATATTGTCAAGTATGGTGTGTTCTTTAAATACTGTTTCATATTCTCCTTTTTATAGATTTTGCATGAGTAGGCAGCCCATGCTGGGGTGGATGGGGTCACTGCTGTACATCTTTAAGACATCTTTAAGACCAAGGGTTGTACCAGGAAAGGTGAATCATTGGCTGGATTGACATACAACATATATATTATCTGAAACTGTGTAGTGAGTCACATGTACAACAGCAGCATAGAAGCTAGATACTGGTGCAACAACTACTTTGTCACATCACTGTAAGCTAATAACACAGATATGAATGATGTATTTTGGTTCAATCTAAACACTGGAGCAGTGCCCCTGAAATGTTTCTTTTAAAGGATATCTTTGCAATCCATGATTTGAGCTGGTGCAATATCCGGTAGCACACAGAGCCCAGCTGGTGAGGTGCTGGAATGCCATGGTTCTGTTTGCATGTCACAGGCAGTAAAAGCTTCTAACAGCAGGCTGCTCTATGTGAACCTTATTTAGGGCTTTGATGGCTTTGGGCTCTCCTGTCATCACATCTCGGCTTTTTCTGGCATCAGTGACAGCAGCAACCTGGCGGACAGCCTGAAGAGCAACAGAGCTTCTCCATCAGCACCTTCACCACCACCACCACCACATCACTTCTACAAACACAGTCAGTACAGCCAAAACACACATCACAAAGCGGTGAACTAACATTAACATTTACAGCATTTGGCAGGTGCTCTTATCCTGAGTGATTTTTAATTTTAATTACGCTGGGTATGAAGGTGAATGAAACATTAGAAATCTTGCCCATACTTTCATTTATTGGTGTTAAAACTAATGTGATTACCTGGATCCATGAACCAAATAGACAGCATCATTATTAGCCAATATGGTACATACAGTACCCATGGGTATCCCTTACGACCCTGTGAAATCCAGCAATTTCTTTTTTTTAATTGTGGTCCCTAAAAATTATCTTGTTAACTTTACTGACTTTGCCACAAAATAAACTCGTAAATGGGAATAATTTTAAAAAAGTTAATAAAAATGCTTTTATATTTCTTAATGAATAGAAAAATTTGGGCAGTTATCTCACTCCTGTTAGCTCTGCTGGAGAGAACAGCAATAATATTTTATACTCTGAGATGCTTTAGGTCCCCTGGAGGAGACCCGGCCTTTACATTCTTTTGTACTGCTAAGACAAATATAGCTCATGCTTCATGGTCCGTGATTCTTGTGTATGATATGGCATGGATTTATTTGACGTTTGAGCAGCATATATGTTTATAAATATACTGTATATATATATATATATATATATATATATATATATATATATATATATATATATATATATATATATATATATATATAAAATTATCCACGCAGTTTTATTTCTATGCCCTTTATATATATTGGCTATAGCTAGATGATTCAGTTGAACTTTTATCATCAGTTATCCGTGCAGAGGCACAGACTGAGTTATTAACCTCCACAGGAGCTGATAGGAAGGCTGTAATTTTCATTTGTCTATTCTGTTCACTAGACTTTTGCTGCAGGACTTCTTAATGGCAAAGTTTTAAACAATGTGGGAACTAATCCCTGGGGTGAAAATCAGAGATGTAATTGGGATTTTATGTGCTCAGGTCAGTTTACGTTTCAAGACTGAAAGACATTAAGGACATTGAGGCTGCTACTTAAAGCCATGGGAATAGGAAAGTTCACACTTTAAGCTACACAAGGTAGTATTTCTACTTTACAGTTACAACTTTTGATGCTCAACTGACTTATAATATGAAGACAGAGCCCTTGTGATTGCAACTCTCGGCTCAGCACCTCAGTAACTGTACTTGTAACATTTCAAGGAGAGTAGGAAACTCCCTCCTGCCTCCCCCCTGCCTACTGACTCCAGGCGAAGCTCAGGAGAAAAATGATCAAATCTAAACTAGTGTTCCTTTAGGAGGCTGTGTATTTAAAAATGGCATCTGAGTCTTCAGTACTGTGTATGAAACAAAAATGTTACAATTTCAGTGGCATTATGAATTCAAATGATATCATGCAGGGCTTGCTCAATCTTGGTGAGTGGGATGATCTCACACAATGAGGCTAGCTGACATGAGTGTCTGTTTGCTAATAGAACAGAACTGGACAGTTATTGTTCTCCTATACGTGTGCTGAGCTGTCCAGTGACATGGAGGTAGCAGCTGTTTGAACAGAAGCAGGAGCAGGTTTGTAGGATGGAATTTGCCATCAGTACATTTAATGAGAAAAAAATTGGGGACAATATTGTTAAAATATGTTAAAGGGGTTTTCAGTCTTTCTCTTTGGTGCTGTGAGGGGTATAATACTGGAGAGTAAAGTAAAGACCTGTACTGGAACTGGTGGCTGGGGGCCAGGACACTTTGCTGTTCAAACACCCTCAAGGAACCTGGTAATTAATCAGGTGTGTTTGAGCAGGGCTTTTGTGTTTGTGCTGGACTAAGATCTTCCAGGACTGAAGAAAATGAACTTTTGTACAGAAACGTATATCATTTTCAAATCCCTCCAGTGACAGTTAGGTTGTTAACATGTCCATGTGGTGTTGTTGTTTTTTTTAATGTATTTTTTAATTTTGTACAGTAAATGGCAGTGTTCCAAAGACAATAACATGGATTAGGACAGCCAAGATTTCTAATATCATAAACATAAGGAACCAAACCCCCTCAATTTGCAGGCGGTGCTTTCAAGCTGCAGGCAGGTGGTAGAGGAGTGGTTGAAGATGGAGACTGGGATTAATGGCATATTTGTAGGTCCATTACTGCTGAATGATGGTAAAGGGACAGAGTTTTATCAAATTAATTTTTAAAGCATTATGGGATTAGGTTCTTGACAATAACTTCTAAATATGTCATTTTGATAAAGAGATGTCAGTTTTTAAGGTTTTAACATCAAAAGTTACCATGCTCAAATGTGGATGAACATATATAATAGATAGATAATAGATAATACAAATATATAGATAGATAAAGTGTTGTGAATAATACACACAGTACCAGTACAGGGAAACAATATTCAGTTTATCATCCGCAAGAAAGTACAGTGAAAAATGAGCAGATTGAAGACACATTATTGCAAACAAGATTAATATGTATATTAATACTATAAATACTGTATATATAACATAGTTGCTGGTTTAAACCAGAAAATGAGAAAATATTGAACAAAATATGTATATAATGGTTAAATTATTATTTAATAGTATATGTGGTGTGAGTATATAATGATACATCTGTTTCAATTTTAACACTAATATCACTTTAACATCAGTATAATATAAACAAAAATAATTCCACTTAGGAATATTATTATCTCTGTCCCTGAGTTTTGTTTTACTCCCAGGCATATTCTTGAGCCATTAAAATAATGCACTGCCACATTAGGTGACATCATTAACTGTTGGTGTCAAAGTTAATGCGTTAATAACACTTTAACATGCTACATTATTAACACCAGTAATTATTTAAACATTGCTAACACATTTTCTTAATTTGACCCATGGTGTCCACACAGTAAAAATTATGTTGATGAATTATAGAAAATAATGCACCCTGATGAAGCTTTAAGTTTTAGATAAAACATCTAAATGAAAAATATCTGTCCTGAGTCAGACTCATTTGTAAATGAGATAAATGCAAATTTAATCCACAAAATAATGTGATGTGCCACAATTAGAGCCAAGTTCACTTATGCTCTTAAACACAGTACGACACACAACAGAGGAAACTCTGTTCACAGTAGGAGTAGCAGAGGTAAGGTCATTAATGTACATCCCAAAAGTGTATAAGCAATAAAATAATCCTAGGCATTTTAAGAATAGGTGCCTTGCTCAAGGGCACTTCAGCCTTGGAATTTCTGTCAGTAAAAATGAATGACGAATGTTCCACTACATAAACCACGAGTATGGCAAAGAATTAAAAAAAAAAAATCACACATATGACATGTTACATTTTAATTTTAAAAGATTTAATACTATGTCATTTGGAACACAGTGTAAAAGTTGTGAAAATTGCATTCCCATATCACATAGATTATTATAATTGAACATCTTTTTCAGTACTTAAGTCTAAGTGAGCATGAGTAGTGTAAATTACACTAAATCAATGTGCTTTAAGCCCTGTAAGTGATCTTTATCCACGCAGTAAAATTAAATGTTAGAGTTAGACTCATAAACATGTGAACTGTTCTCCAAGGAGACTGAAAAATCAGAGACAGAGTGCGGAGGTGTGTGTTAAACCTGACTTTTTACATGATCCACTGCTTTTTAATATTTCTTGTTTTCCTCACAGTAGACAGTGTGTGTGTGTGCTTTGACACTGTGGTCCTGGAATGCACACTCTTTATTTATAAGGGGTAGCTTCATGAGAAGTCACAGGCAAAGAGATACACAACATTCTGTGTCTATGCTTTCTGCTCTGACTTTGACATGGTTTCTCTCTCTCACCCTTTTTTTTTTTTTTTTTTTTTTTTTTTTTGTATATGTGCTTGGAAAAATCAATCTGAGCTCTGTTCTACTTAAGGGCTGGAGAGAGTCTACTAGAGGACCTGTCTGACTCACAGACGCACAGTGTACACCCTCCAGCTTTAATTCAGCTCATCAAGCACTCTGTAATTAATTCATGCAATGCATCAGGTGATGTAGCACACACACAGACTCACATACATCTGCAGATCTGTAGGCCTGCAGGCTGAAAAACAATTGCAAAAATAAACACTACTGAATGTTCTCAGCCAGAATAAAACTTACATTATATCGGGTTTCATTTATAAAGGACCATCCATTAAAAGTTTTTCTAAGAGCCAGTAGTGCTATCTATTGAAGTACTGCAAAGATAGGTTTTTGCCATTTTTGTTTTAAAGGATGTACCAACAGTGCCTCTATAGCTACACCCTACACTGCTTGATTTCCAGTGTTAATATTATGGGGGGGAAAAATGTTGCTTACACTCAGCAGAGGTGGCAAATTCAGATCCACAAAGTATAAATCCTTCTCAGAATGATGTTGCAAGTGCCCTGACAAATCTGAGACTGGTTTAAGATGATTAGAGAAGCCAAGCATTTGGAATAAAATCCTAGAGAGGATTTGTATTTTTGCCACCTCACTTGTCATGACAAGATCCACCCATTAACCAAGTCTCCCCAGTCAAACACGACGCTACCAAACTGGGGGTAACACTTCTTGTCAGACTTCCACAAACCCACTGTCACTGGGCAGATCACAGATCGCTGAGTAACTGGTTGGAGAGGGAGGGCCAATAGTGACTGATCCATACCTTGAGCACTTCCAGCTTAAAGTATGGCTTGACCACCATCATTCAAGTAACAAAACTCCTCCCTGTCTTGGCTCTCAGATGTTGAAAGCTTGCAGTGGTTGTCTAAACAGTCCCACGATGTCTTCAAACACAGACCGAGAACTCAACAATTAGGGTAGTATCTATTTGATTACTAATCCTGCACTTATTAAAATGTCTTACATTTGTCTTACAATGCTTTAAATACTGTGTTCCTCTTTCCCAGGTGTCAGAAGTTATGGTTAGGGTATTTCACTTAAGGTGTTTATACTCTAGGTATCTAGCAGTGCCTGAGTTCAATGGTGTTTAGATTCTAATCTTATTGGTACTGGCTAGGATGTAGTCTATGAGATAGTTAAGCACTTTTATACATCACTCTGGATCAGAGCATCTGCTACAAGCTGTAAACATAAGTGGTCACTTTGACTTCCAGCCAGAAGCATAAAAAAGAAACCATGATTTTTTTAAAGATTATTTTTTCTTAATTTTCCTTACTTTAAATATCCTTAAAGGATAAAAGATATAGGTACTCTTTATGTGATAGGAGCTTTAAGGTCATCCATAGGTCTTTCTGGGGTTGTTGGGATTCCATTTTCTATTATATTATATTGGTAACATTTTATAAAGTCCTTGATTTATGTAAAAGCTGTATGTGTGTATTATATTTTTTAACACAAGCACGCTAATTTGGCAGTAACACTGCATTCTACTTCAAAACATGTCTGTAAGTGTTTAAAAATCTTAGTGTTTTTATTTGTTCATTCTTCCATGACGAGCAATTACAACATTGAGGGTTTGCAGCAGAGCAGCACCACTGATTTTGGTCAAAACCAGTTTTTCCGCTCAATAGAGTGAACTGCCAAAGGGTTTGTTTTATTTGTTGTTTGTTTACTATTTTGTTCAACATGGTGGGGGGGCTTGAGAGAGAGTAAACAAATCACTAAGTGACAGGGTAAACAGCAGAAATGGCTTTTAAGTGCAATGTTATGATGGGAAGAGTGGATGGCGGATGTCAGCGTGCGTATGTACCCATGCTCTATTTACATTTTTAATGTATGCAAGATGTATGGATGAATGTATGAAAGCAGATATGATTTCCTTGTGAAAATGTGTCAGATTTCAAATTAATACTGAATTGACACTGTGAAATTTTGTAGGTGTGATGTACAAACCGGATTTCAAAAAAGTTGGGACACTAAACAAATTGTGAATAAAAATTGAATGCAATGATGTGGAGGTGCCAACATCTAATATTATATACAGAATAGAACACAAATCACAGATCAAAAGAGAATTGTGTATCTAAAGAGAGAATGTATCATTTTAAGGGAAAAACGTTGTTTCAAAATTTCATGGCGTAAACAAATCCCAATAAAGGGGCGGCACGGTGGCTTGGTGGTTAGCACGTTCGCCTCCCAGCGCTGGGATCTTGGGTTCAAGTCCCATCTGGGTGGAGTTTCCATGTTCTCCCCGTGTCTGCGTGGGTTTCCTCCGGGGGCTCCGGTTTCCTCCCACAGTCCAAAAACATGGAGGGTAGGTGAATTGGCTTCTCTAATAACTGTCCTGGTGTGTGAATGAATGTCTGTATGTGTGAGCCCAGATATGGATTGGCGCTCTGTCCTGGGTTAAACCCTAGTGCCCGATGCAGTCCTCCAGGTGGACGGTCGTTTCTGGTTGAGAGTACGCTGTGCGCGTTTGGCTGCCGCTTCTCGCCAGTGTGTGTGTGAATTGAGCGTTCTGAGCAGTGTAGATTGTAAAGCGTCCTTGGGTGTCTAGAAAGGCGCTATATAAGTGTAACAATAATAATAAAGTTGGGACAAGGCCATTTTTTACCACTTTGTGGCATCCCTTCTTCTTACAACACCCAACAGACGTCTGGGGACAGAGGAGACCAGTTTCTCAAGTTTAGAAATAGGAATGCTCTCCCATTCATGTCTAATACAGGCCTCTAACTGTTCAATCATCTTGGGCCTTCTTTGTCGCACCTTCCTCTTTATGATGTGCCAAATGTTCTCTATAGGTGAAAGATCTGGACTGCAGACTGGCCATTTCAGTACCCGGATCCTTGTCCTACGTAGCCATGATGTTGTGATTGCTGCAGAATGTGGTCTGGCATTATCTTGTTGAAAAATGCAGGGTCTTCCCTGAAAGAGATGACGTCTAGATGGGAGCATATGTTGTTCTAGAAACTGAACATAATTCTCTGCATTAATGGTGCCTTTCCAGACATGCAAGCTGCCCATGCCACAAGCACTCATGCAACCCCATGCCATCAGTGATGCAGGCTTCTGAACAGAGCATGGATAACAACTTGGGTTATCCTTGTCGTCTCTGGTTCGGATGACATGGCGTCCCAGTGTTCCATAAAGAACTTCAAATCGTGACTCATCTGACCTCAGAACAGTCTTCCATTTTGCCACACTCCATTTTAAAAGACCCCTGGCCCACTGCAAACGTCTGAGCTTGTGGAGCTTGCTTAGAAATGGTTCCCTCTTTTCACTGTAGAGTTTCAGCTGGCAACGGCGGATGGCACGGTGGATTTTGTTCACTGACAATGCTTTCTGGAAGTATTCCTGAGCCCATTCTGTTATTTCCTTGACAGTGGCATTCCTTGAGGTGCAGAGACGTTTAAGGGCCCGGAGATCACAAGCATCCAGTAGAGATTTACGCCCTTGACCCTTACACACAGCAATTGTTCCAGATTCTCTGAATCTTTTGATGATGTTATGCACAGTTGATGATGATAACTTAAAAGTCTTTCCTATTTTATGCTGGGTAACACCATTCTGGTATTGCTGCACTATCTTTCTGCTCAACAATGGTGGAATTGGTGATCCTCTTACCATCTTGGCTTCAGAGAGACACTGACACTCTGAGAAGCTCTTTTTATACCCAGTCATGTTGTCAATTGACCTAATTTGTGTTAATTGGTCTTCCAGCTGTTCGTTATATGCTCAATTTCCATTTTCCAGCCACTTATTGCTACTTGTCCCAACTTTTTTGGGATTTGTTGACACTGTGAAATTTTGAATCAACCTATTTTTCCTTTAAAATGTTACATTTACTCAGATTAAACTTTTGATCTGTCATCTATGTTCTATTATGAATAAAATACTATAATATATATATATATATATAATAAAATAATAAAAGATATGCAAAAACAGTACATACACTTATAAAAAGGGGATTTTACAAGATTTCGTTGGTAAAGGCAATGTTTAATCTGGATTTGAACCATTTACTTTTCCATTCATTTATTTATTTTCTGGAACCAGCTTATCCAGATGTGTCCCAATGAGGCTTCCCTAAGTTGCATATGTTAAACACATGGATAACTTAACTGATTAATGTTCTTATATATTTCTCCGTTCCACAAAAATACAGGGATATTCTTTACCTAAATATTTTTCATTTTTTACTTTTCCTCTACTGTTTTTCCTTTCATTTTGCATTAGGAGCAGATGAAGGCTGAATCACAAATAGCTTCATGCTCCCTTTTTAGTGCACTATGTATGTCATGAAATAATGGATTCTACGTTCATATTGTGTCTTTACAATACCTAGGCTGCAAATATTCCTGGTTAACATTTAGTGCTTGATTTGAATGTACAAGTAATTATTTACACTGCAATACAAAAGAGTATTGAGGTAACTGAGATTCAGCTGAAAGCTGTTCCACATTGCACCAGAAGCACACATAAATGCCATCTGTGTTGATGTACTTTTTAAACACTGTAAGAAAAGTTAGATCTCATCTGGTCACATTTGGGACTCATTTTAATTAAAGGTTTGAACACAATCCAGTCCGAGTGTATCCTTATACAGTCTAAACATGAAAGGCACTTGTGTCCTTTCCTTTGTTGTTTTTAATGGGGACATTTAAATTTTTTTATAAACACATTTCAAACACATATAGATTTGATTTGTAGTCAATACAGATTTTTATATTAATTGTTTTTATCACTGTTAAAACTAATTACTATAAATCCAACCCTTTCACTTCTAATATACTCAGTTGCAAAATTCATTACACATACAGTACACACAACTCTCTTTGGATGCAGACATAAATGCTCCTTGTAATAAGTTTGTTGCCATGCTTGTTCATAAAAATGCATTTGAGGATGTTAAAGCATCTACTTGGTTTAGTAATTAATGTTCTGACCATCACCTGGGATACCATGGCAACCACCAAGCCACACTTTAGCAATATATTTAAAACCACATGGAATACCATAACAACTGTTTAGTAATGCCTGCTAGCAACATTTCTAGTTAATTTAATGTGGCAGTAAAATAATGTTCTGTTTTTATCTAGTCAAGAACATTAGAGATAGTCACATCACAGACTTTGGTGAAACTTGGTCCAAGACAACATGGACAAGGACATCATAGTGAAAGACTGCACAGATATCTTACTGCCCTTGGCGAGCTGTTCAGCACTTACTTTGTCTTTAGGCCAGAGTACCCTAAGGGACTTTGAAAACCCTCATATTTTTAAGCGTTTGTATTTAAAATGAAGCATAAGAGTCCTTCTAATTACACAGAAATTAATATTCTGTTCATTCTGTGAGGAGATTTAGTGGTTTATATCAGCTGATAGTATGTAGAGTTTACTTAACTTCACATTTACATTGAAAATGCTGTTTATTATTTCTGTATGTTAAATATTTAATTCAGTGTTTGGATCATTTATTTGTTTAAAACTTGTTGTTATACTTGTTAATGTCATTTATAACCTTTTTAACTTCATTGTGTACTCTCTATATCTGGCCTCATGATCAATTAAAAAAAAATCTGAAAACTTATGAAATCATAGCTTGGTTTGCTGGTGGTCTCTTAAGCAATATTTAAGGGAAGGAAATAAAAGCCCTCTATGTGATAGCTAAATTATAAATACTGCACTGAGCAAGCAGAAACATGGAGATTTGTTTTCCTTTCAGTGGCTGAAAGATTCAAGAGGGCATGTTCTGCATTTTTCATGCAATTTATTTTCTCCCTGAGGTCCACTTATAACATTTGTGTGGGTTTAAGTATTAAAAGCAGTCATAATTCATTTTTACATGACCGTTTTTAACCACTCTTTAGCCCTTAAACAAGCAAGTTTTCTTTTTTGTTTTGCCTTTAAGACTGTTCTTTATAAATGATATCTGTTCACACTGGTTGTTCTGTATTTTGCCAATTCATTAAGACATGAATACAAAGGGTTAGTTTAGTATTCCCCTGCAAGTGTGTTGAGTTCTCCAATGACATTTCACTGGTTGTGACAGCTCAATACTAAGGAAACATGTGCTAGTCTTCACACACCCATCTTAATGGCACTGTGTATTTGAGGGTGTTTTCTTTTAGAAAAAAAAAGAAAAAGCATAATTAAAAACAGAATCAAAAATATTGGTGAACTTATTCCTAATTTGAATTATTAAAATATGATTGCGAAAAAAAAATTTTGTTCTTTGCTGCACAAGAACTTAGGGGTGAGGGTTAGTTTAGTGAAGGAACCTGTGAGTTGCCATAGTGGAGATGTATAAGCTGAATGTTCCACAGACTAGGTCAAGTGCCAATTGCATGTAAACTTTTACCAAGTCGCTATTCTGGCTTCTAATACTTCAACTGAACCACAGAAATTCAAAGGTCATCTTGGCCTGCATGCTCCACCTTCTTATCTCCTTTAATCAGGACTATGAATCAGTTAGTGCTGATCTTCTCCAGGCGGTAAAAGGAGTAGGAGCATTAATGAAGCTGGAGTCCTGGAGCAGCGTCTGACTCCAACAGCAGGTGAGAGGAAGCTTCCTAGATGCAGGGGGGTCAGATAAAGATAATGAGCAGATATGCAGGACAAAGGCGTCGGGAAAAAGCAAGCATGCCACTGGCTGTGAGACTTATCTGAATCTTTTACAAAGGCCCTGCCTCTTCCTGTGCTCCCTATGGCCCAGTGGCCAGAGCCATGACCAATAGAGCTGCCACAGAATGGCAAGTCGAGGCTGACATTTTCCAAATGCTGCCTCCACCTTCCTGCTTTATTGTGGTAAGTGCCGGTGGACAGCGAACAAAATGATCCCTGTAAGGTTTTATTTCACAGGCAGGACTTGCTGTGGAGGAGGAAAAAAGGCTGTTGGGCCAGGCACACCAGGAGCTATTTTTGAGGTGAAGCGAAGTTTTTTTTTTTTAAACTGAGGTGACCCTTTGAATCAATAATGCAATTTACAGATACTTCAACACACTTATGATTAATGCATGAGATTTCCAACTATAGTATTCTCAAGCAGATTCCTGAAATAACCTTCATTGACTGTAGACAATGCAATAAAAAAACTGACATTAGTATACTTGCTTCAACCTTTATTTAACTGACAAATGTATCAGATTCCCCAGTGTTTTCATAGAGTAATTTGACCTTTTGAATCAATGCCTAAAAAGTTGAAACAGGGGTAAAATGAAGAGAAGAATCAGGCAATGATGACCATGGAGTGTTTAAGAACTGAAGCCAAAATGGGCAAAAATTCCACTAGCAAAACTTTTAACTTTAACAATTGGTATGCTCAGTTTCTAAAAACAGATTAAAGGATTAGATATTCTAAAGGTTTTTACAGATTTTTGCAAAATTTTCCCAACTTTTTGTACCCTTTTACGTTGTACCCATTATGGACACCCATTATGGAAGTTTAGGCATCCCTGATAATTTTCAGGATTTTCCTTTCAGATCAGCAATTTCAGTTAAATATATCATATAGCAGACAAACACAGTGATATTTGAGAAGTGAAAGGAAGATTATAGGATTTACAAAAAGTGTGCAATAAGTATTTAAACAAAAATTAGGCAGGTGCATAAATTTGCGCACCCCAACAGAAAAATTACATCCATATTTGATGTAGATCTTCCTTTCACAGAAATAACAGCCTCTAAACGCTTCCTATAACTTGCAATGAGAGTCTGGATTCTGGCTGATGGTGTTTTGGATCATTCTTCTTTACAAAACATCTCCAGTTCAGTCAGGTTTGATTGTTTCGGAGCATGGACAGCCCGCTTTAAATCACACCACAGATTTTCAATAATATTCAGGTCTGGGGACTGAGATGGCTATTCCAGAACATTGTACTTGTTCCTCTGCATGAATGCCTTAGTAGATTTTGAGCAGTGTTTAGGGTCGTTGTCTTGTTGACTTTGTAACTTTGTCACGGACTCTTGAACATTGTTCTCAGAAATCTGCTGATACTGACTGGAATCATGATCATGAGAATTATCACGGGTGCCCAAACGTTTTCATGCGTGCACATACGGCTTGTATGATCTTCATAGAAAAGCATGAAATGAATAGCTGCACATGAGTCTAAGATGCTGTTCAAGACAGAGTTTTGGTTAGGCGGATATAAGGCACCCCCAGTTTGGGCTGTGGAGCAGAGGTTCTGTGATTTTTGGAGTGATGGGGAAACATTCAGTACTTTTGAAATTAGTTGGGGGAGAGGGGGATTTCTGATCCAAACCTAATCACCCAGAAGCAGTATATGACCTTAGTAATATTCTTGTAGCTCAGTGCAGTCAAATCCTCACAGAAATATTCCAACATCAAGCTTAGATTTCTTTTCAAAAGAGTTGAATAACTATGTACACTATATTTATTTTTCATCCTGCAGCACATTGTAGGTTTATATTTATAGACTATAGCACATAATTGTCAGCATGCACTTTGTGATAGGCACCATCTAGCCCTTCAGCACTGGTGTGATGTTAATGATTTAAACTGGCAGACTACTGTAACTCAGTAGTAACACTGATATAAACCCTGAGAACACTGCTATGTCTGATCATATCAGCAACTACTATTTCAATGCTGTACTGAAGAGAATTCACCACCCAAATAATATCTGGTCAGCGTGGTCCTATGATGGGCCCTTTCTATTGATGAATGGTGAAAAAAGAGATAAACTAGAGGGGGAAAGTTTGTGAACAAATTTTGAATTTGGCTTGTCACGTACTGCTAACATCATTACCTTTTATGCTGCTTAAAAAAACTCCTCCTTAAAAAAATCAGTCATTTCATTTAGGCTTCCCCTTAAGTAAGTGACCACTTCATAAAAACGGTCACATTAATATTAATACCACTTTAAAAAGTCTGCCATTATATTTTGCTGTCTTCCACCTTAAATAAGCAACCACTTTATTGAAACTGTTACATTAAAATAAATGCCACCTTAAAAAGTATCCCATCACATTTTGCAGGCCACCTTGCAGGAGTTCTTTTGGGGGAAAAGCGCTAACAGACTCATACACATGGAGCCTAATGCATAAGAATAACAGCAAAAACACTTAAGGAAGCCCCAGATAAATGTGGCTGGATTTTAATGTGGAACGTAAAATTCCAGCAGATGTTTATTACACAAAATACTCTACATATAATGGGAGTGTCAGTTTATTTGGTGTGGCCATTTACTGAATGTGGAAGCCTAGATAATATGGCAGATTTTTTTTATGTGGCCAGCAAAATATAATGGAGAATTTTTTAAGGTGTTTTTTTTTTTCTTTTTAATATGACCGTTTCGATGGTCACTTACTTAAGGTGGAAGCTCAAAGAAAATGGCAGATTTTTAATGTGGAATTAATTCAAGGTGGCCTGCAAAATGGAAGACTTTTTAAGGTGGTATATATTAAGGTTTCGATGAAATGATCATTTACTTAATGTGGAAATCTAAATAAAATGTCTGAATATTTTTTGATGGATTTTTTTCAATGTGGCAGTCAAAATATAAATGCTGTTTTTTAAGGTTTAAAGGTTTCTTTGAAGTGATCATTTATTTAATGTGGAAGTCGGATTTTTAATGTAGAATGTGAAATTCCAGCAGCAGTTTATTGAATGCAGTAGTGTAAATATAATAGGAGACTGTTTAAGGTGGCAGCATTTTTCAAGTTGTCCGTTTATTAAACATGGTAAATTACTTAAGGTGGAAGGCTAAATAAAATGGCAGATTTTTTTTTTTTTTAGTGCTGGAATTTTTAAACAGTGGCCTGCAAAATGTAATGGCAGACTTCTTAAGGTGGTAGTCTAAATACAACGACTGATTTATTTAATGTGGATTTTTCTAAAAGGTGGCTGGCAAAATTTAATGGGAGAACTGTTAAGGCAGTATTTTTTTTAATGTGACAGTTTCAATAAAATGATAGTTTACTTAAGGTGGAAGTCAGATTTTTTAAGATGGAATTTTTTAAAGGTGGTGTTCAATATATTTTGGCAGTCTTTTTAAAGTTTTAAGGCAGTATTTGAAGTGATAATTTATTTAATGTCGAAGTCTAATTTAAATGACCTTTTTTAAATTGGATTTTTTAAAATGTGGCAATAAAAATATATTGGTATTTTTTTAAGTGTTAAGATTAGTTTGAAGTGGTCTTCAAACAAGTGGGGTTCAATACATTTTGGCAGTCCTTTTAAAGTTTTAAGGCAGTATTTGAAGTGAAAATGTATTTAATGTGGAAGTCTAATTTAAATGACCGTTTTTTTAAGGTGGCAGTAAAAAGGTGGTAATTTTTTTATGATTTTAAGGTTGAAAAAAGAAATCTGCATTTTCTGCTGATATTTATCTTTGGAACTAGTTTTCTCTATTGTGGTAGAATCTGACTAAAGTTCTCAATGATGGCGAAGATAAAAAAGTCAGATATTTAAGAAAATTCTACCATGATAGAGAAAAATAGTTCCATAGGATCAGCAGATAATGCAGACTGGGGATTGGTGTGGTGTTCTCTATTTGGAGGATCAGCTAAAAATCCATATTAAAAAATCTATCGTTTTATTTAGGCTTCCACCTTAAATAAATGACAAATAAACAGACACTTTAAAAAAAAACTACCACCTTTAAAAGACTCATAAAACATAATGTTTAGACTACCTCATTCAATAAACTGCTGCTAGAATTTCATGTTCCATCTTAAAAATCCGACCACATTTATCTGGGGCATCCTTAAATCAGTGCATTATTCTGTTATTCCTATGCATTAGGCTCTATGTGTATTGTCGATGAATGTCTGTGTGAGAGAGGCAGTTAAGTCAAGTCAAGTCAAGAGAGTTTTATTTTCAATTCTGCATATGTACAAGACATACAAAGGATTGAAATTACGTTACTCTCCTCTCCAAGCTGCAGTAACATTTAACAAAGATAGACTAAATTCAACTAAGCTAAGTATATAAATATATGAAAGTGAACAAACAGAAGACAAGTGCAATACATACGATACCAGCAGCTCACTGATAGACATGCAATTGGACACTGACTGAAGACAATAACCTGATTTGGAAGTAGGATAATGGATGTACAAGGCAGTGTAAACTATAGTGCAAAATAATTGTAATAGAAAGAGGTAGGATACTGGGTGTACAGGGCAGTGTAAACAGTATTGCAAAATAATTGTAATAAGAGAAGGTTGGATACTGGATGTACAAGGCAGAGTAAACAATAGTGCAAGATAATCGTATAACAACCAAATAAAGTGAACAAGTGAATACCTATTGAAAAAGTCACAGTTAGGTGATGAGGAGCTTAAGTGAAAGTACCAATATAAACAGAACCGGTGTCAACAGTAGTGCAAATACAGGGATATGAAGCCTGGAGGCTGGTTAAAGTGGTTGAGCGCCTGCCTGATTTTCAAAGTCACAGTTGGGTATTGGTGGTAATTGATGAGGGTGCTGAGTAGTGTGTGTGGGGGGCAGAAGTGGGAGGGGGGGGTGGGGGGCAGGGAGAGAGTTCAGCATTCTCACAGCCTGATGGATGGAGCTATCCCTCAGTCTGCTGGTCCTAGCCCTGAGACTACGCAGTCTCCGCCCTGATGGCAGCAGGCTGAAGAAGCTGTGTAGCGGGTGGGTGGGATCACCTGCCAAGCAGAGGGCTTTTCGTAGGAGACGGGAGCTGTATAAGTCCTAAAGGCAGGGGAGAGAGGTACCAATGATCTTCACAGCAATGCTCTTCTTAGCTTGCGGAGAAAGTAGACCCGTTGGTGAGCCTTCTTGGCCAGTGATCTTGATGGTCCAGGAGAGGTCCTCTGTGACGTGCACATCCAGGAACTTGCTCACCCTCTCCACAGCAGCCCCGTTGATGGATAGAGGGGCATGTTGTGTGCGAGTTCTCCTGAAGTCCACAACAATCTCCTTGGTCTTCTCAGTGTTCAGAGAGAGATTGTTGTGTTTGCACCAAGAGGCCAGCTGGCTCACCTCGCTCCTGTAGTGTGACTCATCGTTGTTGCTGATGAGGCCTACCACAGTCGTGTCATCCACAAACTTGATGATAAATGTCAGTGTTCCAGAAAATTCTGCCATTCATTTCCTATTAGAGGACCATCTCATGTTTGTACAAGCACTGTATGAAAACCGTACCCCACATGGCAAAACTAATCACATTGTACAAGAAAGATCCCTTTGGCAATTGATTTGGTGTAATAACTGTGCTGATTGAGCAAAAAGTGTTCGTGTTATGGCAGTGTAAATACACACAAATATTTTAAAGAAAGGTGTGCTAACCTGGTCAAAAAATACACTGAAGTCTATGGGGCCTGAGTCCCGCCCTAGTGCTGAACAAACACTCGCAAGGCAAAATGCAAAAACTCTATACTACTATGAAGTGATTTCATATTTATAGATCTTAGAAAGGGGTAATTTCCCCACCATTTAAAGTTCAAATGAAGTTTATAGCTGAAAGTATGAGGATTTTGGAAGAAAACCTTTAGCTGAAAAAGGCCTATTCAGAAAGACACGTGAGCTAGAATGGATTATGAAATCACCTACTCTAGCTGTCCCCATTCAAAATAATGGAGGGAATTTGAAGGAGGGATAAAATGAGATGCATGAGTGCAATCGGTCTGAAATGTGATGTGACAGGTCCTGGTGTGCCCAAGGTCTCACCTTGTGAAATCTCATGGTCATAGCTTGAAAATTGACTGAGTTAGAGCAGGTTGAGATTTTGGCCAATGTATTCCTATGGGAAAAAAATCCCACTTTGGAAAATCATATACCGAAATCCGTAAGTCGGATCGTTCAAAATCCACAAGCAACCCAAGTTGGCATGGATCCTATGATCCTGTGAAGTTTTGTGGATCCAGCTTGAAAACTGTCATAGGAGTAGCATTTTACATTTTGAGCGTAGAATAATAATAGAATAAGAATAAAAACATTTCAAGAACAGTAATTTGACTTTGACAAGCCAAATTAATTATGCAGCTCACATCACATGGGATACAGTCAATAACAGTAAACCTACAAAGTGTACCTATATGGTTTATTTCTGAGGTATTTCATTGTTTTTTGTGCACCCCCTGTATATTATTATTGTTCATTCAAAACCCCTATCAGCCATATAAGACCTGCTAGATCACAAAAGCTGTCAGGTAAAAAGAACTAAAATATTTTATCTTTGAGAGTCAGGAGAAAATAAAGCCCCAGTCTTGAAATAAAAAAAAACAATCCTCAGGAGTTTCTGTTCCTCCTCCAATTGTGAGAAGAAAACTTAACACTCTGGGTCTGAAGGAATGCAGAGGTAACAAATAGCCCTTTGTGATAAAATATATTTTTCAAATAATGGACATAAAAAAGCATCCATCATACATTAAAGGCAATGTCTGTGATTGTGGGGAAAACTGTTCTCTGATTTGTTTACGTTCAGAAGCTCTGTGTCTTTTAATGTGGAACAGTATGTAAAAAGCGACTGTTGTGTGTATGTGGCTGAAATGTAATTTGTGTCTGTAAGTTTTTATTTACTGTTTGAGTTACCACAAAAACTAATTTGTAAATTGAATGGTTTTGTTTTGTAGCACTTTCAGTTTGTGTTTACTTTCATGCAGTTCTGAGTCAGTTCAATCTACAGCACAAATAAGTCAATCTTACCCATCTATGAAGCTGGAATAGAACAATCTCAGGAGAGACAGACAGGAGAGCAGCAGTGGTTCGGAAACATCCTCAGAAATGTATAAAAAGTGTGTTTTTATTTTATTATTATTATTAAAATCGTGTATGTTGCCTTTAAGTATTTATTTACTGTTTGAGTTTCCACAAAAACTAATTTGTAAATTGAGTGGTTTTGTTTTGTAGCACTTTCGGTGTTTACTTTCATGTTAGTGCTCTCCCGAATTTAGAGTTAGTTCTACCTACAGCACAAATAAGTCAATCTTACCTACCTATGGAGCTGGAATAGAGCAAAATCCTTATCTCGGTTCATGATTTTCAATGTTTGGAGGTCTCTTGTTTGTAATAAATACCTTGAGATTTTGTTTCTCTGCCAGGAGTGGCGAAAGAAAACCTGGCATACTGGATGAAAACAGTTTGTTTTATACCCTTTTACAGACACATGGCTTTATAAACACATTAGACAGACTGGAGAGTAGCAGTGGTTCAGAAACATCCTCAGAAATGTATAACAGGGGTGTTATTTATTTATTTATTTTTCATTATTATTAAAATCGTGAACGTTGCCTCTAAGGTCCAGATACGTGTATATTTGGATTAACGTCACCTTAATTGCATACATAATTGTAGTGGAGTACGGACCAAATATGAATATTGGACAATGAAGGAATAATGAAATGAAAGGTTTGAATTAAACCTTTCTCACTCTGACCAGGACTTTCGTCTGGTCCCGAAGTCAACATTCCACAGGACTGTTTGAACAACGGGGTGCAAAGCCCCCACACACGCACACTCATAAGCTAAGAGCATCAAAGAACCCTTTAACGTAACATATGGCATCTGGATCCCCTAACCTCTTCAGGAACTCGAGATAACTTTTATGATGCTTTTAGAGAGACAGGAACTTCAAACAAAGAAGAGAGCTTTTACGGCCGCCTATGACAAAGTGGCGCCTCAATATCCCTTATCTTTCACGGGGATCAACAGATGTTCAAACCAAAGTGACCTCGAGTGAACTCCCGTGAATCACCAACCAAAAGCACGGATCAACAGCGACACCGAATGGACACTGGCGAAACTACGCCTCGCTCAGAGTCGCCGGAAAACAATAGCGAAAATAATCGAACTCTGAATTATTTGTATATAAACGAATGTATTAATGTCACTTTCTGTACCCTCAGATGAATGCCTACCTCCTAATGAAATGATGTATAGTGCCGATTGTTTCTATTACAAAGATCAGTTTTGTCTCTGAATGAGAGAAAATGGATTAATGTTTTATTTTTCAGCGTATCATCACGAATTGGACGTGAACAATGTACTCAAGATGGGACCTTATGTAAATGTCTGATATTAATAGTCCAATGTACTCATTGTTATAGGTTGATAACAGGTATAAGAATTTTGATACGAGAAACTCATATTCCTTATGTATGAATCACAGATTCAAACCCCCTCCTCCTACTCTCTCTCTCTCTCTCTCTCACGAGAGTCACGTGAGTCTGGACTCGCGTCCAATCAGAAAGAGGACACCTCCCATTAGGGCGTGACCGCGCCAGCCTTGAAAAGGCCAAACAGCAAGACAGACAATGAGTTCGAAGTTTGAAGAGTCGCGAGGACTCTACAAAAGTAACGGACCACTGAAAAAGAGAGGACGCCGAAGACAACAACCACGAGGAGATCCGAGAAACCTTGAACAACAAAAAAACGCTGTCTCTTCCACGCCGACAACGAAACAAAGGAACCCTCTCAGAGACTTCAGAAAAGCTTACGAGAGACGTCTCGAAATTAGCTAAGAGTATGAAGTTTAACTAATAAGTCGAGTAATTTGAATATCTTTCTTTTCTTTTAATCTTGTTTATGTTTATTACCTACCTAAGTTTAATCTCACGACTAATCGAAGCAGGGGAACTTATTCGTGGCCAGAATAAGGAAACACTGCCGAGGTACCATAGAGTCTTAGAATAAGTGAGTTTATTGAAGCGGTTTTTCAGTTCTGGAGCTGCAGCAACCAGCGAACTTTCGTCTAAACGTCCATATTTTGGACTCTCCCACTCCGGACCGAAGGCCGAAGAGAGGATCCTGCCGCCTGCGTCATCACACTCCGGGTACGCCCGAGACAACTCAATCAACAAGAAAGACCTCCACGCTAACTCAGCCTGGACGCTTCTGCGGTAAGAACCGCGAGACTAAGTGAGACGCCTCCATTCCCAGGATTCCAAAGAGCCTCTGCATCCAAACGAGTGGTGAAAAACCGACGAAAAGTAAGCTAAACTTATGCACTTCCAGAGCTGAACACCGAATTAAGTTCTTGATAAATTCTGTATTAATTAAACCTTAGTTAGTAACCTTAGTCACAAGTTAGAAGCGCCTAGCTCACCTTAAGGTCAAAATCAGTTCCCCCTGCCGGACACCGTGAGATTACAAGGTTGTGCTATGTTAACTAAATATCTTCTTTTTATTAATAAAACTCTCATTATTTGAAGTCACAGTGTTTGCAATTTATTCATTAGAATTTCTGAAAATCCTGAAGAACTCATTTAGCATGATTATTATTCATTCTCAAACTAATTATTAATGTTTTAATTGCTTAAACCAATTATAAATCTTAATTAATATCATTAAGTCAAATATCAGAGGTTGGAGGAGTTTGAATAAGGTCAAGGCTATAAAACAAATTATAAAATTATATGTATATGTATCGGGGTGTATGACCAACATCCACTACATATAAAATATATATATTTTATTGGCGCCCAACGTGGGGCCAGGAAAAAGGCTTTTTAATGAGCAAACTGCAAAACACTGAATATCAGCTTGGGTTTATGAAATACTTTCCGCTGTTTGTGTTGCTGAATAACGATTGAGATTCAAAGCTTGATGTGGGTAATTTCGTGTTGTGTTTGTTACTGCTGAAAAACTGTTCTGTGATATATACCGGTTAGAAAATAAGCTTGGTTGTTTTTGAAAGAGCGCGGCTCTGCGCCATTTTGCATGCATTAAATTGAGGCCTTAGGCACGTCTAAATAGCGCGAAACTCCGCTTTTAAGACTTTGCCTTCGGTTCGACCCCTTGGCCGCGAATCCCGGCGAGAGACCACCGAACCGAATACCCCCGTTCGTTTTAAACTGGGTCGCTACCAGCGTTAATAACGAGATCGCGCGCTAGGCGATTGGGAGGTTATTAGACAGCCGAAAATACGGCTTGTATGAAGAGCGGTCTGCTCTTGTCAGCTGTTCCAGTTAAACTGAACGCGTATTCAGAAAGGAACGAACCCCTTTTAAGGGGCGGAGCTGAAACTAAGGAGGGAAATTCAAAACGCCCCCAAAACAGAGGAAGACAAATTCCCTCTTGTGGTATAAGTGCGTAATTGCAGGGAAAAATACTTCATAACTAGCGTCTATTGAAGCGTGTTCTCCCTTGCTCCTCCTTGTGGTCAAGTGGTGCTACCCTTGACGTTTGATTCCCGTACACCCTCTAGTGGTTGGGAGGTTGTCCGCCGAGACAACATAAGTGTTTAGCAGCCCTCTGGTGTTTAAAAGTTGTCATTACAGATGAAAATCTTTTAAAATACCTTAGTGTAAAATCTCTGTTCCCCTTTTAAAATTTTAATTTTTTTTTTTTTTTTTTGATAAAGTATCTGAGCGTTTAAAATCTTTATTCCATTTTATATTTTAATTTGATAAACGCCCTCTAGTGTTGAAACTTCCCGCTACAGTGGAAATTCCCATTTGTGTTATTGTATCTGCTGGTACCGTGTCTATTGGGATTCTCACCAGCGCCGACTGGTGTCCATTGCTGCTATTGCATTGTAACTTGCTTGTCGCCCTCTGGTGTCCTAGTCTGGTATTACAATTTAAGTTCAACTTAAATACTGAAGCTCGCTGTTGCCATTCAGACTTACCTTCAGTACCCTCTGGTGGAGAAAACTTGCTATCGCAATTGAAATTGTCGACCAGTTCACACTGATAAGACCTGGTATCACAGCTCTAGTGGCTGTCTCTAAACTCTGCACATCTGAATAATTACAAGTAAAGGCTTGGAAGCATAATAAGTTGATACAACTACAGCAGACAGTGTGCAGTAATTAGAGATTGACACTTTAAATTGATACCAGATCACAAACACAGTTAAAAGAGAGAGTCTTTTAATCTTGCTATTCTTAATAATTCTTTAATTCGGAAAATTCTTTTACTTTCATAATTCCTTAATTGGAAATTATATCTAATAATAAAACTCACTTAATATTAAAATTCCTTCATCCAAATTTTTCGACAATTCTTTAATTCAAAATTTTTAATAATTTTAATTATTGAAAATTTTTTTTTCTCTTTCTCTCTTCTTTTATTCACTCGCGCATAGCAACTTTCACTCCACCCTCTCCTACTAACAGACTTCCCTTAGAGATTCACAAGTGAACTCTAACACCATACATACTAACCGTTACTCTTAGAGCACTCGGTACAGGTGAATTTAGTTCAGATTTAGTTAGAAAAGGGATTAACGGAATTAATCCTAACTAAATAGAAGTAAGTTACACCTCGCAGTTAAAACACAGCTAACATGGCAGAAGGAACCTTTCCCTCGGAAGTATATGTAGAAGGTTTGTGGGATGAGGCATTCTCTGTTTTGACCAGCATCACCAGTGATGTGATGCCTGGATTCGCAGAGACTGTACAGAAGACCTCCCTGGTCGGCCGTGACCACATGGTGGCTAAGTGGGTAGAGAACCACTTAACCCACATGGCCAAGGGCAAGTCCCTAACGGAGGCATTAGGTCAAATAGCCATCCTCGCTTTAGTACAGCTCAGAGCCAGCGAACGTGAGCTCGAGGTATCACAGCGACAGCAGGCAAAGGTAGAGGCAGAGTTAAGTCAACTTCAAAGCGAAATAGCTGAAGGGAACACGCTGCCCCAGGTCACACCTGATGTGCCACCTAGTGCCGTTACAGAAAGACAAGGCCAGCAGGAAGATAGTGAGGATCAGGAACCAGACTCAGGGACCGTAACCTTTAGAGCTGCTGCAGCACCTCCTCTGGTATCAACGGGTATTTCCCCTTCCCCTGTGTCTCCTGTCAGTCGTCCCTTACAACGCCCTGCTAGACCCAGAGCACTGCAACCCAGTGTCTGGTCCCCTCAACCTTTACCCTCTCATGGTCCCTCATACAAGGACCTAGATAAAATCGCGCGTAATATAACCCGCTTTGATCCCAAACCTGACGGTTCTAATGATATCTTTTCCTACCTAAAAGATATTGACTTCTACCTCCAAAGGTTCCCCGGGATCACCATAGATGACAGACTATATGTGATTAAACTGACCTCCAACCGAGACGTCAGTAACTTCATTGAACGTCAGCCAGACTATGTAAAAGCGCGATATGATGTGCTGTGCCAAGCATTGGAGGAAGAATTCTCCAATCACCTGTCACAGGCCGGACTGGCCGCTGCTTTGAACATAAAACAGCAACGCCAGGAATCCCCTCAGCAATATTATAATCGACTCAGACAGGCGTACTTCGGACCTAGAAATGACTCCGGAATGGAGGAAGAGTTAAATTTCAAATCACTATTTATCCAAAACCTCCATCCCCACACCAGTCACCAGTTGGGAGTCTCAGCTTGCCCTCGCACCCTGTCTAGCAGGCAGCTGCGTGATTTAGCACTCAGAGGTTTCCTAAAATCCCAACAAATTCCCAACAGGCGGTCCGAAACACCCCAAGTCTTCAATGTCGACTCCAGCTCCCCACATTTAGAGTTAGAAGGTGCCACCCAGGCCGATCCACAAAAATCCACCCTGGACCCTTCCTCCACTCCGTGGACCGGTGAGGGCCCGAAACCTCATCCGCCCTCACACCAATACAAGCGCTACCCTCCTCGCAGGCCAGACAGAAATCACGACAAAGATTTCTGGAACCCTCGGGACAGGGCTGGGTATGGTCGTGACTATTACCCTGTAGAAAACCGCGGTGCGGGCCGTGGAAAACCATCACATCCCCATAAGGGATATGAGCGAACAGCTCCGAAACAGCTTTCTAATTCCTATAGAGAAAAGAAAGAAAAATACTGGTATCAAAATAAAGAAAATCACGCTAAAGACAAGCTTAAAGACAAGGAACTCAGCTCTAAGGAGTTAGAGGACATCCGCCGAATGCTTGTAATGATTTGCAAAGAGAAAAAGAAAAAACCTGACGTTCTTTCTATCACCTCTTCGCGGTCTAACCCAAAGCCATCCTCTAACACCCCAGAAATGTTAGAAAGTTATGTAGGAGAAGTGACAAGCGAAGCTCCGTCTTCTAGCGCACCGTGCAATCTCCTCGTGACCCAAACAAACACTGAAAACCCGATGATACAGGGGGGTGACTCGCAACCACCCTCCAGTGCTGTTTTAGTTGTTCAGTTAGACGGTAAAGAAGGTTTAACGCCAAATGACCCTTCAGTCATTGAAGGCGACACACCCGTCCGACAATTCATGGGACACCTAACGGAGAAAGGGGTTGCACGCAAATTCTACTTGTCCACCATTGTGGAGAGAAGGCTAGTACATGAGGCCCTGTTGGACACTGCATCAGATGTCACGCTCATGTCTTCCGCCTTATTCCACCAGGTTCGAGCCATTGCGCGGCGTGAAAATCGCGAGATACAGCTCCAAAACTGTTCTCTTAAAATTCAGCCGTATTCACATGCAGGCCTCACTATCCAGTCTATGGCACTAATACACTTAGCCATTGGACCAATGACCTTAGTGCATCCAGTCCATGTGTCTCCTCTCGAAACAATTCCCTTCCTCATCGGCAAAGATCTCCTTAATCGCTTCGAACCACTGATTGACTTCAAAAGGTCAAAGATCTGGGCACAAGTGCGTGAGCCTTTACCCATCTGCACCCCACACCACCGGGAAGCTCAGTGTTGCCGCCTCGAAATCCGGCCTGAATCAATAGGAGATCCACCAAGTCAGATCCCTCACTTCGAGGAAGATGAAACTGAGCCCATGGCGGCCACACCAGAGACAGCAGTCTCTCCCTGGCCCCCTAGTGCCATGTTAGAACAACGGAACACATTCCTATGCACTTTCACACAGCCGTCCACAACAGACGCTCCAGGCCTTCCCATCGTGAATGGTCTCACAATGCAGGACTATCATGTAGACAATGCAGTTCTGGCTCTATGGACCGACCAGTCCGCCATAAGCCAAACCCTCTTTAACACTCTGCGCCTCACTCAACCAAATATTCCTTTGGTGAGCAGTCCTTGTCGCTTTCTTCTTAACCTGACATCAAAAGCAATGTCACCCACTGATGGAATTTGCGCTTTAACCGTCCAGTGGAACAAAAGGGTAATCACCCATTATTTCTTAGTCGTCCCTAACTTGCCGCACGACGTTTACATTGGTAGTGACTTCTTGGTGCGCCTCGACGTCCACGTAGACACCCTCAATAGTGTACTGTGGTCTTTGACTGATGTTTCAACGGAAACCTGGTCCTCCGATCTCAGCAACCTAGGCTCAGGACAAACTATTCCCGAGGTATGTCAGGTCACTAACCAAGGTTCACTTGTGGTACCTGCGAACGCAGCAAATGTACCCATCCACTTAGTCATGCGACCTGGCCAACACTTAAGCCACGCGCATGCACTTTTCCAACCGTCACCTCAGTTCTTCGAACTAGGCCTCACCCTCGAAGCCACACCTTTGGTGGAGACGCGAGCAAGATCCACCTATCTATTCGTACGGAACGAAACCACTCAACCCTTGACGATCCCTCACTCATCCCCTCTGGGTTGGTTAATCAGTACGAAATTCCATGACTTCGAGTTGCGAATTCCGATCATAGGGCCAATGCCTGAATCCCTGCTTCTTGGCCAGGCAGAATCAAAGGTGTTCTACACTCATCCGACGCGAGCTGTTGCTCTCTTCTCAGCTCTGGACATGAGTAACGACGTCATTTGCAGGATAGATCTCGCTGACGACAATCAAATGACGATCACGGTTCTTTCCATAGATTCATCCCCGGAATCCTCCCGGGAACCATCTCTTCTTCCCGAAGCGGGAGAAAACACTTCAAATCCACGTACTTCAAAAGAACTATCTGACTCCGAATTTCGTATCCAAGTCGAACAAGTTCTAAAGGAGGCCGACGCCCTCCAAAGCAAAGAAGAACGTGAGAAACTCTGTGAAGTGCTCCTTAAATATCAAAAATCTTTTTCCAAAGATTCAACGGACTGTGGTCTCACTGACATTCATTCAGTACGCATTCCCACTCGTCCAGGAGCACCACCCACGTTTGTCCGCCAATACAAAATTCCGTTGGCATCCTATGAACCGGTACAAGAAATCATTGATGACTTGCTGGAAAAGGGCATAATTCGACCCTGTAACAGCACATATTCGGCACCATTATGGCCCGTCATAAAACCAAATGGTAAATGGCGCTTAACCATCGACTATCGGAAACTAAATCAACAGGTTCCCTTGTCTCGATGGCCGATGACACAATTGGAGCAAGAGCTTCCCTCGGTCCGAAACGCTAAATACTTTTCCACCATCGATGTAGCCTCTGGCTTCTGGACCATCCCGGTGCAAGCAGAAGACCAACACAAGCTCGCTTTCACTTTCGCAAACCGACAGTACACATTCACTAGGTGCCCTTTTGGATATGCCAACTCACCCGCGGAGTTTAATATTTTCTTAAACAAAGCATGCCCTGATGCCCGCGAGCGAGGCACCCTCATATATGTGGACGACATACTCATGCGTAACCACTCCCTACAGGCACACATTGACGAGATTGATCATGTTCTTGACCAGCTTACAACAGCAGGTGCGAAAATATCACTCTCCAAATGTCAGTGGTGCAGAACAAAAGTGAATTACGTCGGTCTGCTCGTAAGCACTGATGGTGTTGAACCACAAGTGAGTCGAGTGCAAGGGGTAACAAACCTCGCAGCACCCACCAATCTTAAGGAACTCCGCAGTTTCTTAGGAGTATGCAACTACTCACGACAATTCATAGAGAACTATGCGGACCTAGCTCGTCCACTTTATGACCTCCTGAAAAAGGACACTCCGTTCACCTGGGGCGAAGCCCAGGAACACGCCATGCAGGCACTAAAATCGAAACTGTGCACGGCCCCATGCCTTGCCTATCCTGACAGTAGCAAAGAATTCTACCTAGAAGTAGGGTTCTCGAACCACTGTCTCAGCTCCGGTCTGTATCAATTACACGATAGAGACAAACGTGTCATAGCCTATGCTAGTAAAACTATGCTGGCTGCCGAAAACAAATACAGTGACTGCGAAAAAGCACTACTAGCAACAGTGTGGGCAGTCAAACATTTCTCCAACTACCTAGGTGGTCAGAAGGTGATTGTTGAAACTCATCATCAACCAGTCACTTTCCTAAACAGCCAACGAATTCGAGAGGGTGTAGTAACTAACGCTCGAGTAGCATCATGGCTAATGGCTCTCCAAAGCTTTGACTTAGAGGTGCGTTACGCGCAAAACTACAAGAGCCCCCTAGGCACAGGCCTTGCTTCCTGCAGGCGATGCGAAGGAAACATTCCTTCCCAAGTGCCACAAACTCCAGAAACCCTCTTACCCACCGTGGCTAACCACCACTATTTCGATCCTAACACATGCAAAGACCTCGTCACTGCGTATGTAGATGGTTGTTCGTTCCGCCGAGAACACACCCTGATGGCAGGGGTGGGTATTATCGGAATAAACGGATGGCCTCACGAACCCCTAAGTTTCAAATTGGGTGCTCAGTCCTCCCAATATGCTGAAATAGCAGGAATTCTTATCACAATCCAGTCTGCAGTCCAGAAAAGCATAAAAACGTTGGTGATCTGCACAGACTCCAACTACGCGCGCCTAAGCTTCACATGCCACTTGAGACTGTGGAAAACCAACAACTACACCACGTCAAACAAAAAGCCAGTTAAACACAAAGAGCTTTTCGCGGCATGCGAACACTTGGTAGACACACATGACCTGCAGATCTACTGGAAGAAAGTGAAGGGTCACTCCCGAGTCCCGGGAGATGACAAAGAATTCAATGATCAAGCAGATAGCTTAGCCAAGCAAGGGGCCCGCGAAGGCACATCGTGGACATTCGATCCCTCCCTTTTTCCAAACCCACCCGACATCGAAGTCCTAGCTGTCACACGGTCTCGAACTGTAACAAAGGCGTCGCCTGACAATGCCAAAACTACCATTGTCTCTATTAACCCTGCTTTTTCGGACGCTGACTTAGTTACTCTCCAAGCTCGAGACCCATCCATTTCTAAAATGCTTAGCCATGTCTCTGACCCATCTACTAATCCCATCGCAGCACAAGATCTTGACACCATACCAGGCCTTAAAGACCTATACGGCGCCAAAGCGTCCCTCCAAGTCGTCAAAGGCTTGCTAGTTCATGCCACTGACTCGCACACTTCACCTACGTTCGTGGTTCCTCAGTGCCACAGGGGGGTGATGCTGATGCACGCCCATGACTCCCCATCTGCGGGACACAAAGGGGTCAAAGCAACACACCATGCGCTCAAGCAGGTGGCATATTGGCCCCACATGGTAAAAGATGTGGCTGACTACATTAAAGGCTGTCTGGTATGTTGCCAATTTCAACCCTCGAATACTCTTCATAGAGCCCCCTTGCAAAAGAAAGGAGTATCCTTCCCTTGGTCAAACCTCCAGATAGACTGGGTTGGACCACTCACTCGAACAGTAAGAGGTAACAAGTACTTCCTCACAGTCACGTGTGCATTCACTAAATGGGTAGAATGCCTCCCCGCACCGAATGACACAGCGCTAACCACTGCATACTTACTGATGAACCATGTCTTCTCACGGTTTGGCCTACCCAGCCGTGTCGACTCTGACAGAGGGACACATTTCACAGCTGAGGTCATGCAGCAGCTCTGGCAACTCTTAGGAGTAAAAGCCAGCCTTCACATTAGCTACCATCCTCAAAGCTCAGGTCAGGTAGAGCGAGCCAACCGAACTGTTGTTAGCATACTGAAAAAGTACGTAGCAGCAAACCAACGAGACTGGGATGTCAAACTCCCCCTCGTACTGATGGCCATACGGGCGACCCCACACGACGCGGTCGGGGTCTCACCCTTTGAGTTGATGACAGGGAGACAAATGACTCTGCCTCTACATCTGTTATATCAGCCAGGTGAAGCTAGCATAGCCGTAGCCTACACCACTCATCAGTATATGGAGGACCTGCAGAAACACCTCAAAGCTACTTTCGCCTTTGCCCAGCAGAAACTGGAAAGAAGTGCAGAAGGTCGCAAAGCGTACTATGATCACAAAGCATCCCACGATGAACTCCAAATAGGGGACAAAGTATGGTACTACATCTTTGTCCAACCTGTTGGAAGGTCGCGAAAAACAGGGGGGAATTTGGCCCGCAAATTCCTACCCCGATGGTCCGGTCCCTACAAGATAACAGACAAACTGTCCCCCGTTGTTTACAGGATCAAAATAAACAAAGCTCGGGGCAGTACTGAATTCAAATGGGTCCACCGCAACCAAATCCGACCACACACAACCCCCATGGGACTTGTAGGGGATACTAACGCTTGTGTTAGATCATAAACGGCAGAACCAAAGGCAGGAAGGGTGTTAGTTAACAAACAACTATAACCTTCTACTCACACCTTAGTTCTCCTATCCCTTTTCCCTTTTTCTCTCACTCTTTAACAGGCAACGAGCTTCTAACCAGACTGAGGACAGAGCAAGGGGTAACAAACCTCGCAGCACCCACCAATCTTAAGGAACTCCGCAGTTTCTTAGGAGTATGCAACTACTCACGACAATTCATAGAGAACTATGCGGACCTAGCTCGTCCACTTTATGACCTCCTGAAAAAGGACACTCCGTTCACCTGGGGCGAAGCCCAGGAACACGCCATGCAGGCACTAAAATCGAAACTGTGCACGGCCCCATGCCTTGCCTATCCTGACAGTAGCAAAGAATTCTACCTAGAAGTAGGGTTCTTGAACCACTGTCTCAGCTCCGGTCTGTATCAATTACACGATAGAGACAAACGTGTCATAGCCTATGCTAGTAAAACTATGCTGGCTGCCGAAAACAAATACAGTGACTGCGAAAAAGCACTACTAGCAACAGTGTGTTTACAGGATCAAAATAAACAAAGCTCGGGGCAGTACTGAATTCAAATGGGTCCACCGCAACCAAATCCGACCACACACAACCCCCATGGGACTTGTAGGGGATACTAACGCTTGTGTTAGATCATAAACGGCAGAACCAAAGGCAGGAAGGGTGTTAGTTAACAAACAACTATAACCTTCTACTCACACCTTAGTTCTCCTATCCCTTTTCCCTTTTTCTCTCACTCTTTAACAGGCAACGAGCTTCTAACCAGACTGAGGACACTCAGGGTGCAAGACCCTAGTCCCTCATCGTCAATTATTATAGAGTGCTTACCCTAGGAAAATTTTATCAAAAGGGGGGTACCGTGAAAATTTTTATAATTTGTCTAAACGACTCGCCATAAATACCCTAAATCTAACCATGAGCATCTCTTCCGGTAGGATGGCCCCGCTGCTCATTCTCCTGATCGTCGGCTCCCTAGGAACCGCCGTGCTCCCTGAAGTGATCGAACCGGGTCCTGACTCAGGAATAATACTGAAAGACCAGCCGGGACTGCTAATCACTAATTGCCGCCTCCATACCCAGAGAGTATTTGTACGGTTGAATCCCGCCGAAGCGTGTAGCAAAAACCTACCGATAACCACGCTGCAGACTGGCCGGAATGGAGTTAGATGGACTGAGGAAGCTATCAGCCATACTGAAGCCGACGTAACTCACATGCTCCGCCAGCTACAAAAGTTTACCGTAACGCAATCAGAACTAAATGGCTTTAATAAACGACCTAAACGCTTCATAGGCGGATTGTTAATGGCAGCTGCAACTGTGGGATCACTACTGAGTCTCGGAACGTCCGCCGTCAATGCCGTCAATGTAGCCACTGTTAAACGTCAAGTAGGGGAATTGCAAGCGGAAATTCCGAACATTAAAACCCAATTAGACAAACAGCAGCAGCACCTGCAAACCATTGGGCAAACCCTACGTGGCACCGTCGTAGTGCTCAACGCTCACAGTGTCGCTTTGAACAAAACGCTCCAGACGGTTAACTCCATGCTTTCAGTAGTACAACTTGACCTTGCCCACATCCAGCTTGTGAATATGTTATTGTCTGATATGCTACAAGAAATCAGCTCCTCTGTAGATAGCCTAGCCATGGGGAGAATCCCTCCCTACCTGGTGCCCCTATCCTTAGTACAGGAGATTTTATCCACAGCAACTCGAGAAGTAGTTACTGATCTCCAGGCCCACCTAGCCTATACCTTAGGTAGCGCCATCCCAATTTATGTTAATCCTCAAGACCGAGAATTAGCATTCATTATTAACCTTCCCATAATGGCGCCTGAAAACATATACCGTTTGAAAGATGTTGTCAACGTTGGTTTCTGGCAAGATTCTGCCTACGTTCGTGTGAAAACAACATCTCTTGTAGCATACCAAGACGATAACCCTGACCTATATCTGGTACCCAATTTGCTTATGTGCACACTCACTAAAGACATTCACTACTTGTGCCCTAGCAAACCTTTCATTCGTGACAGCGCAAATGGGATCTGCGGCCTTAAGCCTAGGATGAGTGACACTCAATGCCCGGTAGTCGTCACACCCCGACGTTTGGTAACCAGTACTCAAGCTGAAATTGTTGGAAATCGTTGGTTGGTTAACACCCCCTTTAGAGAGGCCCTACTAACCTATGATCAACATGACACCTCAGAAAGGGTACTCCTTCCTAGCCAAACCTTCTGGGTAGACGTCCCCGTAAACGCAATCTTACATGTAGGAGACCTGGCCCTGTATCACCTAAACCCTGACCAATATGAGAGCGATATAGAAATCTCAGAGTTCTTCTCTAAACACACCATCGAGCTAGATACTAAAACACTAACTCGCCTAGAATATGAGGGAACCCAAGTCATTGACCTAACCCCCATAGATAACACTCTTAGAGAACTATCGTCTCAACCCCTATGGCCAGTTCAGCCTGTCACCTATGCATGGTCCACCCCGGACACCTTACTAGTTACCCTGGTAGGATTAGGATATCTTTTGACCTTTGGTATAGCTTGGTTCTATTTCAAACGCACTCGAGCCCTCCAGAGCAGGTTAGAAACTTGGTCTAATAAAATGGTCAAATTCGTTAGACATAAGAGAGCCCAGAGAGGTGAACCCCCAAGTTTTAGATATGAAGCCGAAGGCCATGTCAAAGAATCAGCTCTCGAGGTTGCGTTTGAACAAGACCTGCCCCTAAATAATTAGGATCCTTTCAGCCTGCAAACATACACATTCCATATGCACCCATACACTAATAGGAATACATCAGCTCTGGAAATGTGTTTGAATATGCTTGCTGATCTCACCTTCCTCCACAGCAAAGTTTCTTCTCAGCTCCATGCTCCCTGCAGAACCATAAAGCTGAAAAGAAAGGGGGGAATGTAGTGGAGTACGGACCAAATATGAATATTGGACAATGAAGGAATAATGAAATGAAAGGTTTGAATTAAACCTTTCTCACTCTGACCAGGACTTTCGTCTGGTCCCGAAGTCAACATTCCACAGGACTGTTTGAACAACGGGGTGCAAAGCCCCCACACACGCACACTCATAAGCTAAGAGCATCAAAGAACCCTTTAACGTAACATATGGCATCTGGATCCCCTAACCTCTTCAGGAACTCGAGATAACTTTTATGATGCTTTTAGAGAGACAGGAACTTCAAACAAAGAAGAGAGCTTTTACGGCCGCCTATGACAAAGTGGCGCCTCAATATCCCTTATCTTTCACGGGGATCAACAGATGTTCAAACCAAAGTGACCTCGAGTGAACTCCCGTGAATCACCAACCAAAAGCACGGATCAACAGCGACACCGAATGGACACTGGCGAAACTACGCCTCGCTCAGAGTCGCCGGAAAACAATAGCGAAAATAATCGAACTCTGAATTATTTGTATATAAACGAATGTATTAATGTCACTTTCTGTACCCTCAGATGAATGCCTACCTCCTAATGAAATGATGTATAGTGCCGATTGTTTCTATTACAAAGATCAGTTTTGTCTCTGAATGAGAGAAAATGGATTAATGTTTTATTTTTCAGCGTATCATCACGAATTGGACGTGAACAATGTACTCAAGATGGGACCTTATGTAAATGTCTGATATTAATAGTCCAATGTACTCATTGTTATAGGTTGATAACAGGTATAAGAATTTTGATACGAGAAACTCATATTCCTTATGTATGAATCACAGATTCAAACCCCCTCCTCCTACTCTCTCTCTCTCTCTCTCTCTCACGAGAGTCACGTGAGTCTGGACTCGCGTCCAATCAGAAAGAGGACACCTCCCATTAGGGCGTGACCGCGCCAGCCTTGAAAAGGCCAAACAGCAAGACAGACAATGAGTTCGAAGTTTGAAGAGTCGCGAGGACTCTACAAAAGTAACGGACCACTGAAAAAGAGAGGACGCCGAAGACAACAACCACGAGGAGATCCGAGAAACCTTGAACAACAAAAAAACGCTGTCTCTTCCACGCCGACAACGAAACAAAGGAACCCTCTCAGAGACTTCAGAAAAGCTTACGAGAGACGTCTCGAAATTAGCTAAGAGTATGAAGTTTAACTAATAAGTCGAGTAATTTGAATATCTTTCTTTTCTTTTAATCTTGTTTATGTTTATTACCTACCTAAGTTTAATCTCACGACTAATCGAAGCAGGGGAACTTATTCGTGGCCAGAATAAGGAAACACTGCCGAGGTACCATAGAGTCTTAGAATAAGTGAGTTTATTGAAGCGGTTTTTCAGTTCTGGAGCTGCAGCAACCAGCGAACTTTCGTCTAAACGTCCATATTTTGGACTCTCCCACTCCGGACCGAAGGCCGAAGAGAGGATCCTGCCGCCTGCGTCATCACACTCCGGGTACGCCCGAGACAACTCAATCAACAAGAAAGACCTCCACGCTAACTCAGCCTGGACGCTTCTGCGGTAAGAACCGCGAGACTAAGTGAGACGCCTCCATTCCCAGGATTCCAAAGAGCCTCTGCATCCAAACGAGTGGTGAAAAACCGACGAAAAGTAAGCTAAACTTATGCACTTCCAGAGCTGAACACCGAATTAAGTTCTTGATAAATTCTGTATTAATTAAACCTTAGTTAGTAACCTTAGTCACAAGTTAGAAGCGCCTAGCTCACCTTAAGGTCAAAATCAGTTCCCCCTGCCGGACACCGTGAGATTACAAGGTTGTGCTATGTTAACTAAATATCTTCTTTTTATTAATAAAACTCTCATTATTTGAAGTCACAGTGTTTGCAATTTATTCATTAGAATTTCTGAAAATCCTGAAGAACTCATTTAGCATGATTATTATTCATTCTCAAACTAATTATTAATGTTTTAATTGCTTAAACCAATTATAAATCTTAATTAATATCATTAAGTCAAATATCAGAGGTTGGAGGAGTTTGAATAAGGTCAAGGCTATAAAACAAATTATAAAATTATATGTATATGTATCGGGGTGTATGACCAACATCCACTACATAATTATCAAGTTACATGATTTGCCCCAATATGTTATTAAACTAAAAGATTCCACACTGATAAAAAATAAATAAAATACAAGAACAAATATATACACTTTACTTAATAATCCAGTAATTGGCTTATGTTTTTACATAAACTTTAACATTCCTCTTTTCAGTGGAGCTTAAAAAAGCTGTGATTTATTTTTGTATTCAATGTATCCTTATCTACAGCTCTGTGTGGAGTGCAGTAACAGAGCTGAACTCACACAAGAGCTGGAGCTACTCCTAGTGGAGAGCTTAGATACAAACAAGTGCTTTATCTTCACATCTCCACACAACCTGCTCCAGACTCCGATGCCTGCTTACACTGTACTGAAGTGAACACCCTAAAGAATATAGGCCACACAATTTACACACAATTTACACTCTTAACCTACCAAATTAACTATATTGTTTTTAATTGCCACCAGGTTTGGTTCATATTGGCAGAAAGTGAGAAAATGATAAAAGGATGAGGAAAACACACACTTCAAAATGTTGGAGGACATGGGTCAATAGAAGCCCTCTTTTTTCCCCCTTCTCCTTTTTTGTACTTCACAAGACGTAACGGTGTCCTTTGATCCAGAGATGAAAGAGCATTCATGTGGATAAGGACATAACACAGCATGATACGACATCATCTGAGCAAAGAGACACCGTATTAAAACCTACATTAACACATAATGTGCTGAAGAGCTATTGGCTAGACCTACACAGGACTGTGCAAAAAACACCCTTAAGTCTCTCCCAGGTCATTGATTGAAAAACAAATTTCTGTTCATCTAAAATGCCGCTCATTTGCAGCTTGAAATCCCTGCAACAGAATTGTTTTTTTAACACAGAATTGTTGCTTTATAACATTAGAAACCCTGCCTGTCTGAATTCACACATTTGAGATTGTCTTAGGAACACTGGGGTTTTAAAATGGAAATGCTTAGCAACTACAATTACTTATTTCACTCATGATGTACTGTAACTTCAAATGTATAAACACCACATGGACGTGTTAACAAGGTAAGATAAATGGATTTTCACTGGAGGGACTTTTTGTTTGCAGTTAAGATGGCCATTAAGAACACTCTTAAAAATTATGGTTCTGTAAGCGCTTATCCAGTTCAGGGTTGCAGTGGGTCCAGAGCCTACCTGCAATCATTGGGCGCAAGGCAGGAATACACCCTGGAGGGGGCGCCAGTCCTTCACAGGTCGACACACACACATTCACTCACACCTACAGACACTTTTGAGTCACCAATCCACCTACCAACGTGTAGGAGCTGGAGGAAACCCACGCGGACACAGGGAAAACACACAACCTCCAGGTCCCTGGAGCTGTGTGACTGCGACACTACCTGCTGTGCCAATGTTTTAAAAAAATGTATCATATTCTAATTAATATTAAGGAAAGATTTATAAACAATCATGGAAGTCCTTTTAGCTGGTTATTGTTGCCAGAGTTCTGACAAACACTAGACCTGGCAAACCTGTCAGTCACTCACCTAAGCAAGCTTGATCAAGCAGTGTTGGACTGTGAACACGGACGTAAAGAAGCTTTTAAAAAGGAATGAATCAGCAGAGAGATGTTTCAGGTGAGTCCACAGTGAGTGTGTGTATTGGTAGATGTAATAAACAAATGTTTATACACTGAGGAACACTGCAGAATTACCCTGAAACTTTAACATTTAATATTGTTCTAGATAGTATTTTAGAGAATATTTACATAACACTATTTTAAAGAGTCTTTTAGTATGTTTATTTTTTACTGTATTAATAGTCTAAATTTCTGAATTCCTTCAAATGATAAAAAGACATTATCAACTAAAACACACATCACTGATTACACAATCATGATTTTGGTGACGGTTGGAAAAATGTAGTACAAATAAAAGCAGTTGTTTTGGGGTTTATTTGGTGTGGGTGTCAGGTATTGAAAGGGCAGCCTATCTGGATAAAGAGCATTCTATTGACAGGCAGCCCAATATAGAGCATGCCTAAATAACAAGTTAATGGATCTTACAATTAGCTATGTCCTCAGGAATGAAGCAAATTAATCAGAGCTGACTGGCTCTGCCCCCTCTCTCTTGCTTACTGCGTACATGCGGCTGCTGACATTATTTTCGTGTGTTGATTAATGGTGGGGCTGGTATCCAGCACAACAACACTGGACTAAGAATAATAGTCACAGAGATAAAGACGGGCACGGTCCATCCATCCCAATTTAGCTTCTTCATGTTAAAGTTCCACAAGCCGCCTGTGCTGCAATTTACTATTTGATTAACAACCGTATCCGGTGTGGTATTTCAATTTTTTTATACTGCTGTCAGAACATTGCATTTTTGTGACTTTACTAGAAGTGTGGCTTCTGGGTTCCTCAGACAAAGGAATCTGGAAGATGAGGAACCTTCAGATGTTTTTGACCTTGACTCAAGGCTGTGGCGAGGCATAGGAAGTGAAAAAGCAAGTATGACTTGCATGGATAACTTACTTTTGTTATTGATTCAGCTCTGAGCTTTGTCCATTCTACCTTCAGGAACCACTTTTAAAAATCAGGTTTCCTCTGTGGTTCTTGTATGGTTCCGGGAAAGTGACAGCACCTTTATATTAGCTAGTATTTATTTCAACTTCAGAAAGGTTCTCACCAGTACATCATACATTATTAACAGGTCTAACACTACCACCTAAAAAATTGTGCAATATTCATAGACGTGTTTCCTGTAAATACTTCCACTGATTTATGACAATGTAGGTCATTATTTGAATAACAACCTTACCCAGTGTGGTATTTCAGTTTATTCTAACAATACAAGTGGCCTCCAAGTTCTTCGAACAAAATAATATGTGGTTGAACACGTGGAAGCCTCGTATGTTATCTTTGACCTTGACTCAAGCCTTTCTCAGGTGAAGCAGAAGAGGAAAGGATGAGAGTGAAGGGGATGAAGAGACCCCTCTGTTCTCCTGGGTTTTCTTGCGGCTGCTTGGTGGATGGTGGTGTGGTTCCTCAGTGTGGACGATCCATCAATCAGAGGGGAGTGTCTCATCCCCCCAACAACAGCTCGCACAGGGGAGCAACCTGGCCCCAGCAAGCCAGATGAGAGCTATTTTTCAATTATTCCCGCAGCCGTTGGCAAGCTGCACAAAGGCGGCCAACGAATGGCGGCATGTTGCTGGACATCTGGTTAAGTGGCTGGCACCAAGATGAAATGGAGGGAGCCTTGAATTGCAGCCAGGTCCTGATTTAACTCTCCAAATTCTCTATGTTGTTTGCATTTAAAATGACTTGCATGGGTAACTAGCTCCCGTGTTCTGATTCTCCATTGAGCTCCCAGTGTTAGACCTCTTATTTTCAGATACAGCCTTAAAACTGGATGTATGCTTCCTGCAAAGTAGAAACTGTATATATTTCAGAATTAATTAAATATTTGAAAGGCCTTGAAAAAATCTACAAAGCTCTTGTTTCAAATCCTTGAAATCCACCACTCTGGAATGAAGGAAATAGGAGATTTCTCTGTGTTAAATTGTTTTCTATCAATGTAATTTCTGCAGTGCTGTTTTAAAGCCATGTATGGTCTCAGCAGAAGAGTAACACCATGGAGTGTTTGTGTTGTAGAGAGTACTTTATATTGATAAGGAATAGGGAACCCGTGGAGTGTACTGAGGAATACACTGATGTGTTCTGATCTCAGAGAATGTGAGCTGCATTTGACGTGCTGTAATCTGGCAAACAATTTTGTGTGGAATCTGGTGAGCGAGGCTTTACATTAGTCTATGCTGAATGTGACAAATGCATGAAGGAGTGTTTCCAGGTCTGATATTAGGTAAAGGACTTACACAAGCAGTATTATACAGCACAAAAATGCAGTCTTTATCTTTCAGCTCACATGAGTGAAGTAAAAGATCAAAGATGACAGCAGGGTTGTGAGCATTTGAGGAGGGGCTCATAACTGTCTATGTGTTGATAATGATGACAATAAAGACATTGTTTAAAGGAACTTCCACCAAATTTTCAAAATGTCTGTAAAATCCAATTGTAAAAATGTAAACAAAGCCATTCAGATTCATCTGATGTGAAATGAGACAATGGAAAGAAATTTAGAGCTGTTGGCATGGCTGGTGATGAGAACAGATATCTGAAATGATTAATGCCTCTAAAAGCAATGACATAGAATACTGTTATATGAAATGGTCACCATTATTTTGTCTGGTGACTGATGGAGTATTGGTATAATAATTATAAGAACAGCTGCCCTGAGTTTGAAGTTTCAGCTAGGGTCGGTATGCCACAGTACACCAGTAAGAGTCTTCGAGTAAAACACATAATACACTGGATAATTTTTTCACTTCTCCAGAAGAACAGGTGAATATTTGTAAGATTCCTTTATAAAGATGTGTAAAACAAACGAACAAACAAAAAACAACAACATAAACATAAACATAAGTTCTGGAGATAAAATGGAGAGTATGAAATCAACACAATTTTAAAATCTACAATTATAATAGTACAGCGGTGATTGCTCTAAGACTGCAAGGGAAGCTCAGCTTCCCCTAAAATGTAAAAAAAACAAGTGATCAAATATATACGGTTGTGTGTACATGTCATTGAATAAATATGCACTACAACGCGCTCATCTTTTGTTCAGAATCAGCTTCTTATCACTGGTAAAGATGCAGCTTTCCTCTCAATCATTCCCGCAGCTTCAGTGCTTTAAACAGTCTGGACGCTGAGCGTCCACAGAGTTCAATAGCGAAGCAGCGAAGTGCAGCGAAACGAGACGAGTCATTGGATAAATGCTGGGCTTTGTCCTGCCCATCGGACGCTCAGCGTCTCTGGGGGTCTATGGGGCAGAGTGGGCTGGCCTCGGCTGGCCCGGACGCTCAGCTTCTGTCTGATGATTGGATGATCTGTCTGAGGCTGAATCCCTTTTTGATTGACAGCAAAATGAGCGAATCAGCAATCCTTTGGTGTAAAGGTCTGTGGGAGCACAGGCGGACATACTTCACATGGGCCAAGGCCGTTTAAGCAGCCTAGTTCTGCTGGCCATTGAGAGGACACTAGTCAAGTCCCTGGAAAAGATGCCTTGTTGTTACGACAGGGTCACAGATCATTTTCTTAAAAAGGAACGTAGGGTAGAATTTACGTATAAATAAACCGACACATTTTATGATGTAGGCTGAAATTGAGCTTCCCCTCCTTGAAAGACCAGCATCCGCCACTGTAATAGTATAAAGTGCAATTCATTCATTATCTGTAAACACTTATCCAGTTCAGGGTAGTGGTGAGTCCGGAGCAATTGGGAGTTTTAAGGAAAAAAAAAAGAAAAATTGTGAGGACCTAAATAATAAAATAAAACAAAACAAATAAAGAAACACTCCCCAGCAGTGGAAGACTGCAGTTGTGCAGCAGCTGAGAAAACTGGAGCAAACTTTCACAATAAATATTTTTTTGTTTGTTTTTTGTTAACTGAGCTTATATTTTTTGGCAAACCTCTGCTAAGTGCATGCAGGTTTGTTGCTTTACATAGTTTTTTCACTAATGTAAGCTAGCAGTTTGAGTTATGTCCCTATGGTAACATTTCACAGACAAATATAACTTTACTATCTTAATTTGGTGGTGAATAAAGAGCTTAGTTAGCTGTTGCAACAATAGCTAATTGTAATGTCAGTGAAGTATCACATAATGCTGACTGGTAGCTATGTTAGCTACTTGTTTACATGCAGTCCCATGTTAGGCAGCCTTATATATTTGGGAGCGAGTTATTTAAGCTTAACAGAGTTTAGGTCACCATAGCAAAGTCAACTTAGCATATTAGCACATATCATGCTACACAGTGTGGGTCTGTGGGGGATGCTGCTTTTGGGGCAGGAGTTCTGCTTATTAGCAGGTTGCATAGAGAGAAATTGTGCACTTGGGGCAGAAGTGCTAAGTTTTTGGAGTAAATCTTATGCTTAATGCTCACTTAAACATTGATTTATTTACTATTTTTCTGCATAATGTTGCCCAGAAGGCTTTGTACAGTAATATTAGTGCTGCACTAAGGGCATGTGAAATGCTACTCTAAGGTCATGAACTGCTCCGATGGCAGGACAAATGTTATGTAAAGTGCATTGCTGTCTAGTTTTTTTAAAGTAATTGTACTGTCTAGTATAGACCTGCTTTATTGGCAGGAGAAATGTAGAAACTGTAAAATGTAGTTTTACTTTGAGGGCAGGAGAAATGTTGCTACTGTAGTGTAGTATAGCTCTCAAGACAGGAAAAATTGACAAAAACAGATGTATTTTAAAATGTATTGCTGCTCTGAGGGCTGGAGAAATATTCATTCATTATCTACAACCATTTATCTAATTCAGGGTTGTGGTGGGTCCGGAGCCTACCCAGAATCATTGGGCACAAGGCGGGAATACACCCTGGAGGGGTGCCAGTCTTTCACAGGATGACCCACACTCACACATTCACTCACACCTACGGACACTTTTGAGTCGCCAATCCACTTACCAATGTGTGTTTTTGGACCGTGGGAGGAAACCGAAGCACCCAGAGGAAACCCATGCAAACACGGGGAGAACACACCAAACTCCTCACAGACAGTCACCTAGAGAGGAGTTTCAGGTGAAACTATGGATACTGGAACCCTGTGCTAGCATATTGCTATATTGTACCAAGTCCAAGATAAAGGCAAACATTGCAAGTTTTATTTCTTTATTTTTTATAATTTGCAAACTGTTTAAAATGTAAATAATATCCATCTAATTTAAAAGTTAATGTTCATAAACTGAAGCTTTATATTTCAGTCTTTCAAAGATTTTTCACACACGTTTTTAGAAACAGTTCTTAAGACAAACAAACATGGTTTCATGATTTCACTATACCATGCTACACCATTGTCAGCATTACAAATAATAAATTAGAGTACTTGTAGTTTCACTGCTGTTGTGGATGATAAATTATATGATTATATGGGTGTGGTTGCATATCTATCACAAACCTTACTTTCTATCACCACAAATGCAAATAAAATCTTGCTATATCTAATGTCAATCTTTCTGTAACTTTTTGATATCTGTGAAATTCCACTGAAGGAAAAATGGTAGATTAAATGAGATGTTCATATTATGTTGTTTTCCTACACAACTCCAAAGAATGCATTTATGGCACCTTAATATTTTAGAGCTAGTATGTATTGGTTCTCTGTGTTTAAAATCAGAGTTGTACTCCTTAACACCACCAGTCACATCTTGACATTTCCCCACATTTCATTTCACAGAGGCATAAATCTAAGAGATACAGGACATGCTTAAGATTGAGAGAATGATACATTAAATCTGCCCTTAACATTCACAGTCAAATTAAAAGCTCCCTGCCCTCCCAAGGTTATTGAAATATGGGAAACCTAAATTACCATAAAAGGTTTTCATTAAATATTATTTAAATCTAGGCCCATATTATTTTCTCTGAAGTGTGTTGCAAATGATTTGTTAAACCATACTTCCCTCCTGTTCATCATATTCATAAACCTTTTTGCTTCTCAACCACCACCACTCTCTCTCTTGCTCTCTCTCTCTCTCTCTCACACACACACACACACACACACAAAGCTCTTTACAGGCACAAAAAAGAGTGTGGAAAATGCAAACATAATTGTTAAATGAATCCTGTCTTCTGTAAAATTATATCAGGAATGTATGAAAGATGTTCTCAGAATTTAGATACAATTTATTCACCCATTGTATGGATATACAATACAGATAACCATAAAACTCACCTTCTCAGTCTGATAACTGCTCCCTGTGGAGCCTTTCGACAAATGGCATTTAATAAATGCACTTCCAGCAGTAAATGAATGGTAACAATGACACTACTGGTCAGTGTTCAGAAGACATGACACCTGACACAAACCTACATAGATACATAAAGACTCACTCCAACCACCATTGTTTGTCATAAAATATCTTTTCAGCTCTGCTGAGAAGCTTATATTACATTTAAGCTGGGTAACTACTGATTTTTTTCTGCAATTGGATTGTGTCTGCGTTTTCACTTTACATCCTGAAATATATATTTGAAATTATATTCTTGTGGTATCTGTTAATCCTGTTAAGTCTGGTCTGTGGTTCTTATGTGTGATGTTGAGGAGGTGCCATGGTTTTTAGTTTGAGTAGCATAAATGTGTATGATGCACTAAATAATTAATTTATGTTTTGTAATAAAGAAACAAGACTTAATAATTATTTAGCTCATAGGGAATTCATATTTCACACATTGGTTTAAGGTCACAATTACCTCTTTATCTCATCAGTAGTAGATGGAGCTTCTCTATCACTCCAGAGAACACAAGTCTACTGCTCCACAGCCCAATACTCTCTGATCAACACTTGGCACTGAACAAGATGACCCTAGGCTCACATAATTCAGTGTCATAATGTTTTTATTCCATGATTTTCTATGGCAATTATACAATCTGTGTGTGTGCAACAGTATGACTCATCTTTACCTTACTAACAGGATTCACTATATCTTTGGACAAGTAACAGTGGTATAGGGATATATGAGTGGAGGTTGAAAGGAATTTGATGCAATTCTTGGTACATTCTTCACCAGTGATGCAGCACTGTAGTTTTCCAAGGCCAGTGCTTTTTAGAGACTTGACTTAACAACAGTTTTGTCCTGACCAATAAGATCTGATGTTTGTGTTAGTAGAAAATGCTTTTTACTGCAGTGGATCAGCAGCTCCAAGCTGCTCATCACAAGCCTAGATTGGTTTCTTATCAATTCATGTTCTGGCATGAACTTCATAGCAACAGGTAATATGAAACATCAACTTGTGAATAAGACATATCATGATAGCTTAGCCTAGTGATTAGTTACCGTGCTAGTTATGTCAAAACATATGGAACATGAAACAAAATCTCCCACTGAAACTGATCATTTGGATGTAGCAAATCTCCAAGGCATATCAGGTTGAAACATACCAGTGATCTGAGCCCCTGGATTCCTGTGACTGAGCACAGTAAAACTGTAGATAGCAGAGTATTTATGGTATGGTATTTATGGGCACTGCTTATTTATTTAGCTTTCCACATACTTAAAAATAAAGTGTCCTGGTTAATTTTAAGTTGTATATATAAACATTTTAACTGAAAACTTCATTTACATTTATATACAAAAATAATTCAGCTATTTTTGCATTTAGAAGACTGCCAATGTTTTCAAATAGATTGGATGCAATAATGGATTGTGTACAGATGTCATTCTCCAGAAATGTTACATTAAATATATAATACTATAATATGTGTACACAGGTTTTCATGACAAACCAAGCAAAAACAATTCCTCTATTGTTGCAATTTTTATGTAGTAACAATAGAAGAACCCTATATATACCCTATATAGAACCATCTATAGCACATTCTCCATCAATCTGAAAAACACTTTTATGATGCAAAGAACCCTTTAATCATGTAAGTTCTAGGACCATTGTAGGACCATAATTTTTGAGTGTGTATGTGGACTACATTTCCACTGAAGCAAGTTACAAGACAGGACTTTTGTATATGGATTCCATGGGTTGATCTATTTTATATGAAGTGCTATAAAAATGTTAAGAGAGCCCCCCCCTCACCCACCCCGGCAATTTATCCAGTAGAAGCCCACATAGATTAGAACTTGCACAATTGACTTGAAGCAGCCTTGAGAGAACCAACATGCTGTTATACAAAGCTGACTGCTGAATTACTTATGTAGACTTTTGTACACCTAATCCGGATCTTACTCTAGCAAGAGCATGAACCACTCTCTTTGTAGTAGCCCATTTGTTGTACTGGTTAGTGAATATTCTGAATTCTCATGATGGTCCAGAAAGACAGAATGAGGACTCGAGTAACCAAAGTGAGCCATAGTTCATTGTGCATTCGACAGAAGGGGGAACATTGTCTGGATTCTTGATTAACAGGAGACATGTGCATGTAGTTTAAGAGAGTAAAGCACAGGGCTTTATGTAACCAAATATCTCACAAATGTCCTTGGGTTGAAGAAGTGGGCAAACACAGCACTATAATGAATATTACATTTAGCTTCAGCTCTGATTCAGGGTTTTGTATAAAAGGTGATCATTTGAGCAAACATAACATACTTCATGCTGCCTGTTAGTCTGCCATCTGTCTGTAAATTAAGCTTAGTTTTCCTTTGTTTGGGAACTACTACATGCAAATGTGTATTCACACATTTAAAGCGATGCTCAGAATAAGCTCTCCTGCTTAGTTAATGTAAGTGTTTAATGCAAACACTCAATGCTTATCATCACAAACACACACACACACACACACACACACACACGTGTGTGTATGTAAAAGTTTTAGGCACCTACGATTATTATTATTATTATTATTATTATTATTATTATATAAAATTATGTTCTTCTCAATAAAGATGTTGCTTTTATAAAATTGTATATAATTAATAGAGAAATGTAAATATGGTGTAAATATTTTTTTTTATTATTCTAAAAAGTAGTTGATGTATTTGGAGTTAGTGTGAAGAACAAACTTGTGATGCCCTTCATGGAATTTGTTTGTTATTCACATTCATAAATACAGACTCAAACATGGGTAGACATCGCACAACATGGGGCACCATTCAGTACTTGCATCACAGGACACTGTGTCCTTGTTCAGCCTACAGTAGTTTAGTCCAGCTTATGTTGATATTACTAGGAGTAATTCTGTGTGGACTGCTTTTTGAATGGGGCACAGTTCAAGGCAACCAGTGAGGACAGAGCTCATTTGCATGTCTTAATGGCATAGTAAAAATGAGGGTCTGTTTAATTCTAAGAAATGAAAAAGTAAAAAATGTAAGACAAAATGACCAGGTAACTTTAACCCCAGGACACAGTGACTGCAAATTAATTGTTTTTTGTTTGTTTGTTTGTTTGTTTGTTTGTTTAACATGAGCACATTTTGAATCTAGGCTTTCTACAGCTAGAAAAGGTAAGACATACATTAAGTGGCTAAAATTAATTAAGTTCACTAGATGTGGATGAATTCACAGTTAAAAAATCAGCAGTTATGATATTCCCTGGTGAGCTCAACAACTAAACAAACCATGGATCTCCAGGGTATGACTGAAGAGCACTTTCCATCATGAAGAAAAACCACTGCACATATCTAGATCTACTTTTCAAAATGAGATATAAGATTGTACATGAGATATGAGGGCGTACACCAAAAGATGTCACTGGTAAGCCATTAGAACACAAAGACCAATTTATAAAGACTACGTGCAAAAGTCCTGTGGAGATAATGAGCAGATGAAACAAAGATTAAACTGTACAAGAGTGACTGGAAATAAAAAGGAATCGCTAATGATCCAAAGCACCAGCAGCACCACAGTAACACCACCTTATCTGCGCCATACAGCAGCTCCCACTGTATCTGGTTCCTGTTCTTTATCAGTGTGACCATATCTGACTAAACCAGGATGAATACTGACTTGAACAGAAGAATCTTAATGGTCTGTATTCAACCAAACATCTCAAAACATCAATACGGGCATGTGATGAAAAATAATTGACAGTTAGCATTCTACTTGTAGGTACATCTCCAAGCCAGCAGGTGGCAACATCACCAGAATGGCAACGCAAACTTAACACATGAATAAGATAAAAGTACTGTATAAAAAGCATACTCTGTCTGCTTACTATTAGGAGGCAAAACGTAAGTTTTTACAACATATCCACCACTGGAGACTGATCATCTTGGCACAGCTTAGTTAAAGAACTCAAAGCTTGTAAAACGTAGGCATTTTGAATATATTCAAATGATTTATGCACACAGTACTGGTTGCAAAGGTTAATCAACTAGTCGAATAGGTCAACTACTAGTGCCCACAGTAGGGACAATTCAACTAGTCATAAGAAGGAATAAAATGTAGTAAGGATGCAGGCACATGGCAAAGAAAGCAGTCCTCTCATGAAACATCATGCTTAGCAAATTTCGGTATAATTCAGTATTATCTGGAAGACATGAATCCAGTTCTACAGGAATGCTACACCACAATGTTTGAAATCAGGGCATTTTGGTTTACTCTTTCACACGCTCCTCCTACATATGTCATCAACTCTCTCACACAAACAAACACACAGACACAATACACACATTAGAGCTACAGCCCAGTTAGCATACATCTATTTTAAATATACCAATACTAGTTGATTTCCCTTTAATAAATTGCATAAATAAATGTTCTGTTTATTTTTTACTTTGTTTTATGCTCAAGTAAAGGGGATGTCCATATATTTATAAATGTATTCACAATATTTGAAAACCAAGATTCAAATAATTAATATAATTATTTATTAATTTGGGTGTGGTTAATTAAATACACTGATAAATCACTATTTAAATAGGTTATTTCCCATTTAATAATAAGGATGTGTAAGGAGGACAGCAGTCACATTATACCAAATTAACACGCTACATTTTATGGTGTCCTGCATGTGAGGAACACATTAGTGCTTCAGTGATATATGCATATCTATATATATCTGTGTGATATATCACATATATCATATACCTTATCTCTTGCGAGCCAATTGGCCTGTCCAGTGATGTTGATTTAGTTGAAGTTTGAAAAGAAGCAATGAGTGGCTTCACGTGTTTTAAGAGAAAGCATATACTAGCTATTGCCTGTTCATCTGGATTTACCTACATCAGAAATGGTTCTGATAGGCCTTTGGTTCTCAGCTCAGTAAGATTAAAAAAAAGCAAGTCAAGAAACAAAAACAACCATGCACACAAACACATAGAAACAGAAACATGCAAATACTTAAAAGTCATGGGGAAAATAACGCAAGAACTGGTAGACAAAACAACCCTAACCCTAACCCTAGAGCAGATAAAAACTAACAGAACACATATTGTCACTGTCCAATGAAAAAAAAAAACTCTTTTGGAGCATTTCTATTGGTCCATTCATCATGACATTTTCACAAAATATGAAGGACAGCTGCTGTGTTTAAATGGGGTGACCAGACGCCTCTTTTTTAGACTTAAAAAAATGTCTGGGCGGAATTTCACAAATGTCCGGGATTTTGTTTTTCTAGAGCTTACATAGAATTTCGAGAAGCGTTTCGTTCACAAACTAGTCCCCTCCCCTACTCCGATTGGTTCGCTTGAGTGAGAATGGGGCGTGGTGAAGTAGCCTAAAATCTTCTGATTGGACGGTCTGACTGTAGAGCTACCGTTATTGGTCGATAACCTTCTCTGTAAACATTTAATTGGTCAGTCTGCACGTCAGTTGTCCTTGTGTACGTCAGGTACATGAACTTTGCCTACCCTCATCTCAAGCAGCTATGCCGAAATGTAAAACGTAAGTTCGCGGATGAATTAAAAAAGAAATTCCCATGTTTTGTGTAGCAAATAAAGGTGTGAAGGACCTAAGAGCACACATAGGTTCAGCTAAGCATACAACGGCAGTGAGGGGCGAGAGCTCATCACCCACCCCTCCCCACCCCCTGAGACGCGTCCACTTTTTCACCATCTCAGATCTGGTCACCCTAGTTTAAAGGATGTGCTAAACTAAAAATGGACAAAAATAGAGAAACATGTTTTTCATTGGACAGCAACGAAATACAACAACACAAAAATTGGAAGCACAACTAAAACTCCTGAATTTCCATATCAGTGGACAGCAGTGCATCATGGAAGTGCACACACAGCTCAGTGTACAATGTCCTTTTTCCCCAGCAAGGTACAGCACCTAAACGTCTGTCAGATAACTGTCAAATTAGCAGATGATGTTGCTGTGGGAATACAAGGTGAATCAAAGCGTGTACTTCTTGAACCCATTTTTATTACATGAAAAATCTGTAATAAATGTTACTCAGAGTTGGGTTGTGCTCTGCTCTCCCACTGAAGGGAGTTGATTTACCAGTTACACATTTTCCCTGAATGAGATGATTATGTATAAAATGCGTCATTATTCCTATATTAAAAGCTCACATTCTGCTCTTTGACCTCATAGTCACTGTTTTATTTCACATTTAATGTGCTGGAGAATAGATTAGTTCACTGTTCAATTACACATACACTTCTCTACATATTCCAGCAGATCACATCTGGGGAGAGGTCATGTTCATAATATTCACTATTCATTATTGAATATTCTGATTAAAAAAAAACACACAGGTTAAATGTTTTGTGATGAAAAAGATAAAACCCAGCTGAAGAAAGCCAAAAATGTATCTACCTGTCACTGCTCAAGAGTTTACTAAGCCTAGGTGGCCTAGGGGGAAAAAAAGATCTTCCGAAGAGACCTGCCAGCATATACACAATTTAGAGGTTAAACGTAGTGTGTTAAAACATGTGATTTTGTCTGAATAAATGACTACCTTGAATTTCAGTTCCATTATTTTCTTGCTATGGGGCAAAAGGTTTAACCTGAATTTCAGTCCTGCCCTTGTGAATTCAGCTCAAATAATCATGGCCATCTTCAGTCCATCATGCAGTCACACTGAATACAGGTCTCAGAAATCTCACAGTTTTCAATGTGCTCCAAGCACATGCTGTGTCCAAAGGGTCGAGCAACATATTGTAATATATTTACTGTACTAATCATACATTTCCAGGATGCGTGATCATAGATTAAGGAAGCCAGTATATTCTCTTTGAGATGTGTCCATTCCAGAGCAGAGCTCTATTGGAGTTTCAATCCAGAGATGCCTAATTTTCTCCTGAACAGATAAAAGCAAGTCATTTGCAAAAAAATATATAGAAACATATATGCCTATGACGATTGACGATTGTTTGTTTTAAACATATTGAGGCAGATTAATGTGTGTTTCTCTGTGGTGTGTGTGTGTGAGTGTTAAGGAGTTAAGTGTTTGTTTAAAAATCTTGCATATTCACCTATTTAAGGTGGAACGGACAATGCAAGCTGGCAAAACAACCTTAGGTTGGTAGTTTAGTGACATGATGTACACTTGGTTGTGTGTTTTAAATAGATAAGTGGGAAATAAAAATTGTTATGAAACAAGATTGTTTATAAAAGCCTAGTGCTATCTTTAACTTTGCCAAGCCATCTGTTTAAGGTGGAACTGAATATTTAAGGAGCTGGTAAATTAAGCCAGTAAGCTTAACTTGTGGATATTAATAAGGAAATTGTGACTTGTGTATTTTAATTAGGAAATTCTGAATAAAAATCAAGGATCTACCTCCTAAAATTTCTGAATGTCATAACACTACCCTTGTCTAGTCTAAACATTTAATGTGGATTTAGACAGTTAAGGCTTTGCAGGTAAAGGTGTCGGTTCTTTTAATTTCTGCTTTTCACTTAAGTAGGTAGATATTTTTGTGACCTGATATACAATTGGTTTGTGCATTTTAACGGATAAAGCAGAATAAGCATTGCTTCAAATAAAGCTCTGTCTACTAAAATGGCACAAGCCTTGTCTGATTGAAATATTTTATGTGGATTTGGACAGAAAAAGCTTTTAAATGCAGGGAAATTAGTGGCTGCTTGTTCACTTGTTTGCCTTTCTCCAGCATAGGTAGGTGTTTTAGTAAAATGATATACACTTTTTTTTGTGTAAACAAGATGACTTTGGCATATTCCTTTTAGCTTTTGCGTTCCAAAGTTCTTAAATTCTTCTTTTACTTGTTTGTGTATGTTCAGTTTTCCTCAACTGGTTGAGCTTCACATCTGCGGAGAAGGGGGAGGAGGCAGAAAGCTCTCTCCGCTGTTTTGATTCTGTATTGTACTTCCCATTGTAAACGCTCGGTGTCAGTATTATAGATTGTCCTTTAAGGCCACCATTCTTAATGCCAAGTGTTGGCCAGAGGGGTGTAAAGCCCTTAAGTGTTGGGCTGTGGGGATGAGCAGCAGTGTAACTGTGTTCTCTGCTGTGATGAAGCTCCATCCAATACCTGAATATCTGATCCTGTATTAATCATCCAACATCAATACCTCAACTCATTAACCTCTTGTGGCTGAATGATATTACATCACAACATGATTGACAGACAAGCAGAAAAAGGTTGTAGGTGGTCCACATCAATTGTTTTATTTTCTGTTTACAGAGCCCCAGGCAGCCACATGGACAAGAGTATGTCTTCTGAGTTTGCTGACAGCTGTGGCATTGTAAAGGAAAAATAATAGCAAAAATAATATAAATTGTTGACCTTTAAATTCTCAGTGATAGTAGAACAAGCTGGTGCTGCAGAGAGAGAGAGAGAGAGAGAGAGAGAGAGAGAGAGAGAGAGAGTGAGAGAGACAAGGAGAGCATCAGAGGAGACGATGAACTAAACACATCTGTTGCTGGTGTGTGAAACCACTTCCCAGTGGTATCCTTAATGTCTGTATCATCAAGAAAATAGGCCTCTTAATCGCTTTCATTAGTCAAGCCAGTGAGACAGTAACAAATCAATAACAGTAAAGAATTAAGCCAATTCCACCTGTTAAAGACAACAGTGTATTCATACGGCAAATAAGTGTAGGGCATCAATTACCCAGCACAGAGTGTCAACCTAATCTCAGGCGGCTGCAGTATACCTGCACACATACTGTACAAATACACACACAAACACACACAGTAAGTTGCATTTAATTGAGTCATGGAGAGTGATGATTCACTCTCTCCCCAAGGTAAGACTATCTAAGGATTAAAAGTCTCTAAAATACACAGATAAGCTTGGAGGCTTGTCACTATTTGTCTGCAGCCTGCTTCTTTAAAAGCCACCGGTTTAGACAACTGTTCATTTGGCATTTCTCTGCCCAACAAACACTCCCTTTTGCTGAGAGTGACCACATGGCTAAGAGCAATTGCATCCAGGGCAGAAACCTATATTTATTGGAAACCTTCAGAAGTGGAACAAGGGGAATTATTTTTACCAGGCATTAAAACAGCCTGTGACAGCAGTGCTTTGACAAAATGCGGAGCTGTCAGTGTCCCACATCACCCATCACTGCAAAGAGCAAGGTCCAGCGGACGAGGGGGACAGACAGGCGGTCAGTGAGCATCAGCCAGAGGAAGGCAAGCAGAGGAGTGTAATTTATCCTTCCCAACCTCCAGCCCAGAGGGGCCCACTACTCATTCTTTGTCAACTGAGCCTTTTAGCCTGTCACCAGTTGCAATTTAATGCTCAAAATGCCCTTGATATTAATTATTGTTTGCCTGCTTGCTTTTTGGCAGCGCGTGGTTGTGACGAAGTAATGGTGACGTATTATCCATCCCAGCAGTACTGAAAATATTCCTAATATTATCAGTGTCCTACCCAAAAACAAAACAAAAAAAAAAAAACGTGTCTCTGTTGTCAAATTTAATTTTAGCACAGAAGCAGTCCTTCAATTGCTGTTCAAAAATGATGGATGACCAAAAGAAGCATTCAAATTTAGGAAGGTTTTGCTTTATCTGACATAAATTTACATTTTGGACATAAATGCTTTTTTGAATTTTTGACAGTGACAAATGTAACGTGAAACATAACAGTCAGAGACAGTCAATGCAAATGCCCATTAAGCACTATTTTTTTCCACATCAGACTAATATAATCTCTAACCAAATAGAATCACACTTTCACACAGTGGGTCCCAGTATTTAAAAATATTGACCTATTAATCTCCTGTAAAATCAAATATGGGGGTTAAACACATTTATTGTATTGTTAGTTTTTCTCTACCTTTTGGGCTGCTTGTTTTTGTCATTTTTTTAGCACATCGTATAACATAATAGGTCTCATTATTGCCTTGTTTTGGAGGGAAAATCTTGGACCTCCTGGACAAAGCACAGCGGTCTAGTGCAACAGTGCTGAAATGATGACCACAGTCTGAGCTGAGGTGACATTTCTTTGAGCAAAACAGTCCAGGAGTTGCTTGTGCTAGGCAAAGTATTTTTGTCTTATTAATTCTCCAAGATAATATGTCTTGACAGAGCCTCCCAAAGCTGATCCATAAAGCAGCCCTGCAGAGAGCTTTGCCTAGGCTGGCCTTTTGAAGAAGTTATTGCTTTGATGTATGAGGGAGCAGATAAAACAGCATGGGGAGTGAAGAGTAATTGCACTGGGTCTACAGGGGGACAGTATTTTGCCCACACAATGACTTCAATCTCTGCCTTTCTCAGGCAAATGGACAGTGGATCATGCGCTGAATCGCACTGACCGCAGTAGTTCTAAATAATTAGCCTCTTTCACAGGCCAAAGATTAATCACTCTACTGTGATGTACTGCAAACACTTGATTGTTCTGTTTCTCCTCCAAATGTTTGTGGCACTGTTATGACTGTTGGAGGTGTGTTATGTCTAGCCTATTCTTCAGACTTAAGGAAGTTTATGTTTTAAGTCACAGCCTATTAGATGACCCATCTAACATAGAACTGTTGAGTCTGATTTGAAAGTCAATAATATCTGCCTAAAAATGTGAGTTAAAAATCTCCTTCCTGTAAAGTGGCAAGAGAGGTTTTAAGCCAATTATGGAGCTCTTTTCTGACAGTGTGGCTGCACATGGCTCTGTGCACAGCTTTGTGGGCGATCCACGATCAAAATTTGAACTAACATAAACTGACTAATTTAACATTGCATATTTGTTTCAAAGTCAAAATAATTCTTAAAACAAGTTCTATTTGCTTTAATTGGCTGTGATCATGCTGACCATGGTTCAGTTACATTTCAAATTTATGCAGGTACTTCGTGACTAAGTATCAGAAAACACTTTCTGCATTTGAACTTCTGCTAAAAAAACAATTGGTGGCAGCACTGGAAGATATGAAGCCATGACATCCACAGGCAGAGTTGGGAAAATGTGCTAAAACCCCTCTACTCTAGCTGAAGTACAGACACTCTAGCTTAAAATGGCTTTAGAATAAAAATGAACCATCAAAATGCACTCAAATTTAAGTGTTTAAATATTTACTTTTAAGTGTAGTTTTGAAATCACTGACTGGCTTCTGCCAACTCAATTCTCGTCAGCTTTGTCTGATGTTTAACTCACACTTACTACTGTGCAGGCCTCAGTTGGAAATAAATGGGTTTTGACTGCTGTAATGTTTGCATGCAAAATGCAGTTGGTTCCTTCTTTTCTGTCTTTCGTTCATTCTTTTTGCATTCTTGAAAATGGAGCAGCGGAGCATTGATCCTCAAACCATCATTCATGATCTCCCAACTACAAGATGGCCTCAGTGAATTGGCAGGGCAAAACAGTGACCAGGACTACATACAAGTGCATAGAAATACAGATGTTCATAAATGGTTGGGTTTCTTAATTTGTGGTAACATCATGTGTCAGTGATAAAAAAAAAAAAAAAATGCATGGATGAAATATTTGTACATTTCTACATACAGTGTTCATGTGGATGGACTCTGGGGTATGGTTTAGAAACACTCAGGTGTCTGCAGTATGTTTTAGGATTTTTTTTAAATAATGTTTTTCAACAAAACAGACAACATTTGCATTGAAGCTACACTTCTAGCAACAAAAATGTAATTAACAATTGCACCCAGTTTGCCACTGGAGAATATAAACATCTTCTGCCTTAATAAGCTTAGTATAAATATAAGAGCAAACAAAAATGTCCTCTTTCATCACAGTAAAATATATATGGTGTATTGATCATTTTTATCTAATTGTTCTTAAACTATATGCATTCGCAGCTGGTTTCCCCAAATACAATTGACACAATTCTACTGGCAATGTTTTTCTAATGATACAATAAGTTCATGATTTTAATCAAAAATCACTTTTTTAAAATAAACTAAGGATGTTTATTTTCCATTTGCTAGATCTCCATTCTATTTGTATGCTTGAATCTGGTCTAATATGTTCACAAAACCACAGTGTCTGTAAATAGGTAAAATAACAAAGTGTCTCCCTCTGGTAAGCTAGGTTTCTCTATCTTAGCTCATAGCAAGGCAAGGGCATCTGGAGTTTTTAGACAACTGAGAGAACTCCAAACATTGAAAAGCACAGACTGAGATGAAGATATTGCACTATTCCTGCTCCATAGGTGGGTAATATTGACTTATTCTTTGCTGTTTTGGAAATGTCTTCAAATTCAGGAGTAACTTCAGTTATAAATGAGTTTCTGCTGTAAATGAAACAGTGAATAAAAACCTACAGACAAGTTAAACATCATCCTTGATTTTTTGGCCTCAAACATACCATTACACCTTAAAAAACGTGGAGCTTCTGAACGAAAACAAACAGTGTTTCCCTATAATAATAGATGTCCCCTTTAAAGTAGTATAGGTGTATATAAAAGTGATGCTCACTTTACTTCATTTTATATAGTTTAAGATCTAGCAGAACCACTGTTATAAAAGGGGCACATATCCAGTGGATTTTCCCTGCAGTGTGAGAATCCCTACCGCAATGGAATGACTAAGTATATTCAGCTTAACACCTTTCAGAATGCATTAGTGGTATGTGCACAAAGAGCAGATGGATAGCCTAAGCATGACATTTTTGCAACTGAATCGTTTCTGCTGACAGATTAAGTCAGACAGACTAAATGTCAGCTGTAGCTGTAGCCAGGGTTTGTCGTCACGAGCTGGATAGCCTTATTGTAGTCTCTACATTTTCACTTGAAGCTGACTGTGAGATGCTGTTTAATGTCAGTATCTAAACAGAACATTTCATTCACAGTTTTCAGAACTATTTACTTTAATAGACTCCAGAAATGCTATTAGGTTTATAAAGGGACCTTGGGATATTTACAGCATGTTGTACATTAGTCATGAATAAGCGGCCCCGCGGTCCAAGTGCGGACCTAGACACTGTCCTATACTGACCTGGACCTGTAACTGATCAACTACAAAGAGATGTTTGTTTTAAATGGTGTGACTCGTCTAGTCATTAGGGTTCAGGCTTAGTGCTCCAGGAATTTACCAGACTAATCACATGTGTTTCTGCATATCACACATGAGGATACTCAGCCAATCAGATCTGTGCATAATGATGAGCGCACACAAAGCGCAGGGCTCCAGACTCCGCTGTCCTGGGGCCAGTAAAAATAGCCCAGGGGATGTGATAAAAGCTCTTTTAGGACACTTTCAGGATGACAGTGTTGTGTGAGTTAAAACCAGAAACTTTAAAAATATTTGGCTTAACAATTATGGGTTGAAATTCTCATGACGCTGAACATGGATTCCTGTTCTTTAGCATAAAGAGCCAATCAGCTTTCTGTTAAAGGAAAAAGCCCTGCCCTACAGCAATAAGAACCAATCAGATTGCTGGTTATGATTGCTGGTAAGTCAACTGCAAATTAAGTTATTACGGACTTTATTTACATTTCTTTTTTTTTTTTTCAAAATCATTGATTTATTTGTAAATTTTACTTGAAATGACATTTTATATATGGTGTTTGTTTTTTATAATATTTATAAATCCTGTTGTAAATTAACATGTAATTGAAAGGGTAATACATTTGAAATTCCATGGTTATCTACATAAAATGTTGCTATAACTACAAGGCTACTTCAATATGCAGGATATGGCACTGATCATAACGTAGGTTATACAATTTGTTCCGGACCTTGGCTTGAGAAAATTTTCTCTAACAGGATCTTAATGAATTTTAATTAATTACCCCTGATATAGTAGCTGTTTTCATTACAGGACGACATTAATCATGTTACAAAGGTAGGCTAATGAATCGTTTGGAGTCTGGTCCAAGGACTTTTATTTATGGAGGACAATGTCTGTGCCTGAGCTGCCACGTGTCATTCACCAGCCTCTATTACAGTCCAACCTAAAAACTTATACAACTATGTTGCATCATCCTCGCACTGAGTCATCCATAAGTAAAAGTATAAAAAGAAGTGTTTACGCCCACCTGTCATTCATCCATCTCAAGTTTATTCATGTTGTGGATCTTCCACTTGGCTTTACTGTGTTTTAATGGGAATCATCTTGCACATTCAGCACAGCCCACTCCAATATCAATTTTTTATATTCTTTTCATTTAATAAATCATCTATGAAATGTTTTCACTGTCTCCTGACTATCCTTGTTTGAAATGCAGTGGTTGGAATGTACTTCATTCTTTACTTTTTCCACATGTACTACCATTGCTATATTTACTGCTCCCTGTTTGTCCTACTAATCCTCTTTTGTAGACTGTTTGTCCATCTAAGCTGTCTTTCCACCAGAACAGACCCTACCTCCATAAAGAACTGAACCACTTATTCATGAACAGTAAAATAGGACATTATGTTATAACTTAGTAGAATAATATTCAATGTTATGAAAATACTGTGAAAAATTTCACTCTTTTCCAAAACTTACTAAACATACTAAAATGTTTAAACGTACTAAAAATGCAATAAAAAAATACATTACATTTTTAACTATTTAAAACTGCAAAAACAAGCAAAAAAAAAAAAAAAAAAAGAAAGAAAGTGATGCCCAGAACACTGTTCTAGAAGGTTCCAAAATCACAAAGTCTAAATAGTCTCAGGTGAGGGCAATTAGAGCTGAGTACAGAGGAGCAAGCAAGGATAGGTTATGGTTCACCACAATCTTCCAAACATCATGAACATCATGAGGGAATTGTCTGTCTTCTAAAGTCAGACTTCAGAAGATTTCATAATATCATGGAAAGGTTCAGGGAGTCAAGAAATCTTGGTGTGTAAAGCCCAAAGGCAGAACCGATTAACGTGCATGACCATTCACCCCTTGGCAATATTGTCTGGGAAACCATCATGCTGTGGTGATGGACATAGCCACATGGGTTTGGGAGTATTTTAAAAAATCATTTAGCAAAATTTGCCACCGCATCAAGAAATGCAGTCTGAAACTATATTATTCAAGGAGGAAGCCATATATTTTGTGCAGAAAAAACCTGTAAGTTCTCTGGGTCCAAAGTCATCTGAGATGGACTAAATAGACTGTGGAAAAAACAGCATCTGTGTTGGCATCAGTGATCTGCAGATATATCAAGGTATCATTGATGCAGAGAATTCTAATTGTAGTTTATATATGCTGCTATCAAGATGACGATTTTTTTTCCCAGAAACCCTATGCATATTTCAGCAGGACAAGGCCAGGCCATCTATGCATGAGATACAACAGCATGGCATCATGGATGTAGTGTGTGTGCTTGACTGGCCTGCCGAAAGTCTTATATATATATATAAAATATATAAAAATGTAAATTACCTTCTACTTATGAAACTTAGCTTGTCCTCCTCCCAGAAGAACACTAACTGCTAATTCTGTTACATTATTAATATACATTATGAGTTACATTATTAGTTAAGGTGCAAAGGACATACCCTATCCAACCTATTCAGGGAGAGCAAGCCATTTTAACCAAAGCTGTCTGGACTCCCAGCCATGCATGGTTCAAATTTTTAAATCTCCTGTTTATATGAGCCTACACTCAGGAGCTAACTTTGCATTTAAGCATCGCCAAAAGAGGAGTCTCACTGCTTTAGCATCTTTACCTTTCATTAGTGTATGTTTCATATGTGATTGTGGGGAACGGCTGTTGTATATATCTGAGAAAATGTGACTGTTATTTGAACGTGGCTAAAGTGTAATGTCTGTATGTTTTATTCAGTATTTGAAACTGCTTTGTTACTTGTGTTGTTAAGTTTTGTGGCACTTCTGTACTATGTTAACTTTCAAGAGTCAGTCCCATCTACAGCAAAAATTAGACTGCTTTTGAGCTCGCAAACAGTAGAGAGCAGCAAATGCTGAGAAAACTTTCTCAGAATTTTATTAAAAAGTGTAATTTTATTTATTTATTTATTTATTTATTTTTATGTAAATCATGATCATCATCTTTAAGGTCTACATTTATAAGTTTTTTTTGCCAATTATGACATATAACATTAAAATGATACATTCCAATTTGTGTAGGAAATGCTTGTTGTTTAATGCCTGAAAATGCATGAATGAATGGGATGAGAGCAATACCCAATCTGGTGTATAGTTTTTAAATCCAGATGTTTAACATGGTATGGAACTTATAACTGACATATAATTTGTATTTGCTTTGGACAGAGCCTCTTGGAGGAAGGAAATATAGGATATAAACAGTCCTTCTATGTGTCCTCATACACATATTCCATAGGCTAAGGCCTTAAACCTTCATTTCCCCATCAAAAATTCTCATGAGACTATTTTCCCACTTATTTATTTATTTTCTGATTCCCCTCTTGGCCAGCCCGTGGTCTCCTCACTCCCATCTCTTACCTCCAGTTTCATCACTCTGTCTTGCTGCAGCAGACCTGGGCAGTCCTCTGTGGCTCCAGCTGTGACATGGCTGTCAGTCTGACCTTGAATCACTGTGCAAACCCAGTAACCGACCACAGACAGGCCAGTGACAAATTAGCAGCGCAATCCGTCCTCAACCAAGACAGCCACATGGAATGGTGCTCCTCTTGACTGAGTGTGATATATAAAAACAATAAAATATGCAGCAGTGTCGGTTTCGGTCAGAGAATTGTGAAAACGCACAACTCAGGAGTATTATTCTTCCATTTGAGAAGTGACTGGGGCTGAGAGGAGCTGATAAAAGAGCTCAATGAGAAATGCTGATGCAACTTGGCTTAAACCTTATCCGCGCTCATCGACATTAAATCTCCGTCACAGCTGAGACAAGCAGACTTATAATACAGCTGCTGTGATTTTATGAAAAAGGCCAAAAGAAAACAAAAGAAAAGAAAAGAAAAAGAGAGAGAAAGAGCTGCAGTACCGAGCTCCACTCCAGTGCTCAACTTGCTCCTCTTGGTTCTCCTGGAAAGTTAGATCCCAAATAAGAGGGAAAGAAATGAAAGCAATTTCCACTCCACTTCAAGCCGCTTCTTCCATTTTCATGAGTTTCGAGGAGCTTATGGTTAAATTCGTAATCAGCCTCAAATCTAGCTTGAAGAGAAAAAGAAATCTAATTTGATAAGGAGGTAATGAAGCTACACAGTAATTATCCCAGATAACCTATTTGTGGCATTGGTTGAGCAGTGATGAAAATTCTATTTAGCATAGCTGGCTGATTTCTCTATTTTGATCAGTGAGAAGATGTGCTTTATAACCCTAGCCAATTTACTTTGAACTCCCTAAGATGCCAGGGATCATTACATTGAGGATCTTCAAACACCCTCCTGTGACTTGATGATTCAAAGCAAGAGCTTTTAAATCTCGACTGATGGCAGTGGTGTTACGCAGTTCTTGTTTTCATTTTTTTCCCACAGAAACCAGCTTCTGTATGAAATATTGGTATATACTTTACAGTGGACAACAAATCAAATACTATAGTAATTACCATAATCACAATAATCGTCTTAATTAGGAGATTCAGATGTATATTTGACACCTGGATATATTCTTCAAAAAAGGGGCTTTGTTGTGGCGTGTACACAGTGGTTGTTTACTGCTGTTTTTGTTTTGTTTTTTTTGTGGTATTGTATTTGGTATGAATTGTTTGTTTTTCTGTCTGCATCCCTGTTGTGTTTTTCACCATCATGGTTGTTTTATGCAATCGATGGTCAGTGTCCATGAAGTGGTTGTCAATGCTGTAAGGACAGTAAAACAATTAAAGGGCTTGCACAGTTGATAACTTGCTAATTGCCTCATCATCTTCTATGGGAGAATCACATTACTGATATTATTATTATTATTATTATTATTATTATTATGTATTTATTTATTTAATCACCAATGTATGTGTAATGTTTCTACAGATGTATTTATACATACTTCAGAATCTGCAATATGACATTTTAGAAGTACCATGTTATGAAGCAGACTCAATTTGACCTTATGAAAAAAAAAGCATCACTATCTATCAGTTTGATTTAATAAGTAACACATTAACGAGGTTCCATTCCGAGACACGTTTGTTTTCGTTTAATGCATGCAGTTGCCATAGAAGAGTGATGCTCCCTTCACCACTAATAGTGTTGCACCATTCCCCCCTTGTTAAATTAATAGAGTTGGTTATTAAAACTGACAAGATTAATTAAACAGACATAAATTAAAACATTAAGAATCTATCAAACAAAAAGCAACAGCGTATAATTAACTGCAAAATTTTGCATTCACTTGCTGTGCATTCTGTTAGCAAGGAGACAGGAGCAATTCCTACTGTTTGAAGATGTTATAGGTCACTCTGAGTAACTCCACTCACATGATAGAAGGTCATTACGCATATGTGAGAAAAATGCATAAAACCAACAGAGCACCTTCTCTCATGGCAAACCAGTTGAGGGTGAATAAAAAGCCCGTTAACAAGCAACTCATATAATAAATGTGGTATATAAGTATTAAGAGTAAACTAATTTGAACAAATATCAGAGCGAGCTTGAAGTTAAATTAATTTCAGGCCAAAATTCCCTCACTAATTACAATAAGCTGCTCATTTAAAAATAAAGAAAACAAACTGATAAAGTAAAATAAAACCAGTTATGGCCAAATTGGTTTTATAAGCAATCTCTGTCTTCCAAATACATATTGAAAACCTGTCGATAAAAATGTTAAAGAAGTACCAGACATATATATAATGAATAATTTATTAACCTATTGATTCCAACATGCATTATAGACCACTTCCATAATGATCTTATTCATCATTCATTATTAATTTTTGTGATAGACATTTTAATGCACTATTAGTATTTACTTGGCGGCACAGTGGTGCAGCAGGTAGTGTCACAGTCATACAGCTCCAAGGGCCTGGAGGTTGTGGGTTCGATTCCCGCTCCGGGTCACTGTCTGTGAGGAGTTGGTGTGTTTTCCCCGTGTCTGCGTGGGTTTCCTCCGGGTGCTACGGTTTCCTCCCACAGTCCAAAGACACACGTTGGTAGGTGGATTGGCGACTCAAAAGTGTTTGTGAGTGAATGTGTGTGTGTGTGTCGCCCTGTGAAGGACAGGCGCCCCCTCCAGGGTGTATTCCCGCCTTGCGCCCAATGATTCCAGGTAGGCTCTGGACCCACCGTGACCCTGAACTGGAAAAGCGCTTACAGATAATGAATGAATAGTGTCTACTTCACCTTTGTCATTTTACATCATTATACATACATAATATTCTACAGAATCTCATCGTTCCTCCAAATTTCTTGTAAGTGTCTATAAGGCATGTTGAAATTAAACTTACACACTTCAGTTGTTTGCTGATCTATTTGCTCAATTAGCATCATTTAGCTTCAAGTTGCAACTTCATAACTTTCATTCATTATTTTTTTTTTTTTTTGGCATGATTCTAAAATATTTCTCTTTATACAGCGAAGATTGTAGTGGATGCACCAAGGGAAATGCTCAAAAATATCTCTGAATATAATATCTTTAACTTATAATGATGTGTACTGTAAATAGGTCTTTACATATGTCTTATATTTTTAATTTGTCTTTTGTCAGAATTGAGTTACTGTATTCATGCTCAAGGCAATATTTGAGCCGTTGAATCTTAAATCCCATACAAACCACCAACTAACATAAACAAATATGTTGTTAATTATTTTCTGTTTGAACATTCTAAACATAAAGATGAATCTCTCCATGCAGCACTGGGCCTTCACTTTTATTCTGAATGGATGCTTAATTGTTAAAGACAGTGACATCCTCCAGCTGTGATTCAGGAGTTTTTCCCTAGGCCTTTTGTTATTATTGATTTACTCAATATTCTGAACTTTTCAGCTACAGAACTAAGTTTGTTAACCACTTTGTATTCTCAGTTGAAAAGTTCAGACATAAATTAATCTACCTGTGCAGCACTAGCACTTCAGGTTTTTTTCCTGAATACATGCCACTTTGTTAAAATTAATGATATCCTCCAGGTTCTCCTCAGGGGTACTTCCTAAGCCCAGTGTTATTATTGATTTACTCTAACAAACTTGCATTTCACTTCTGCTTTGTCAAAGCAAATATATATATATATATAAAAGCAGAAGTGAAATGCAAGTCAATAATATATATATATATATATATATATATATATATATATATATAGACAAAAGATATTGTCTTGTTATCTGTTATGATAACACAAAGACAAGTAGGTCATAATTTACTCTAATACTGTACAGAGATAATATCATTGAGCAGCATTGTGCATTAAAAATATATTACTAAAAAAATGTCCCCTGTGGTATATAAAAATACATCAAGGGTGAGTCAAAAGTCTCAGGACACGAGACGAAATGGAAAATGACATATCTGAATACCCCAGCAAGTAATGGCTAAGGGGGGTCTATCTTTTAGGCTATTTCCGGAACGTGGCTGCCATCTTGAAAGCCACCATATTGAATTGTGGGCAAGCTTTTGTAGCATATCAAAGAAGACCAGAACATTCTCATAAAATCATGCTCCAAAAAATTAACTTTTTTAGGTATAAGTTCAAACAAAACTTAAAATATGAAGTGGGGGGAGGTGGGTGGATAGAGATATGGTTTGGGGGGGGGGTCATGTCTTTCACATTTTTAAAAAGAATACATTTTATTTATTTGTTGCTTGTTTACATGAATAAAGTTTAAATGTATATTTAATGTGTCAAAATCAGACATGCTGGAATGAAGTTAATTGTCTTTAACGTTTTGTGAAACATCACCTACTCTGCTTTGGTTAACAGAAATGATTAATTTCTGCCACTGGCTTGACACATGAATATGTTTAATCTTTTCAAGAGCTCATGGGTACTTATACAATCAACAGTTTCTGCTTTGAAATGAGGCTGAGGTGCGTTCACACCAATTTAAAATACTCACACAGGTATGGATAAACATATCAATCAATCATATATTAATGCAACATGTTATAAAGCAGCAGTCATCTACTCTAGGCTGTGATACACAGATTTCACTCTGCTTTGTGTTATTTTAACAGCTCACTGTAATGAATGTTAGCTCATGGTTTATTGCTCTACAATATCAGACTGATAAAACAAACACATGCATAAAACCCAAAAGCTCATTTATTGCTGTGTAATGTACCTCGTAATATTTGTTCACTCAGCTGTGATTTGTTTCGTTCTCTGTATGAATTTTGTTAATACATTTTGGTGTAATTTCGGCATTTTAGTGTAAACACAAAGCAACTCATGAAGAAACTAAAGCAGATCAAAAAACTAAAGTATAACTATGGACGTTTTGTACAAGATGCATCAGGTTGGTGTAATAATGACAGAGTGTATTACACCTCATTCATAATAGTGTCTGTAGAATAGCTTCACCTTTCTGCATCCAGAAAGTCAGGTTTCAGTTGGTCAATGTAGAGCCATCAGTTTTAACAAGAACTGACAATTTGACTGAATGCAGACTGCCCAACACAGTGTTTTACATGACCTCTAGTAGCAAATATTTATTGAAATTGTGCTACAGCAAAAGCTCAGCTGTGGAAACAAATAGCTGACTTAGTGGCTACCCTGAACTGCTATATCAGCTTCAAATATAAATCTTCAATAACAAAAAGTCAGGGTGTAATGGAGTTCAGAACAACTATTTCTTCATAAGCAGTGCTGCTGGCAGTAACTATTTGCTACTGGTAGCTTGATAAACAACAGTTAAATTTTTTTTCATTTACACTATAGTTCATTCATTTCTTTAAGCAGCTGCTTAATTTGCCATGTAACAAAAAGGCCATTAAATTGCTATTAAACTGTTGCTGCAACTGAAGTGCAGCATACATTTTATGCATTTATCAGACTGTTCACTTTTAATTTCTGAGTAAACTATTTAAGCAACATAACTCAAAATACTGATCGCCCTCATTCCCAGTTTGCATCATAGTGTCTAGCCCAGTCACGCCTATGCCCAAATCACTACTACGCCCTTGTAAAAAGTATCACTTATGATATTATAGTAACAAATAGAGGAGCGGTGGAATTTCTTATTGCATCCAGCATCTGCTAGCACTTAAAACAACTTGTATATAGCTATGTTCTTCTTTTTTTTTTTTTTACTTTTTTCAAGCGTTCTTTAGCAAAGACAGTGGTTCTATGTATATTCTGAGCATAGTTCATAGCACCAAGGATTGCTGTACAGTAAAACTGGACATTAACTACACAAGAATACTATGTTTGTGTTGTGTAAGACCATTTAAAAAAGTGCTAGAACCATATACAGCACATCCTTCATATCTCTCTGGACAAGCATTTCACAATTCAAAGAAGCATTTTAACATGAACCCATGATTTAAGGTAGAAACATTGCCTTTACTAAAGAACCCATGAAGAGTCCTGTTTTTAAAGAGTAGAGCAAACTATCATAAGTCTAAGATTCTAAGTTGTGATTATGAGGATGTTTTTATTTCTTGACTTATGATATGGCTTTATATTTTTGTTGGAAAAATACACTTCTAACACAAATCAACAAGCTATAATCCATATAGACACTTGTGCATTCTAGACACCTTCTAGCTCTCTCAAAGAAACATCTCCAACTCTAAACTTATGTTTCTGCTTCATGAAAACTGTATTTATGTGTCAGGGAAAAAAATCAGTCCCAAACAGTGTCTTTTAACTCTGACATTTTTCTCTCCAGGGTCTCAAAATAAAAGATTGTGCCCCATTTAAACTTCACAGAGCAGAGGAGCAGAGATTGCACATAAAGTCCCCATTTCCTCTCAGGATTTGCTCTCAATCTTTTCCTCTCTCTCTCCATCTCTCTGTCTCTTTCCTTTTAAAGAGCTGAAATGGTGGAGTCCATCCACCTGCCCACACTCATATGTGGCTAGCCATGTGTCACTCCTCAAGCTAGCTCAAACACATTCGCTCAACAGCATATCTCTAATAGCAAGCAGCCGCCTGCACTGTGCAAAGAGCAATATTGACAGAAGTGTCTGCAGGAGGAAGAGAGAGAGAGAGAGAGAGAGAGAGAGAGAGAGAGAGCATCTTATTATCTGCTCGTTGGCACGAATGTGGGGGGGTGGGGTGACCGTGTGGCTGCAGGGAGAAAACTTCAATGCCTGTGTTTGTAGAGCTAACAAATCTGGGCACCCAGTTTAGTGGACGATTCACTGAATGCCACCATTGTCCCTGGCATTTTTGTGTCCACCTCTGATAACATGCGTTCCCTGTGCGGCCGAGGGGGTAGAAAGGAAACGGCTGCAATGCCCTTCAACGTCAGGATCCCTCTGGCATAAAATGCAGAACGCCGCAGTCAAATGTGTTTATATTTGTTTGCGTTTAATCATTTGCATGAAAGCTCTACAAGGGAATGTGAGCAGAATACAAATGCTCCGGCTCTGAGTCTAGCCTAGGCTGCTCGGTTCCAATGGCGCCAGCAAACTTTGTGATCGTGCATCAAATGAGTCGATGCTTGCCAGGAAGACTTACGGAGCAGAAACGTGAATGAATAAACGCACTGTCTATCTTCGCCTTCACACAGGCAGGTAAGTGGGAGTACGCCAGGGTTTTTTTTTTCCTACGTCGAGTGACAGCCTACCTTCTCGCATAAAACTCTGCATTCTTTACAGCGATTTGCTGTACTACAGGCAAGCCGACAGAATGACATAGTAATTGGAGAAACACGGGGGGATTTAGAGGATAGAGCAGAACAAAGTAAGTAAGTGACAACTTCTGAAGAAGATCAAAGTGTGTGTTTTCTTGTTTTTTGCACAGGTTCAAAAGCTCAGAATACAGTCTCAGTTAAAGCATACCCACAGCATTATCCCTCCTATCTGTCATGCTTAACCCCTTCAATGGACAGGAACAAGCATTGGGTGCAAGGTTCTAATTACAGTCTAATAGCTAAATAATAACCTATGCATTAATTACAAAAATTAGGCATTAGAATGTTACAACTCTGGGGATATGAAGCCCTGGCAGTGTTGCTGTTACACGATTCAGGTGACTGTCTGCCAGGAGTGTGATGTGTTCTCTCCGTGTCTACGTGGGTTTCCTCCAAGTGCTATGGCATCCACCCACAGTCCAAAAACACACATTGGTAGGTGTATTGGCCATGCTAAATTGTCCATATGGTGTGAGTGTGTGATGCCTTGTGAAGGACTGGTGCCCCATTCCAGTCCCTCCTGGCACCCATTGATTCCGGGTAGGCTCTGGATCCACAGTGACAGTGAATGACAATGAATGAATGGGTGAATTAATTAAAGAAAGAGTGAAATCCAACACTCAGAACTGCCTACATGTTGGCTCAGAGAGTGCAGAGACAGTACTGAGCATGTCAGGTTACACAGCCAGGGCAGCAGCACTATTGGTCAGGTGTCAAAGGTCACTAAAGTTGAACCCTAAATGTTGAATCTCATTGAAATTAATGGAAGATTGTGTGTGAAAATTCATGGACCCAAAACCATTGTTACAAGCACATGGGTTTCTGAGAGGTCCTGTCACTGGAAAATTACAAGGTCAGTCTCCAGTGATGCTGTAGCCATAGGGTGTGAGTCTAAATGTGAGTATAAAGGCTCTACTCTTTATGTAGAAACGTGGCCGTAGCTGAATTTGTACTCTCCTCCAAGCATGTTGATATTACTCATCAAATTATCATGGCAACAGTTTGAAAAGTAGGGACAGCCATCACACCTTGGAAGAGGCATGATCGCAGTGGTAGCATCATGTGATTTCAGGAGTCGTAGCTAATGGATGGGGGTGTAACTGACTTTGACAAACCTGGAGAGAAAGTTTGCTGAAGCACAGAAACAAAGAGAAAAGTGATAAACACAACAATGAAGAATTCATAGCATGCAAGGAATTCCTGTTTCTGAATGATCAAAGTACTACTCATGCACATATCATATTATAGTTTACAGGATCCTTGTGCAGAGTTGTTTTTCCCCAAACACATGAAAAGAAACTCTCCCAGGATTAGGATCAGGGAAAGAGGACTTCCAAAGCAAGCATCAACACATGAAAGAAGAACATGGCCGCAGGAGTGTGTTAACATCAGCGTCGGATATAAGGGGGGACCACTCGTTTAATGTCAAGTGAAGGAGAAGCACAAGTACGGGTGAGTGAATTCCACTATTACCACATCTTGTCATGCTTGATTTCAAATAATGACAGCAGGTGCTCGGATATCACCAGGATGAATCTGCTGTTTGCAGACTGTCACAGGCTGAGGGGGAAAACAGAGCACAGAATCAGACCTGGATGACAGCCTCTCCACAGTCGAGCCATTTACATGACAGCCAGGCGATTGCATGGCAGAGGGAACTTTCAAAGCGTCATTACACAAATGCTCCACCAACAATAGCCTTACCCCGCTCCCACGTTGCTTGGATTTTTAACAAAAGCCTTTCTCCAATGACACCACATAAATGCAAAAGTTAACTTGAACAAAGTAAAGGGTATCATTAGCATTACGTTTTGATATTCGCTGTTGAGTTCATATGACTTTTCAGATTTATTTTTCTGGTTCCTTTCTGTTGGCTCTACAGGCTTGATTTCAGAAAAGACAACTGTAATTGTTTAAAAGTGCACAGCACTGGAAAAAATATACAGACCATCCTTCGTACATTTCAATTCTAGTCATTCATATTTCAGGAGAGATTTCTGATGAATTTCACAAGCTTAAAGAAGAGCTGAAAATATCCAGATCTCAACATCACTGAATTTGTTTGGGACTGAATCGTAAGAAGCAGGTTTTTGATTAGTTTTGAACAGCAGTGTATATTTTTGACAAAAAATGTAATCTGAGATTTGGTTCATTAAATAACATCGATCTCAGCAGATGTTCATGTCCTTAGAAAACATTAAACTACATCACCCTAAAGCTTTTTATTTTTCAGGTTTCTCCAGGTAACTCCATGCTGGCGAGTGCATGTTGCAACTGAGTGAAGCACTTCAGCATCTAATTTTCTCCAGCCTTCACCAATGTCAAGCTTGGATTTGTTTTTCAGGTCTGATCCTTCCACCAAGATTGATTCTCCCACCAAACGTTTCATTATTTATAGTTTTTTTTTTCTTCAAGTATCAAGTATCTGAGCAGCTCTGAATTTTACAAAACTCCCTTAAGAAGCTACTGATTAATCTGTTGATTAGCAGAGTCTTTCTTGACCATTTTATTTCACGTGGCTTGGCTCCATGTTACACTGCTTGTGAATTCTTGACATGGACGTACTGAAGGATCAAGAGCTCGTGGTTCATTTTTCTGATTGCCTCACCTTTCAACGACTCCGGCAGTCTGAACAAGTTAAGCTCAGGAGACGTGCTTTTGGTGTGCTGCCCTTTTATTGGCGCAGACAGCTGAAAGTACCTCCCCTACAGCACTTAATCCATATCTCCAAACACAACTTTACTTTCAGCCCATATGGACACTACGTTCCCTATGAAAATTTAGCTCTATTAAACTAGTAAAGTGCTTTGCAGCACTATCACATCTCCATATTTGATGCATGAGTTAATGTGGTCAGAAATTGCTTCTGTGAAAACAAGGTTACAGCAGCAGACAGCAGCAAAGGTTCAGCGTTAATTATGAGCAAGCACGAACCTTCATGTGATCCTTTAAATGAACACAATTACCCAGTGCCTAAATGATCCTACATTAAAAAAGTTTGAGCTGAGATGGCTTTATTGAATCCAACTGCTGGGGTTTCACTCAAGTAAAGATAGGTCCATTTTTATTGACCAGTGGTTGGATTTCACATTTTGTCACACTTATGTAAGGCTCAGTATGAATATGGCTTTTTATATGAGGGAAAATCCAGCCATTCATGCATAGGCATACATTTGGTCTATTAAACTGGGTGTCAGTGTATCGCAGCAGGTCTACACAGGTTATCGTTGGTGCTATTTACCAAATGGCGTTCAGTCGAATTCAAAATATCCCCAAATGACTCAGAGCATGGAGAGCATTTTTTGATTCCCTCCAATAAGCAGTATATTGAGTAGCATTATCACACTCTAACACCTGCACGTCTGAAATAAGAACCCCACTCCCCATTCCCCTTCATAAGTGACGGAGCGAACGAGGGTATTTTCATGTGTGGCCGTGCCTCTCTCACCCAGGCTCTGTTGCATCAGTGCTGGTGTCTATACGCTGACCCCGGTGGCAGAGCTGCTTTAATGCCGGCTAATCTCAGAGCGTGCAGCACGCTGGCTCTCAGGTGTGGCGGCACTCTTTTAGCATAGCCACAGCTCTGTCAACAAGGAAAGGATCCATTCAGCCCCACTGCTCAGGGTGCCTGCCTATTTCAAGCTTTTCTGAGAGGCGGCTCAATGCCACCATGCCGTTCCCTAAGCTTTATTCCTCCGGCGAAGCACGAGACGGGCCCCTCTTTTTCATGTACCCATCTTTAGAGGGTGCCTGCTATATTTTATTTTCTTAAACTTACCCACTGTGAAGCGATCAATCACCATGACCTCTTGCATGTTCATGTGAAGTTTATGGCTTGAAAAAATAATGGGCTACGGTATTTCCTTCTTATTGCATCATCTTAAATAAGTTTGAAAAATTTCCATTTGAAAACATGTTTTTTTTCCTCCCTTCATGTCAGAAAGGGGACATTTGGAGCTGCGGAGAGTTGCTCTCAAGTGGAAAATGAATGCGATGAGTAAAACACGCCAAGCGTAACATCTCAGGGCACCCTTCCATCAGCATCGGCTCAGAAGAGTCTTGTCAGAGTTTCCTTGGGAAGGCAATGCTTAGAAAAGAGAGGATGTATAAACTTTATTAGCAGAAGGCTTGGCACATCTGCCTTCACGATGTCTTTAAACCAAAGGTTCAAATGAATTCTTTCTTCATTCGTTTATTTATTTACTTATTTATACCAAGGGTAAGCCCACAGAAACCAAGGTCTTATTCGCAGTAGAGCCCTATGAAACACACAATGGAGTAATAAAAATAAGAACATAATAAAACAGAAAGAGTGGTGCAAAAGGGAGTGTCGCTGTCACAGCTCCAGGGTTCTGGGGTTGGGGGCTAAAACCCTGCCTGGGGTCACTGTCTGTGAGGGATTTGGTGTGTTCTCCCTGTGTCTTTGTGGGGTTTTCTCCAGGTGCTCTGGTTTCCTCCCACAGTCAAAAAACACAGGTTGGTAGTTGGTTGGCTACTCAAAAAATCCATAGGTGTGAGTAAATATGTGAGTGTGTGGTGCCCTGTGATGGACTGGTGACCCATCCAGTTTGTGATCCTGCCTTGTGCCTAATGATTTCATGTACTTAGATCATCGTTTACTGAAAATGAATGAATGAATGATTAAACAAAATTAAAACAAATGTAAGGATGGATTTACAAATGTATATATTTATATAAAACAAGGCTTTATATCAAACCATGTTTAACAAATTATCTGCTCTTGCTTTAGATATGATAAATCCACAGGTGTTTCTTTCCACTGTGAGAAAACAACCCAACCCTACAGCTCTACAAGGACTTGTAGCTGTCAAGAAGCTGTTTCTCTGAAAAATGTTTCAAAGGGAAGCAATGGACTGGTAATCCTGGAGCCAACAACTCAACATCATTCAATTTTTAAACATAAATCATCAGAAGCTGAAAATGATTTCTTGAAAAGAACACAGTAATAAAGGCACAATTTGGTGAGGTTTTTTATGTCACAGTCTGTTTACAATTGGAATCATCTTCATGATGCTGAACCATTAAAATCCTGTACTTCATGGTTATTTTAACTGGAAACAATGAAAGGGACACAGTACTCTAGGTCTGCTCTGAACACTTTAAAAATCCAAGACCCAGTTGTTCCTAATTAGGCTCGCAGTGGGTCTGGAGCCAAACTGGTAAGTCCCACGTCGCAGGGCGTCACACACATCCAGTCACTCACACACTCACACTAGTGGACACACACAAGTAGAGCAAACCACACAATGACTTGAGGCAGGGCCCTGAGACCCTGGAGCTGTGTATTAGCAGCACTACCTGTAGTGCCACCATACTGCAGAGCCAACCATTTGAAGGACATAGGAACAATGATTATAGGACTTCAAGGTTTGTTTTTAACTGAAACCTAGGATGAATTGATTAAAAATGCAGTCCTTCAAAAATTCTGAGCATGAAATTGGTCTATTCAGAGCCAGCAATTATTATATGTTCTGGATTTATAATCTGAGTGAGTATTTCTTTCTCGCGTACAAAGATTACAAGATGACTTTGGAGTATCTACCTAGTCTAAGTTTACAGCCGTAAGTGCATAGTATTGAGTATGCCCCTGATTTGTCTCCATAGTAAAATTCTTCAGCTGTAACATCTACAGATTTAAGTGCCTTTAGAGGTGCATGAAACAAAATGCGATACTCTGGAGCAGCTGTGAAAGCTCAAGGTCGCCATTGTCCATTGCCATTGGCCAGGTATTGACTAGAAGAGAAACCTTCCCCACCCCACCACCCTGCATTAAGAGACTGATCAACTCCTACAGCACAACACACATTAACACACCACCAACATGTCAGTGTCACCGCAGCGCTGAGAATGATCCACCACACAAATCATACCTGCTCTGTATGTGGGGGTCCTTACTCTTGAAGTAGGGCAAATCAAGTATGCAGAGCAACAGATGGAATACAGTCTGAAGTTGTAGAATTAAAGTGTGCTCCTGTGTGGTCAGGGGAGGTGACAGAATGGTCAGTGATTGTAGAAATGTACATGTGTACATGCCAGAGGCTTATTCATAAATGCTAAGGAACTGAAGCCTTCACCCATCCTCTTTTTCTTTGGGCTGAAATGAGTCTTTCTCGGCCCTTCATCCCAGCGCATGTATCTCGCCAAGATCATTTGTAAACAGGAGAGGATATTTACAGTATTTGAGCAGTGCGCTCACACACTCAGCTCGCAGTAATTATCGGGTCTGCTGGAGGGTTGTGCTCTCACGCTGTTCACTTTCTTCCTTTTCATGTTGTTGGGGAGAGGTGTTGTTGTGGGAACGGCCGTTCGGCGTCCCAGAGCAAAGCTTCGGCGTCTTCAACGCTGCTGAATCACTCGCCTACACCAGGCCCACGCACTCACAGAAGTGCAGGATCAAATTAGAATCACCTTCTCCGCCTTGTCAAGAGATATTAGAGCTGTCTTGTTGAAAGGGGCACTAGCAATGGTTACCTGGGTTTTAAAGTGCTAAAGGTACAAGAGCTGGAGACATGCTGCTGTATGCATAAGATTCATCCTCTCAACTTTTACCTCCTATAGAGTCCAGTGCTCTGCCATGAAGTATTCACACCAGAGCTGCCCCATTTACTCTATTCTAGCTGCACAGTCCATGCATTGGCCAAATAGGCAGACTCGGTTGCATTCTGATTACACATCTCAGGCATGCTGAGTGAAAACCAGCGCTGGGTGGACAGGTGAGTGGTCTGGTGAACTAGATACAATGATGTTCCATTCATGTACACACAGGGACTTTTTCCTTCCAAAATAGTTTTAAATAAATATATTTATTCTTACCATAATTCTAGATTCACAAGGCCGGAATACCAGGTTTTATTGTGGTCAAGTGCTGAACAGGGATGATTAATGTTGGATTACAAAAGAGACCCCTTGTGTAAGTATACTGTAAAGTATACTGAAACTGTGCTTATATTTTTAGTTATTTTGGAACCACTAATTTGTACTAAATAAGTACAAGTATGTAATTATATTATATTAAGTCACATATTAAGTCAGTGCCTACAATTGTGGGGAAACTGCAGTTCTCTCTGGTTTGTTAATGTACAGAAGCTTCACATCTTAAAAGGTGGAATTTTATGTTCAAAAAACCAACTGTTGTTGGTTCATGGCTGAAGTTTTTACTATTGTTTGAATTACCACAGAAACCACATTTCTAGCTCATGTTGTTTAGTTTTGTAGCACTTTCTGTGTTAACGTCTCCTGCATTTAGAGTGGGGTCCTAGCTAAATAATCTGAAACAGCAAAAAATAAGTCCATATTACTGATATGTGGAGCAGGAATAAAGCAATATCCTCATCTCTTTTCATGATTTTCAACTGTTGGAGGGCTCTTTGCTGTTTACTGCTCTGAGCAGATCGAGAGAGAGGAAGCCTAGCATTTCTGACAGGCACTTTTTAATGTATTTGCTTACTTATTTATTGACATTATTGTATGTGTATATTATATATATATATATAATTAAATAATAAATATATTAAATTAAATATAGTAATAATATTTACACAGTCTTGTACACAAATTATATTAGAAGAGTGGCAAAAACAACATATGTGTTCTGGCTTTGTAGGCCTTGCACCCAGTGATTCATAGTAGCCTGCAAAATTAATAGTATACTCAGCAAAATATAACTCAAATCAAATGTCATAAAAGTAATATTGATGGGTAATGAAATAGAGATATAAGAAATAGAAAAACCAAAGAGTAAAAACAAAACTGAGACTAGGATCATACATTTGATATTCATGTCAGTGCCATCACTCCATAAAACAGTTTTATACAATTTTATACACTCTTCGATGCCTGGCATTGGAAATGACTACCCTAGACTGATATGCTGGTGCTCTAGAGCCTTGTAACTCAAGTGTAAAGCTACAGAAACCTATTTGCCAAGATATACGTGTCTTTTTTGGCTAATCGGCCATATTTGGGGTATGGGGGGGTTTTCAGTATTTTGAGTTTTGTCCAAGCTATTGCTTTAATTAAGAGCCTAAAGGTGTGCATCTGTTCCATCTTGTAGTAATTATACCATTGAAGGAAAGTAAATTCTCGGTTGTTTGCATGATCACATAGTCCATTTAACTGGGATTGTTTTTAACCAAATCATTGCTTGCAGTTATTTGACTTTATAGTGTAAATAGAAGCTTGACCAGTGCATATGTGAGCAGCAGTGCTGGAAGACAGTGCATGTGTTAGCAGAGAAGCTCCTGTGTGTGTGTTCAGAGGTAGACAGGTCCTATTTGACTGCCTCTCCTCTAAGCACTGCATCGTACTGACAGGCTCCCAGTTTTACTGAAGAGTGCATTTGTAATAACAAAGCCTGATTTCCATCCCGACAGTCGATGGCATGAGATGTGCTTGACTTGATGTCTCACTGCCTCCACTGCAGTTTTATTGCCTGTAGATATATATGCGAGAAAGCAAGCCTCACTGCCTATATTTTTGTTCTTTCAGGAATCCTGGAAGGACCTGATGACTTAAAGCTGATCTATAAATGCCTTTTTTTGCCTTATTGAGTTATACAGTACATTATTAACCAAACATATTCTGCAGTTTCTCTGCTTAAAAATGTGTATGACATGAGATTTTATGGCTATATGCGTTAATATTGAAGGACTGCAATTCAAGTCACATAGTTAAACATACGTGAGTAAGAGTGGCAGGAATTTAATACAACTTGTCTTTTCCCTGAGAAAATATGATAGAGACTTTGGGGGGAGTATGTCTATCATTTCTGATATTTATTCATAGTTAGGGAGGTAGAGGATTTCTAAAGAGATCTGGAAATTGGATTTCTTTTTTTTAGCCCTCACTTGCATTAAATATGAATCAAGGAAGCATGTAATGGGGCAGGTACTGAAGTGGATGGCGTTAAAGTTGATTGATGATTGACCATCCGCCGTTCCAGGTGACCAGACCACATTTACTTGATAAAATCTCAAGTCAAAGTGTCTGCCTTCTGTGGAGACACAGCTCTCTCGCCCTTCTTTGAGATGCATTATTTAAATGGGTATGGGGTGGATATGGAGCTGCTTAGTGGTGGATGGCCTTTTATTGAAAATGTGTGCATGTGAGTAACAAATAATCTGATGCAATATTTGAGTACCAACATTTATTTGGCACACCAAAATATGCAACTGCAAGAAATTTCATGTAGACAAGTAAATTAATTTTAAGTGTAGTTATGATACATATCTCATAATTCTCATTTTGAGATGGCGGTATGATTATGATAAAAATAACAACTGTTTCCTAAAATACCATGATAATATCAGTTCAAGTCATAGGTCTAGTATATCATTACACCTCTACTAGTCTGACAAATGATGCTATTGGAGGTGACAGCAGAACAAGAGGGAACAATAGCACAGCCTGGGTATGATAGGAGATGAGAATGTGAGAGAAAAGGAGGCGAGGAGAGGCCAGAGCAGGGCAGCAGTGAAATCTGCAGCAGAGTGAGGGGAACAGTGGGGACGAGGAGGCATGGAGCATGGATTAGCTCATGGAAGGCAGACAGCGAGAGATCAAATGAGACATCTAAAGGACTGAGGCCAACAATCTCTGATTTGTGCCTCTGAGCATGTGTGATGATCTGCCAAATCAAAGCAAACCTTCTCATCTGCTGGCTTAGATAGCTTCCAGACTGCGTCCTCATTTGGAAGTCGGAAATCTTCAGAAAGGCCCACGGAGGCCGTCATGCAAAGAGAAGACTTCATGGAAAGTCATAGGCTGTGGGCTTGACACGACTTGCCTGTTCCTACATTGGGCCTGCTGTAAGGGCCCTGCCAAACACTGGCAAGCCCAAGCTGCAACAGGCTGGGCTGGACACGGACAGAAAGGCACAGCAAATCAACAATGAAGACCTCAGGATTAGATTCCTATTCAGATTAAAATCAAGGCCAAATGATTGCCTCAGCGCTAAGCCGGCTTAGTGTACCCAGGCCTTAACAAAATGTTCACGTGCTCACCTACTACATTTTCATCCCTTTTGCCAGCTAATACAAGAGTAATAGACGCTTTAAACAGCCACAGATTACATAATATAAACATAATTTAAACAAGGCTTTTATTTATACAGCACTTTCTCCAAGGACACGTCACGTTTTGTAAAACCAATGTGTGTGTGTGTCTGTGACAGAAACAAATCAATGGATAATACAGTTCCAGCTTTATTTGCCAATACCTATTGCACTACCACCGCCATGTTTCACACATTTGTGATGTGATAACCAAAAAGTCATTTTGTGCATTTGATTAACAGCCTGGCTGAAAAAACTGTAGAACATATAGTTGTTTCTAAAATTGAATAATATATTAATAAATTAGAATTAGAATCACTTTATTGGCCACTGTGATTGCACACAGAGGAATTTATTCTCCGAATTTAACCCAATCCATGCAGTGAAATACAAATTTACACACACACACTTGCTCAAAGGCACTTCAGTCATGACCTGCCGGCTCTGGGGATCTATCTGGTTACAAACCCAGTTGCCTAACTGCCAGGCCATGGCTGCCCCATGGCCAGTGGCCAAGCTAATAAGTGAAAATAAGTATTATATAGTGACAAAACTTTATATTATTGAAGGAACTAATACCAAGTGTAATAGTTCAAGTAGGTTTTTCTCAACTTTGATAGGAACATGAAAGCACACTTTTATAAAGTATGGACTAATATCTCTGATAACATGTTAGCACACTGACCAGCTGTTGCCTCCTCCATGTCTGCCACCAGTAAGTAAGATATTTGTGCATGGTTTGAGCTTTCAGGTAGCCCCCTCCTTACTAACATATTAAATTCTAGCATGCACAAAATAGTTATTTTTAAGACAAAGTGTTTAGGGGGGCACAATGGAATGCCCTGACTCGACTTCAAAGAAACAGATCACTGAAATATTGGTAGGGATAATTGTGTCCTCCCAAAATGCTGTCCCTTTGCAAATCTATGCCCTTAAATTCAAACACCATGGCCTCAAATTTGAGATTTGAGACTGCACTTTCGCAGTTACAAGAATGAATAGGAACTGATGTCCTTAAAACTACTGCAGCTGAATTCAACCAGTTTCACAAAACAATCTTCCAAAATGTAATCCAAAACAATTTACTCTAGAAGGAATGGTGAACAGGATAAATAGGTATGAACAAATGTGCCCATGTTTCTTAAACTTTGGCCAATGATAAGAAACAATTTTGTTCCTAGGTGGTCTATGACCCAGTGCCTTACACTGGAGGACCTCAACCGGGCTTCCTCCACTGTATCATTACACATGTGGAGATGAACAGGCTTCCACCAGAGATGATCATTACTGTCATGGGTAGATTAACATGGGATCTCACATAGAAATGTCAGGTGTGGAAGTATGCAAACCCCGTATTGAAGTGTTGCCTAGTGGTAGCTCAATAAGGACACATCTGGTTTGCGATCCTACTCTCAATTAAAGGTTATTCAAATTCTTTAAAATTCATTTTGGCATTTGAGTTAAAGCAGACATGATATAACATTTCTGTCATGAATAATTTCCTCTTTTAATGTTTGGATAGGCTCAGAAAGATGTCCTCCGACAGTATAAATAATATCTGAAAAAAATCTATGCCGTGCATAGGTCACAGAGTCAGTTAAGGCCGGCTCTTGCTGACATTTAGTTGCACTGATAAATACCATGACATTTTACAAGATGGCCTTCCTTTAAAAGAAGACCCCCAATGAGGGAATGTATCAATTTAGCCATCATCACATGCTCGGCATGAGGCCGACTCCAATGTGTTTATACTGCTCGGTGCATCCTGTTATTTAACCATTCAGCAGTGTGTTCCCACCAATTACAGACAAATCAGCCAACATGCAATGACTTGAAAGGGAGTCTTTACCTCTACCTTCCTTCCTTTGATCAGGGAATGGCACTGAGCTTTTATCCAGTTTGGATTCACAAACAAGCCGCGCACCATGTTCTCATATAAAAGCTTTGTAAGCATCTTTGTTCCGTCACTTTTTAAAAGGCTTCCTTAAAGGCTTATGTCTTATTCATTAGAAAGGTTGTTAGAAAGCAGCAGCCTTGCCTCTGATTTTAAACAGCCCATGGCACTGCACCTGCCAGAGGGAAATCACAGCTAATAATGAGTCACTGTTGTCTCTGTTAGTAGATATGTATGAGTTAACACCAGAATACCTGATGGCCACTTAAGCTGACATTACATGAAGGACGTGTTGATGGGGTTCACCTTGCTATCCTGACTCTTTAAATTCAATGCTGTAATTAATCTATGTTTTATTTGTTGGAATTATAGCAAGTTAAGCTATTAGAGCATGTGCAAATTTATAAACATCCACCTGCATTTATTTGGGTGTCCATGTGGAGGTCAAAGAAATTACAATATTCAACCTGTTTCTACGACCATTCTATCAGCTTCTGTCACAATACAGGAGCACTTTGTATTTTTACAACTGTAGTAATCTGTTGTTGGCCCCATTTCACCCTGTTTTTCAACAGTCAGGGCCCTGACAAGACCACCACAGAGCAGGTAATTGTAACGTGCTGTTTTGTGTTCTGTTTTGTGTTGTTTCTGTTCTGTGCTCCCCTTGTCATGTGACTGTTTCCCCCTGTCTTGTCTGCTTCCTGCTTGTTCCCAGGTCATGTGATACCCTTCCCTTGTGTTTCTAGTGCCATGTGTCTTTATTGGTGTCCAGGTGTTTCTTGTTCGTGTTGTCTTTATATGGTCCTTGTCAGTGTTTCTTGTTTGTGGTCATTGTACATATGTTTGGTTGTTGTTCATGGTCCGGCGCCTTGTTCTATTTTTAATGATCTGTGTTTAGCCTTGCTTTGTGTTTAGTCCTTGTTTTATGTTTGGCCTTATTTTATGTTTCGATTCCTTGTTTAGTGTTAAGCCTTGTTTAATGTTTAATGCTTAGCTGTGTTTATTTAATGTTTAGATTTGTTTAGTGTTTAGCTTTGTTTAATGGTTAGTGTTTAGCATTTAGCCCCTTAGCTCTGTATAGTCCTTGTTTAGTGTTCATCCCTGTTTATAGTTTAGCCCTTGTGTTTAGTGTCCTTCTGTCTAGTTTCCTTTAAGTTATATTAACAAAGACTCCTGTACTTACCTCCTTCCCTTACTCCTACACCCCCATCACTATTACAGTAGGGTGACCAGCTGTCCTCTTTTTTTTTTTTAGACTTAAAAAATGGGCGGAATTTCACAAACATCCAGGATTTTGTTTTTCTAGAGCTTACATAGAACTTAGAGAAGCATTTTGTTCACAAACTAGTCCCACCCTCCCCTACTCCGTTTGGTTCGCTGGGGTGAGAAGGGGGCGTGGTGAAATAGCCTAAAATCTTCGGATTGGACAGTCTGACTGTAGAGCTACCGTTATTGGTTGATAACCTTCTCTGTAAACATTTAATTGGTCAGTCGTCCCCCCCCCCCCCCCTTTTTTTTTTCACCATCTCAGATCTGGTCACCCTAATTACAGTAATATTTGGTTGATAAGATAACACTTAATTTATCCCCTAAGGGATTACTTTATATCATTCAGTGCTTCTGTGACACTGTGGATCAGACACAGCAGTGCTGCTGAAGTTTTAAACATTGTGCTCATTCTGTTAGAAGTCCTACCTCATTGTTGCAACTTTGTAGATGTAAAGTCAGAGATAGTCGCTCATCTGTTGCTGCATAGCTTTTGTTGGTCATCCTCTAGTCCTTCATCAGTGTACACAGGACACCACCCACAGGATAGTTTTGGCTTTTTAGATCTTTGGTTGGTGGACCATTCTCAGTACAGTATTGACAGTAGGGGGTATAAAATCTCCTTTAACACTACTGCATCTGATCCACTTTTTGCAGCCCAACACAACCAACACACCACTGCTGCATCTGTCAAATAATATCTGTTCTGTTGTGGTGCTGTTGGGGTCCTGCTCATTGAAACACAGGGTAGAAGGGGACAAACATGTATGGACAGATGGACTACAGTCTGTAAGTGTAGAACTAGGTGGTCAGTGGAACTGATAAAGTAGATGAGTGTAGAAACAAGGATCAATTTAAAACGTACACATTAAGTTCAAGAAAGATCCTAAATTCAATTCAAGTGAAGAATGGTCCATGTGAATGGGAAATCCCAAAGCTTGTGTACTGAGATGATGCCCAACAAAGGAGGACAAAGGTCCTCCTCTTTTCTGTTTGTTTTTGTTTACAATTATCTAAAAAATAAACAGAAAAAAGAGGTAATGTGTATTTTAAATAATTTTATGACCTGTATTTAATAAAACCACTATCATGGACTAAAAAAATTCTAAAAATGTATTTTTTAAGTAATTTGTGTGGTCAGAATGTGCTCAGGTAACATACAGGTGTAAAAATGATCACATTTCCCAGGCAACAAAAGAAAACTCTACAACTAGAGGAAACATTCCCTGTGTCCAAAATGGCTCCCTATACACTATTCCCACTTTTACTCACTACTCAAGTTGGCTGTTTCTCAATACAAAGTTAAAGAACTGCCCTATTTGGTAGTACAAACTTGGCAAGTACAAACTCCCGCGGACACTCTGGTTGTTCTGTAATTGGAACGCTGGCGTACTTGACGAGTCACCGTCTCAGTGGTGGGAAAATCTCTCAAGTCTATACAAGTCCTACCCAGTCCTCAATATACACCCAGGGATTTGGACTGTACTTGGGTAGATGGGGACTTTTAAATGGAACAGTACTTGGGCTGCGACTGATGACGTTTCTCAAGAACACGAGAACACAACAACGTATTTTGAGAAATGGCTCTTGTTTTTCATGAGGACAAGGGAGGGGCCATCTTTGTTTGTTTTGTGTAAGAACTTCCAGTGAGCTGTGAATTCCATGATATTGATTACAACCCTAGCGATAATAAACACACAAACATTCACATTTTTCAGGACTCCAAATTCAGTGAGTGTTAATGTTGACATAGTGCTGCAGTACTGTGGTTGGAGGAGTAAATGTCCAGGTGGAGAGAAAACCCAGGAGAGGCAGGAGACAGGCTAAAAATCAAACAAACCATCACCGTTTTTACAGTTGTAAGTGTCAAAAAATTTGCTAATTTACCTGCTTCATATTTGAGTTTTCATTTTCACCTCAACACAAAAGCATTTTATTTGTCCCACTGAGACCTGGAAGCACAGAGAGCCACTGGTTTGATGCTGTGACTGACCTCCCTCTCACACCAAACCAACACGCCTCTCAGAGTAAAGTCAGTCAGAGCACTCTTAAGGTGTTAAATGTGTTATGAGATGAGGCTGATGTTATCTTCCTTCTGGAGGCAGATTTTTGCTTTCTGTTTTTTCTGATGTTTTTTTATTTTTTACTTTTAACAAGACTGTTTACAAGGCTAATATTTATCGTTACTCTTCCTTGAATGTTCTGTTCTAAATTAATAATAGCGCTATGCAAAAATGAAATTAGCTTTTGGAAAACAAGTTTCATAATTCAACACAGGAACTTAACAGCTGTTATTTCTCTCTATCCTCGTATAAACTGCCTTTTATTCCTCACTTTCTTCTTATGAAACACACTGACTTTGTGCCTTTAATACAGCTGTTATTCCACTCTTTCATTCATTATCTGTAAGTGCTTATCCAGTTCAGGGTCACGTTGGGTCCAGAGCCTACCTGGAATCATTGGGCGAAAGGCAGGAATACACCCTGGAGGGGGCACCAGTCCTTCACAGGGCAACACACACACACACACATTCACTCACACACACACACACCTACGGACACTTTTGAGTCGCCAATCCACCTACCAACGTGTGTTTTTGGACTGTGG